>NC_051179.1:173478665-173793016 GCF_013339695.2 Rhipicephalus sanguineus | reverse complement strand
CACTGCAGGCAAGTTTTTCTAGGTTACACTTTTTTAACTTCTGAACAGCCTTCTTCTTCACGCTCTCCTCATTGGCATCACATTCTATTAAAGCGCTTGTGTATCGCCGCCAAAGCTTTTTCTGCATACAAGGCCTCTGGTAGCACAACCAGCACCCCTTCTTTGTCAGCTTGAACAACCCTCAACTTCTTGTCACCCAAGTACTTCGCAGTTTGTACGATGCTACGCATAGAGTTGCGGCTTACCGGCGCTTGGGCCACGACGTCCACACATTCCACCGCGCCTGTCCACGTGAGTCACTTATAGTCCCTGTGTGTTTTGCACGAGTAAGTAAAGGTGGTTCTAGCAAAACTGGTTTGGGCGAGCTGGTTCATCGTCGGACTTGTTTGGGGCAGCGCTAAAGAACACACGGACAAAGAGACATAGTAGACGCCACGGGCGCTGTTCCAGGACTCCCTTCTCTTCTTTCTTCGCTCGTCCTCTGATGCTCTGAAGGTTGAGATCATCCAGGGCTTGGAGTGCGAGGCGTTTTTGTTTCCGAGGATCGAACGAAACCTGCGCCCGTGGTGTCTACTATGTGTCTTTGTCCGTGTGTTCTTTAGCGCTGCCCCGAACAAGTCCGAAGTAAAGGTGGACACTGGGATACAAAGGGTTCATAACGAAACCTTTTAAGATGATGATGATGGTGATCATCATCTTAAATGATGATGATGGTGATCATCATCATAAATTCTTGGCCAATCCCCCACTCTGGGGGATTGGCAAAGAATTGTAGATATGAAGGTTTAAAACTACGAAGTTAACACAAATGACAAGCAAACATAAAAAGAACTAGTGCAATAATTATTTCTACATTCAGCCCAGACTTCTCATCCTAACTAGAAATTGGAATAATGAAATTACTGTGGTACCGAACGTCTTCTTTTTTATTGATTCATTGCTATTATCGGAACAGGTTTGCATTTAAGAACTTAAAAACACATTCGTTTTTTTTTCCTGAAGGAAAACAATTACAGCATCAAAAACATTCCTGTGGCTGACGCCCAAATCCGAAGCACCGAAGGTGAGAATAGCGTCTATTGTTACAATTATCCCCAGCTTAGCACAATGAGTTTCAAGCAGTCTTTTTCTTTGTAATATATAGCGGCGACACGATAAAAAATAATGCTCTATTGATTCGATTTCTGAACAAAAGTGACAGAGGCGAGATATCGCCAGGCCAGCCCTGTGTGCATATAGATTCAACGGGGGCACTCGGCATCGTAATCTAGTTAATAATACTTCTAATTGTCTAGTTTGACACCACTGGATTTTCCATGGAAATTTTAAATGTCCTAATTCTGTCCATCAAGTTATTGATTCTATGGCGTCTGCTCGAAGGGAAAATTTCCTATACCTAATTGCAGTTATGCTGGCTACTACAGTAAGGACCGAAATTATTGGACCGTTCAATGCCGCTCTCGCTAGTGTGTCGGCCATTTCATTTATTTCTAATCTACAATGGCGAGGTACCCATAATAATTTCAAAATGTTCAACTGTGGAGGAACTAGCGTAAGGAGCGTTTTTAAGGCAATTGATTTTGATGGTGTTGTTAGAGATGTACATACTGACAGGGAATCTGTTATTATTATTGCGCAATGGTCGTTCAAATCTAGTTTTCGCAGCGCTAGTATAATTGCCGAGAGTTCCGCTTCGAACACAGGGGTGAAGTTCGGCAGTCTTAATGAAAATGACCAGCCAAGCGAAGGGGAGTAAATACCTACGCCTGCCTTTTCATCAATTACTGAAGCATCTGTGGCTACCATATTTTTTGTTTTCGCGTGTGTAAGAAAATCTTGCCGCCGACTATTTAACACCCTGTATGATTGAAATTTAGGATTATAGGGGAAAATATAATAGAATTCTATCTTAAAATTCTGATTGGACACATTTGCTGCAGGCACATCTCGAATCTTCACGTTTATCCGGTCTAGCTGCTTCTGAACAAAAATAATCTGTGGTGTACGAAAACGTGGCCAATGAGCAAGAAAAAATGAGTCTGGCTCATTTATAAAAGCACATTCAGATCGTCTTAACGAAAAGCTATAAAATTTTAAAAATGTCTGCACCGTCAGGATTCGGAATCGACAAGGCAATGTTGGCAAGCGCGCTTCCTGATACAGAACGTTGATTGCTACAAACATAGGGAGTCCCAGACACGATCGCAAGGCTCCTCGCTCCAGCATAACCAGAGGCTTAAGTTTGTACGCAGGGCCACCCGAGAACAAGACACACCCAAATTCTAATATTGGGCGCATGTACATTTTATAGACCATCATCAGTGCGTCCCTACGTAGTCCATATCGTCTGCTGCTCACCCTACGTAGTATGCCTAAGGCACGTTGTGCCTTAGGTACGATACTGTCTATGTGTGGAGTCCAGTTTAGTGTCCCATTATAAATGATTCCCAAATATTTTAGCGACTCAACCTGCGGAATAGGCTCTTGTTTATAGAATATTGAAATTGAGATTGGTTCTGCGATTGGAAATATCAACAATGCGCTTTTATTTACATTTAATGACATGCAAATTGTCTCTAGCCATACGTCTAGCATACTCACATATCTCTGTAATTTGTGATATAGAGAATAAATATCGCTATCAGCCGCGAAGAATGCAATATCGTCGGCATAAACATATACCTGCACATCCTGGCAATTGGGGATTGAGCTCATTAATACATTAAATAATACTGGAGACAACACTGCTCCTTGGGGGACTCCGCGAGTCTGTTTGAACTTTACTGATGCACAGCCGTCCTTATAACAATAAAATTCTCTTGCCCTCAAACATTCGCCCAACCACGCAATGATATATTGAGGGAAATTACGCCTCTGTAAGTGGTCCAATAAAACTGAATGCTCCACACTATCATACGCTTTGGCGACATCTAACGTCACTAAAGCTGCGTGTTGCCTTCTTTTCCGAGCAAGTTGAATACGGCTTTCTAAACGGGCGTGTGCACAGCATATTGAGCAGTCTGCTCTGAAGCTAATTTGATTTGGATTTAACAGTAAATTATCCGCCATCCAGATTGAAATTTTATTATGGAGCACCCTGTCTATGAGTTTTACCATATTAGAATTAAGAGAAATAGGTCGAATGTTTTCTATGGTATAGCCTAATCCTTGTCTTTTTTGTACCGGAATTATTTTAGCTAATTTATAATCATACGGAATCCAGGCATTTTTTAGCGAATAATTTATTGTATTGATGAGGACACAAGGTGATAATTTGAATAATATCTTTATCATAGCAACCGTAATTTCGTTCGGACCTGGAGCTGACGAGGGTAAATCTTGAATCACTAGACCTAATTCTTCCAATGTAACTTTAGTAAAATCCACCGTTAACCCTGGTACTTGCAAATTGTATATCTTAGTTGATGTAAATCTACATTCCACGCCTTTAGCTATGCATTCCAAAGATTTCTTCATTTCATCTGATGACATAATTTCAGTCTATATTAATTGGTGATGGTAAAATGTTTCGTGATCTCATAAACCTAAACAGCGATTTTTTGTTCTTAGGTTTCGATAGGTAATCATAGTGTTTCCTATGGTATGCTTCTTTAGCTAAAGAAACTGTGCGTTTAAATATTGCAGCGTAAAATTTGTAATCGGACCAATTTTGGGGGGACTGGTTATACATAAGCTTCTTCCAAGCTGCCTGTCGTCGATGGTAATATCGTGTACAATCTGAATTCCACCAAGGACTACCGGAAGTGGACTTTGCAGACTAAACAACAAATTCTGCTTTTTTGTACGTTCTTTTAATTAATGCATTTAGCCTCATAGCTTTTATATCGTCTCGCTCAACCGAATGTGTGGTCAACGCATTTTCTAGATCGTTTTTAAATTTCCCGTAATTTATAAATACTCGAGTCTGAGAACAGGATGAAGTTACTGGACAAACAATCTCAAATATTTCTGGCAAATGATCGCTGTTGGTGGCACAGTCCATGGCTGCCCATGACAAACTAGTGAGAGACGAACTTACAAAGCCTAAATCCAAGGCTGAACGTGATCGCGCACGAATAAATGTAGGCGTCCTAGAATTAAGACAAGACAGGCTGTCATCTACTGTCCAATCCCACAATCGTTTGCCACAGCTATCTGTTCGAAAGGCCCAACACGTATGATGCGAGTTGAAATCCCCCACCAGAATTTTATCTTTACACGAAGTTGTAACTGCAGAGTCCAAACACCCAGTATCTTGTACCCCTGTAGGAAAGTATGCATTTATCAACAAGAAGGGCAGGCAGCCTGGCAAAGTTATTTCTAATGCAAAAATTTCGCTGGCAGGTGCCATATGCTTATATGCAATTTTTGCCTTGAGGCTTATTCTATTATTGATAAAGAACGCTAGACCTCCGCCTTTCGATGGTCGGTCTAGCCGGAAAGATCTGAATCTACTTAATTGAAAAGGCTGATGCACTGAAAGCCAGGTTTCTTGTAGTGCAATAATATCTGAAGTGAATTTCGATGCCAAGTACACTAAATCAGTTACTGCTGAGTGAATTGATCGGCAATTCCAGTGAAGAATTTTGAGTGAACCTATGGTTTTGATAAAATAGACTCTGTAACTGCCTTGCTTAAAATGCTTTCTTTTAAGAAAGCGCTTTTAGTCAGGCTATCCTTCTGGTACTTCTTGGTCTTTGAGTGGGTTGGCGAAGTACCTTTTTTAGTCAAAGGGGATCTTGAGCGTTTTAACGATCGTGGATCCATCTCCATCTCATCTGAGTCCTGCACATCATCTATATCTTCCCTTTGATACTGTCTGACAACGGTGGATTACCTGCAGACTGAGTATCCTGAGATGAGATAACCGACACCTCCTCCTTTGATTGTCGTGAAGTGTCACTGTTTTGAGGTGTTAAGTTAACATTTTCTGCTGTGCTAACTATCTGTGCCATCTGGTTAGTGATGATTTGCGCCAGAGACTCGCAAAGTTTCTCAGCAAGGCGTTCCATCGCTTTTTCCATTGCCTTGTCGATCGCTTCAGCAATAGCAGCGGAGAGAGACCCTTCCATTGATGGCATATGGCGAGCAGTAACACCAGCGTAACCTTGTAATCTCATCTGTAATTGAGCTATTGCTTCTCTGCGAGAACAACGTCTTCGTTCTGCTATGTCGAGAATTTGCAGCTCACGTGCCTTTGCGGCACAGCTTGCACAGTCTGCAGCATGAGCTTCGTTACAAACGCAACACTTTTCTTCCTTACTTTGACAGTCACTAGAATTGTGATGCTCCCCACATACTCGACACCTGACATTAGACCTACAACCTTTTATGATGTGCCCATAACGCGAAAACTTTAGGCATTGGAGAGGGCGAGGGGAAAGGGGTTCTACCTTGTAAATTAGAGGCCATCAGGGGCGTAGCCAAGGGGGGGATTGGGGGGTTCAAGCCCCCCCCGAAATTTTTCAGTTTTGCTTGAGTATAGAGGCACGCACACATACAAACGCAAGCACGAACATACATAAAGTATGGTTGAACCCCCCCCCCCCCGAAAAAAATTTCTGGCTACGCCCCTGGAGGCCATGCCTTAATTTCTGATGGCCGAACTGTCCCTGCAAATGTTACTATGACAGTCTTGGTTGGTACTTTGTTCTTGTCTAAGCTGGCGGTAACTTCTGCTTTGTCCTAAAAAACTGTCATCATTAACCGGCGCGCGCTCTCTTCATTCTCTTTATAGTGCAGCTATTTCAGCTATCGGTAACTTGTGCTCCTTCGTGCAAAAATCAGGTGGGTATACGCCACAGAAATTGGGCAAGCCCCCCATCCGTGTACAGGCAGAAAAACATGGACAGAGAGAGAAAGAGAGAGAAAGTGATAGAAAGAGAAAGAGAAGAATAGGGTTAAATAACGGAAATAAAGACATAAAATATAGAAATACAGAGAAAGGCATAGAAAGAGAGAGAAAATAACATACACGAAAAAGAGAAAACACAGAGAGCTATACAGAAAGAGAAAGAAACATAGAAATAAAGAGAGAGAAAGGAAGAAGCAGATAGACACGGAAAGAGATACAAAGAAAGATATAAAACAGAGAAAGAAAAAAAACAGAAAGATATGGAAAGAAACGGCCACAAAAAGAGATAAAAAAACAGATATCGAGACTGGAAGAGAAAGATAGAGAGAAATAAAGAGAAACAAAGAAAGGGAAGAAAGAAGCAGGGGGAGACAAAGAGAAAAATAAATAAAGATAACAAAGAAGGAGACAGAAATAGATTTATAGAGAAAGGAAGAAATAGAAAGAAAGAAATAAGTAGAAATAGATGAAACATATACAAGAAACAGGGAGAAAGACAAGAAAAAAATAAAGATGGCCAAGAAAGGCCACCCAGCTGCCCTCTTATTTCAGGCTTGGCACCAGTGGTGCGCAGCTGCGACAATTTTTTACGTTACAGTACGTTGTAGTTTACTATACCCAAACATGTCCTGGCGGTTTCACAGCTAGCTGCTTGAGGGATAGCAAATAGAAACTTCTTGGACCATCAGGAGCATCTTGTTGAAAAAATACCAACGAGTAAGTTAATTTTTATTGGTATTGGCACCAATTGATTCGACCGCAAATTGGAGGAACGCTTCATCTTCATACTTCTCGCAGAACCATCAGGAGATTTTAAACTATTTTACAGCATTAGGTACGTTGCGGCAAACTAAATGTTCCGGAAAATTCTATGGTTTGTTTTCACCTATTTTACAACGTAAATAATTCCGTTTTTATCGCTATATACTTCAGCAGGCCCCAGCAGATGGTAAATAATATATTGCTTGGCGGCGTTGCCACACGTACATTGTTTTTTCATATTTTTGAATTGAAGGGCTTTTCGCGGTTTTTCGAAGGTTTATCAAATAGGTCGTGATACTTCGGGCGAAAAGTGGATCAGAAGATATTGCCGGCGACATCAACAAGGGCATTTATTGGCGGTGCGATTGGAGCGTGAATAGGAGAGGAGGGAACGAGCACCAATAACGACATCGAAGTTTTATTCAAGGGCGAGGCAATCATCACATTTTAAGAACGACGTTTATTTACCAAGCCATTTTATTTATACGCAATGTGGAAAGAATTTGTGACAGTGCTTAGTTCTTACTAAAAAAATTGGCGAAGCTTGCAGAAAGCCGCCCAAGGCTTTAAACAGCGAAACTGGACGTTTCTGAAGACTAATCTCGTTGCTTCTAGATTGTGTCTAGGTCATCGCTAGGTGATGCAGGTTCTAGGTTGCTGCTAGGCTTTAGCTAGGTGATGCTAGGTTGTTTCTACGCTGATTCTCAGCGCAGAGAGGTTCCAATTAACCCGCAGACTGTCAGAGAAAGGACATAGTTGTCCAAGCTCCACAGACATAAACTCGCGCTGAAACCAAGCGTTCGCACCTCTGATAGATCTACGAGCACGTCGTCGTTGACGTAAGCGTTCCATCGCATCGGGGTCTTCTCACAGCCGCCTTTGCCTTTCCCGTGCCCTTGTATTCTGTCGTTGTACGTACTCCGTGTGTTCGGCTCACCGCTATCGCTTCGCAGCCATTTCTTGAGCTAACTGTTGCCTTCTTCATTTTTAGTGGACCAGTGGTGAGTAGTGGGATTTACCAAATTTCTGTGGCGTACAATCGTTTATAATGGCGATAGTTTTGCAATCGACTAACAAGGAACGATTTCCTAAACAGCTTCGCTCTCAAAACATTATGGCTCCAATCCACGCTGTGAAGGTTGTTGGATAGCAAAGTTGCAAACGACACCCAGAACGATTACCCATTTCAACGCCGTTTGAAGGCTCTTCCGAATTAGAATCGTGCAAAAGTGAGATTAGTGCCTGATCTTCACCGGGAGCGATAGCCAAGAAGTGCGCCTGATTTTGCAAAACCGGCCATCCATGTTTCATAGACACAACTGTGTGACGCGACGTGCTCATAGCCATGACACATTTCTTTGAGTCATCCAAGTCATCGACGTACATCAGCCTCTCGACCTCGTCTTCGTCTATCTCCCGTTCGTCTGGGAGACGTTCGAAAGTCTGTGCGTTGAAGCGAATGTTGTTGAACTTGTAGAGCGGTCTCTGGAGAAGAACTTCTATTAAATTTAGAATGTGCACATTTCGAACAGTTGATAGCATTGTACCTTCATTGCTTATGTTGAGCGCATACGAGTAGCGGAGTCGAGAACGTTTGTTCAATTTAGAATTTGCACCCATGAAACAGAGCATCCGAGCACGACGCTGTTTTTAAATGCGAAGCATTTCTTAGCGAACCTTTGGCACTTTGAGCGTTTCTATCTACGTATCTATCTATCTATCTATCTATCTGTCTAGCCGCCTACGTCCGGGTGCTCCCATGATCGCCTCCTTAACTTGGTGTAGACCAAAGTTGGCATGGGAGGGTAAGAAGATTTGACAAATATGACTGTCGGGTCATGACATGAATAACGTGAAAATCCTGTCGCGTACGTCGTCAAACCCTTTCCTCCAGACACGTGTGGTACATACCCGTTTGCCACGGGCCGCGGTGTACGGGTATGCGCCACAGGTGGCTGACAGTTTATATCTACCCAGGAACGGCGAGAACAGACATTGGTAATTTAAATGAGAGAGCGTTAAGAAAACCAGACATCGGCAGCGTTGACCCAACGAATGGAAAGAATAAGAATTAGGATCCCAGCAGGAATCGAACCCAACCATTCTGCGTGGCAATCAGGTATTCTACCACAGAGCCACGCCAGGCCAATAAACTGGTTTGGAAGAACAGCCTATATGTAGGAATAAACACTACATATGTACTCTTACGATACAGGCGTCATATCAGATTAACATCTGTTGTTCCAGTGTTGGCACCGCTTTATTAGCAGTCTAATAAACGTTGCATTTTTATTCCTATGATTCAGCAAGCTATACTGAAGCAATGATCCGACCCCGCTGGAATACATTAACAAAAGTTATGTTTGATATTCACATGATTGCATCATAAAGGGCACTTAGTTTCGATAATACTGACGTATGTACTTTAACGTGAGGGCTGACGTTACGTCGCACCATAAGTTACCCTTTCAACGCCAGTGTTGTCGACGTGCCTAATAAGCCCACGATGTGCACATAGCTACTACAATCACAAAAACACGTTGACAAACCTCGTAACGCTTCGCCCAAAGCCATGAAATAGAGCATGGAAGTACTCGCTCACTGCTTCGCAATGAAACCGATTCCCACAACGCGTGGGGTCTGCGGAATTTTTTTCGGCCACACTATTTTTTTTTGCCAATCGACACGAAACCTTTGTGTTTAGATGTATGCATCTTCACTTTAAAACATTTTACCGAGAGCCCTGCGGAGAAGGGGTGCATGTAATTATTATTCAATGCAGCCCTTGCAACGCATGAAAAGGCGGGCTCGTAAAGTTTGTCCACGACGACAGGCCCTCTCACGTGTTTCGGTGTTTCCCATTTGCGTGCGTTCTGTGAATTATTGTGGTGCGAATTTTTTTGTTGTGCGCGGAGTTGCGAGGCGTGTTTTATCTAGTGTGAACGTGTTCAGTAAGGTGTCTGACGGGCACGATGTCCTACGCGACAATGCGGCTGACGCCGAACGCTTTCTTCGTTACCTGCGGAAACAAAGTGTTGTGCAACGATGCAGCAGCGACACACGTGCGCCTGGCAACCTATGTCTAACAGAAAAGACAACAGTTCGGAATAGTGTGCTCGCTGGATTTTTATGAGTCAGGCCTCATTCCCACAGCCGTCAAACGCTCTGTTGCGTGACCGTCATGGCACCGGTTTGCGTCAGAGGAGAGGATTCCTGAGCCGTTTTCCGCCCAAAAATAGATTTACCGGAACGTAGAGCGGTGGTCCACGTTTTCGTCGCCGGCACTGTGACGCTGCCCCGCTCCTATAAAATGTATCGATCAGATAATTATTTTTGCGGTTTAACAACAGTAAAACGCGGTATGAATATGAGGGACGCCGTAGCGGAGGTCTCCGGCGATTCCGACCACCTGGGATTCTTTAACGTGGACCTAAATCTAACTACAGGGGCCTCAAGCATTCGCGCCTCCATTGAAAATGAGGGCGCCGCGGCCGGGATTCGATCCCGCGACCTTCGGGTCAGCTGCAGAGCACCATAACCACTAGAGCACCGTGGTGGCTTATCAATCGTACGGGTTCTCTTAATCAGTGCGATACCTGCGCATGTTTCCACCCACATACTTCATCGGCAACCTCTGCGCGCTCATTCCTGTCGCCGCTTCCAGAGCAAGTACAGGAGCTTAGTACCGCTTAGCATCACGAAACCAGATAATTGGTTGTCGTGACTCGCCGTGTTGACTTGATATCATCATCAGCCGTGATAGATATTCTTTAATTTGTTCCATTAGAGTAACGTCAATATTGTGTTCGTAATGCACTACAAAACCGTTTATCCTCAGTTTACAAAAGATTACACCGACAAAAAAATATTTAACTCATTCAATACGTCATGCCAATTACATTTCTTTTGGATTAGGGGCACATGGGACTGGTCAGTCAACACGGGAAGAACGTGCTGCTGTCGACGTTAACACCACCTATTCGTACATTGCGCCGTCGCCCATGCTGCCCGTTTCTTTTCTGACTTGACGGTGACGCGACGGAACATCCTACCGCCGTGTGGATGGGGCATCAGTATTCCTGCGGTCTGGTTACCCTCGTCAACACACAGTGCCTACCATCATAGGTGGGCACTCTAAGAGTATGCTCATACTCACTCACCCCAATTTTTTCAGCCTTCGCACTCTCTAACCTTCATACTCACGCCTACTCACACTCATAGGCGCTCACTCACGCTCGTACTCACTGTAATCACACTAGACACTCATTGACACTCACTCACGTTCACACTCATGGGTACTCACCATCATAAGCACTTGCTCACGTTCATACTCACGCTCACTGGCGTTCACTCACGTTCAAACTCGCGTGTACTGACACTCATAGGCACTCATTCGCGTTCATATTGAGGCCCAATCTAACCCACTGGTAGTCGCTCACGTTCATACACCTACTCACACTCGCTCGCATTCATACTCAGGTGTACTTGTGATCATAGGCGCTCACTCGCGTTCATACTCATGTGTAGTCGAACTTCCGTTCATACTCACGCCCACTCACACCCATTGATGCTCACTCAAGTTCACACTCATACTCGCGCCTACTAATACTTACAGGCCCACACTCACGTCCATGCTCACACCTCACGGCCATTGGTATTCAATTCGCGTTCACACTCACGCCCACTGACGCAACGTCACTAGAAGATACTGTTTAAAAGCTCCGCCGGAGAGACGGTCCGCGTGGCGGTCGCGAGAACTAGTGGCGCTGCAGTCACGTCTAGCTAAGTCTAGCTTAAGGTCCCTATATCAACGTTACTAGAACAAACTCAGTTTAAAAGCTCCGCCGGAGAGGCGGTCCGCGTGGCGGTCGTGAGAACTCGTGGCGCTGCAGTGACGTCTAGCTCCCGCGGCTGGCGCTTGTTGTGATCGGCGCCGCCGATGTACGAGCGAACGTGGGTTACGGCGTCGTCTGCGCTTTGTTAGCTCGTCAATTTTGCGACTGTTCTTGACCACGCTTAGCGTCTTGTACGAAGTGATGTACGAAGCGTAACGAGGGCGAATAGATTCACAGTGCGGTATTCCGACTTGCTTTGCGCCGGGCTGCAAGAGCGGCTACCGCAACGACGACTCCGCTTCACGACACTTCTTCGGACCTGCAAAAGACCCTACGCCATTCAAGCTTTGCATCGCAAAGATAGAAAGCTTACTGCGAAATGCAAGGTCTGTGACGTTCATTTTGAGAGTGATGACATTGTAAAGCACTATCGTCGTGTCGTTGCCGGACAAGAAGTTTCGATCCCACGTGGAAAGTGGGAACTCGCGCCAGGAGCCGTGCCGCGCTTGTTCCCAGCACTTCCACCCCACATTTCAAAGCCAAAATGTTCGGGGTTTAGGCGCAAATTCCACCAAAACGCACGGCGTCCCGCGAAAGCCTAGTGCCCAATTTGGAGGAGCCGCCAGAAATAGAAGAGCAAAACGAAAGGCAGGCGATTGCATATATAAGCTACCGAGAATGAGAGTTGCATCACACTGACATTCGATCAGTTGTCAGCTGTCGCTATGCATTCAAAGCAGTGGATTTTCGAGGGATTTTACGACGAGATATTGAACAAGATGTGCGGAATATTTTACACTCGCCGGCTTGGGAACGGGCTGCTCAGCGCAAAAATTTGACACGCTATAGAAAAGACGAGGGACCAGCGCTGGTCCTGGTCTTTTCTATGTGTACCGTGTCAATTTTTTTGCGCTGAGCAGTTGGAATACCAACTAGCCCAATCCCACACTTTGCTTCGGGGAGGGAGATTTACTTGTGCAAAAGATAATTGTAGTTGACGAGCAGTTTAACTGCGTAGTGAACGGCTACAGCACGAAATGCAAACGGCTGTCGTACAGTGTAAAGTGTTGCGGGCATGGAACATCTGCTCGGTGAAGTTGAAAAACTGAAGTTGAATACTGACGACTCTTCTAGCGACAGAGTACGCACGAATAACTGCTCGGTGCTCACATCACGGCCGATCTGTTCGAATTGTTTACGGCACCGTAGAAGGATGCGACGTAGAAAGATGAGCCACCGAAAATACAACTATCCGCTGAAAAAATTGCTCGGAGAAGACATCTATTCGATGTAATCGCACACTGAGATTTCGTTTAGGGAGTTCTCGTGAAATTTTCCGATTTTGGGTCAGTCTCCCTTTAACTGTCGCGAAAACGTGTCTTGTAAACATCGCAAAGCATTGGTGGTGTTTTTCGAGAAAGTGTTTTTAATACCTTGCAGACAACATGAGCACTGTTGTTGGTAGAGTAGAGATAAGAGAAAGGAAGGGAGGGGAAGAATATTGGATAGTTATAGAGTGAGAAGGTGTATGACATGACATGACTACCGCCAGGAAACCACAAGCCGGGGAACGGGCCAGCTAATCAACGGGCGTTTATTGATTATTTTCAAAATGAATAAAATATTTGGTAAGCTATGATAATTTGGTTGACGTAGAGTCAAACGATTTTAAATTTAAATTTAACTGTAACTGATGCGACTCCTTGTCTGTCGTCTTCAATCTTCTCCTTGACTTCTTCTTTGTTAGACACAATATTAGTGAGAATTAACAGGCAATAATTATTGCCTGTTAGTTCTCATTAATATCGTCGTGTTGTTGCGTTACAAGAAGTTTTGATCCCACGTGGAAAGTGGGAACTCGCGCCCGGTGCCGTGCCGCGCTTGTTCCCAGCGCTTCCACCCACATTTCAAAGCCAAAATGTATGGGGCCAAGGCGCAAATCCCCCAAAAAACGCACGGCGTACCGCAAAGCCTAGTGCCCAGTTTGGAGGAGCGGCCAGAAATAGAACAGCAAAACGAAATGCAAGCGATTACCTATACGCTACCGAGACTGAGAGTAGCATCACACTGACATTCGATCAGTTGTCTTCTATAGCGTGGCTGTGAGAGTATCTGCCGTAAGCACACAGCTATCAAACGGCTCAATAATTCTGCATCTGGCGTGCTTTGCGCTCAGGAAGAAACTGTGCAGAGCTCGAAGACTAACAACGTATATGTAAATACAAGCGAGAAACTACGATTCCGGCGTAGTAACTGCTTTTCCGCCTTACCCAAGCTTAAACCAGCCATCTTGCATCCTATGTAATATCATTTTACCTAGTACTGTCGCTACACATTGAGTTTGCTAGAGAAATGCCTACCATTTTACTGGCCCGGGCTGTCTCACCAGCACGTCCAGGGCCGCCTGCTCCTCTTCGTCTCTAGACGCAAAATGCTCGTAACCATGAGCGATTATGTTTTTTGCCATGTTCCAACTCTCTTCATCGTCGGAGGTATATTTGTCGCAGGTGGAGGGACCAGAACTCGTATTCATGCAGTGCCGCTTACCTACGGCGCGTTTGGAGAGACTGCGGCCGGCCGGCTGGCTGTCCGAGACGGGTGTTGTGACATGACGCTTTCCAACTCTAGTCGACCGGGCGGCTCGGCGCGCGCCCACAGAAACACTGAAAATACAACTATCCGCTGAAAAAATTGCTCTAAGAGGGCATCTATTCGATGTAATCGCACACTGAGATTTCGTTTACAGAGTTTTCGTAAAATTTTCCGATTTTGGGTCAGTATCCCTTTAACCGTCGCGAAAACGTCTCTTGTAAACATTGCAAAGCATTGGTGATGTATCGAAGCGTTGGAAGCCTGCAATGGGCCCTCTGGAGCGCTTACTAGTGGGTCGTCCTCTTCCGCTCTTCTCGGACAGCACGCTCCTCGCGCTCAGAGTCGGCACCCCGCCTTGACTGTCGCAGTCGTTTATCGTCGCCGAGTGCAGCACCCTCCACCAAATTATAAACGTCTTTATAATTTGGTGGAGGGTGCTGGGCTTTCACAACAACTTCGGCCCTCATTCGATGCCCCTGGCTCTTCGATCCCGTACCCTGCCGCCTACGATGCCTCAAGACGCCTCCCAGCAAACGGCCCCGCCTACACCGACCTCATGCCCAGGTGTGCCTCGTATCCGCGACCCTCCGGTCTTCACTGGCGCAGATGGCACCGACGTGGAGGACTGGCTCGCGATGTACGAGCGCGTGAGTGTCCCCAATAAATGGGACGAGGCAGGAAAACTGACTAACCTCGTTTTCTACGTCGCGGGTGTGGCGGGCTTGTGGTACAACAACCACGCATCAGATTTTACAACGTGGTCCGACTTCAAGACCGCCATTATCAATGTGTTTGGCCGCCCTGCCGTTCGTAAGCTGCAGGCCAAACAGCGCTTACGTGAACGCGCTCAGCAGGCCGGTGAATCATTCTCAAGTTACATTGAAGACGTCCTCGATTTCTGTAAGAAAGCCGACGCTTCCATGTCCGAATCTGACAAGATCCGGCCCATCATGAAAGGCATCGACGACGACGCCTTCACCATGCTGCTCGCCAAGAACCCCAGCACAGTGGCTGAGGTCATAACGCTCTGCCAAAGCTATGAGGAGCTGCGCCGGCAGCGATCGATGACCCGTCGCTCTCCATCGCGCGACGCCGAGCTCGCTGGCTTGTCGACCATATCCGACCACTCCGCGTTGCTCGCAGAGATGAAGACATCCGTGCGCGAGGAAATCGCGCGCCAATTCTCTCTGCTGGACTTCGCTCGCCCGCAGTACGTCCAACAGCCGTCGACCACCCTTCTGCCTCCGCTCCGCCGAGCAATTGAGCAAGAAATCGCAGAGGTCATGCCCGAGTACCACCAGCACCATACGGCTCCTGCACCCTTGAGTTACGTCCAAGTGGTCGCAAGAACGCCCCCAGCAATCCCTACGGCTGTCCCACACATTTACGCCGAAGCCTCCGCTCGACCTCATTCTTTCGAAGCGGATGTACCGGTAACCTGCGCCGACGTCACGCACAGGCCACGACTGCAGCCCACCGTCCAGTCCTATCAGTTGCCGCCCCGTCAATCCCGTCCTGAGCCATGGGCAGGCCCTGCCCCAGCGAACCGATGGCGTACACCTGACAACCGCCCCATATGCTTCGCATGCGGTTACGCCGGCCACGTGGCGCGCTATTGCAATCGCGTTCAGCCGCCTAGAGTTGCGTCGCCTGCCACCAGCCCGGCGAACCGCCCATATTACGACCCACCTACGCCTCTGTCGCCGACGTCTCGCCCCGCTCCATCTACCCGCCGTTCACCGTCACCACGACGCCGTTCGCTGTCACCGATGCGGCCACGTCTGGTCCCACGAGACCAGGAAAACTAGTCGTCGCAGTCCACGAGGCAAGGGCTGCGATGCTGTCGAACTGCGAAAGCCCTCAGCGGAGCCCATCGAACGTGATAGATGTGTTTGTGGACGGTGTTCGTGCATCTGCCCTTATCGACACTGGAGCCGCCGTATCCGTTATGGACGAAAAGCTTAGCCGAATACTGCGAAAAGTGACGACGCCACTTTCCGGGCTCTCCCTCCGTACAGCCAGCGCCCAAAGCATTCACCCTACAGTGGTATGCACAGCCCGCGTCATGATTAAGGACGCTATGTACGCCGTCGAATTGATCGTAATTCCTGCATGCTCTCACGACGTCATCCTCGGATGGGATTTTCTCTCCCGCCACGACGCCGTAATTCATTGCGCACCCGCCGAAATAGAGCTCTCACCATTCTCTAATTTGACGCCGGCAGACAGTCCATCGGCTGCGAGCAAGGTACTCGTCAAAGACGACATAAAAGTGCCTGCAAACTCGTCAACGGCGGTGTCAGTCTACTGCGCCATCCTATCCGACACCGTTGCACTCCTCTCGCCATATGACCGTGTTTGCACGAGGAAAGGCTTGCTGGTGCCTTTCGCGACCGTTCAAGTCACCCAGGGCAGCACCTCTATTTTTGTCATCAACCCCTCCCCGTACAGTGTTACGTTGGTGCGAGGGGAATGTCTGAGCAGCGTAGAACCCCTCGAAGACGCACAAGTTATGGACAAGCCCGATGATTTGCACGGCCGAAGTTCGAGTACGCTCAGTGCTGTTTCGACGTCTGGTTCATCACACGCTGACGTATTTGGTTCCTCCATAGCTGACAACCTTACGCAGGTCCAGCGTTCCCAGCTTTTGGACCTGTTGGAAGAATTTCGCCCTTCTTTCGATGTCGCTCAAACTTCTCTCGGCCGCACGTCGGCCGTTACGCATGGCATCGACACTGGCGACCACCTGCCACTGTGGCAACGTCCATATCGTGTATCTCCCGCCGAACGCCGTGTAATCACCGAGCAAGTCGACGAGATGCTTCGACGTGATGTCATTCGACCCTCTAACAGCCCCTGGGCGTCTCCTGTCGTTCTTGTTGCGAAGAAGGACGGTTCTGTGCGGTTCTGTGTGGACTACAGACGACACAACAAGATCACTCGTAAGGACGTGTATCCACTGCCGCGAATAGACGACGCGATTGACAGCCTGCAAGGCGCCGAATTCTTTTCATCTCTCGGTTTGCGCTCAGGGTACTGGCAAGTACCTATGGCTGATGACGCTCGACCGAAGACCGCCTTTGTCACGCCCGACGGCCTGTACGAATTTAACGTCATGCCGTTTGGGCTGTGTAATGCGCCCGCCACCTTTGAGCGCAGGATGGATACCGTTCTGCGCAACCTGAAATGGCACACGTGCTTGTGCTACCTCGACGACGTCGTCGTGTTTGCTCCGGACTTCTCCACGCATCTTCAACGCCTACGGCATGTTTTGACGCGTTTGAGCGACGCCGGTCTGCAACTGAATCTAAAGAAGTGCCGATTTGCAGCACGGCAGCTGACAATCCTCGGCTACGTCGTGTCCAAGGACGGAATTCTTCCTGATCCCGCCAAGCTTCGGGCCGTGACTGAGTTCCCCAAACCTACGTCCGTCAAAGAACTACGCAGTTTCGTAGGACTGTGGTCCTACTTCCGGGGCTTCATTCGAAATTTCGCGACTATCATATCGCCACTGACGAAGCTTCTCGGAAGTAACGGGCCCCTCCATTCGTGGTCGTCGGAGTGCGACGACGCTTTCGCAAAGCTCCGTCGTTTGTTGACGTCGCCTCCCATACTACGCCACTACGACCCTGCGGCCCCTACAGAGGTACACACAGACGCTAGCGGTGTTGGCATCGGCGCTGTCCTTGCGCAGCGCAAACCAGGGTTCCCTGAATATGTCGTGGCATATGCAAGTCGTACGCTTACTAAAGCCGAGACCAATTACACCGTCACCGAAAAGGAATGCCTCGCGATCATCTGGGCCCTTACGAAATTCCGACCTTATTTCTATGGTCGCCCATTTGATGTCATCACCGACCATCATGCACTATGCTGGTTGTCGTCATTGAAGGATCCCTCAGGCCGCCTCGCCCGCTGGGCACTTCGCCTACAGGACTACGATATCCGCGTGCTGTACCGCAACGGACGCCAGCATGCTGACGCCGACGCACTCTCGCGCTCCCCCTTGCCTGACGACAATACTTCCAGCTCAGTGTCTCACAATGCCGTTTCGTCTATCGACATTCAAACCATCGCCACTGAACAGCGCAAGGATCACTGGATTGCCTCACTGATAGCCTTGCTGAGTGATCCATCGGCGACATCATCCACTCGCGCATTGCGTCGTCAAGCGCACCATTTCGCCGTTCGCGACGACCTCCTCCACCGACGCAATTACGGCGACGGCCGCCAGTGGCTACTCGTAATACCCCGCAGTCTGCGTTCTGACATATGCGAGTCGTTCCACTCTGACCCGCAGTGTCCACACTCTGGGGTATCGAAAACCTACCACCGCATTCGCCAACGATACTTTTGGAGAGGGATGTACCGCTACGTGCAGAAGTTCGTTCGCTCCTGCATCGATTGTCAGCGCCGCAAAACTTCAAGGCACCTGTCGCCGGCAGGTCTGCAACATCTACCTTGCCCTGACCGACCGTTTGGGCGCGTTGGCATCGATTTGTATGGACCACTTCCTCTAACGTCGGCTGGTAACCGCTGGGCCATCGTCGCTGTTGACCACCTTACGCGATACGCCGAAACTGCCGCCCTCCCAGCGGCTACAGCGCGCTATGTTGCCTCCTTCCTGCTGCACCGATTCATGCTGCGCCACGGTCCACCCCAGGAGGTCGTGTCTTCTTGTCCGAAGTCGTCGAAGCCATTCTCAAAGAGGGCAACGTTGTTCACCGGAAAACTACTGCTTACCACCCGCAGACGAATGGCCTCACCGAACGCTTTAACCGCACGCTCGGCGACATGCTCTCGATGTACGTCGCCGCCGATCACACAAATTGGGATGCCATTCTGCCTTTTGTCACCTACGCCTATAATACCGCCCCGCAGAGCACTACTGGTTTCTCGCCCTTTTTTTTATTGTACGGCAGGCACCCGTCGCACACGATCGACACAATCCTTCCCTACAAGCCGGACCCGTCTGAGTGTGCGCCTATTTCTGCCACAGCAAGACTCGCTGAGGAGTGTCGGGAGCTTGCCAAGACATTTACTACGAATGACCAAGAGCGGCAGAAGAGCATTCGCGGTGACACCACCACTTCTGCGCCCACGTTCCTCCCTGGAGCACTCGTATGGCTCTCGGTCCCTACCACTGCACCTGGCCTCTCTTCAAAACTACTGCCGAAATACGACGGCCCCTACCGTGTCGTCGAACGCACGTCCCCGGTCAACTACGTGATCGAACCCCTTGAACCATCTTCGGACATGCGCCGTCGAGGGCGCGACATTGTCAACGTGGAGCGCCTGAAACCCTACCATCACCCGCTCATAGTGACAAGCAGTTAGGTCGCCAGGCGGCTCCCTTTTCGTACCCGGGGTAATTGTAGCGAAGCGTTGGAAGCCTGTAATGGGTCGCCCTCTCGAGCGCTTACTAGTGGGTCGTCCTTTTCCGCTCTTCTCGGACAGCACGCTCCTCGCGCTCAGAGTCGGCACCCCGCCTTGACTGTCGCAGTCGTTTATCGTTGCCGAGTGCCCGCTAATAAACGTCTTTATAGTGATGTTTTTCGAGAAAGATTTTTTAATAACTTGCAGACAACATGAGTAATGTTGTTCTAGAACGTTTTTTGTATCTCGAGTAAGTACCCTTCTTTGTACACTATAAAGGCTTTAAGAAACGTGTTGGGTTGTTCTTCGTCTACAGAAAACGGCAGCGGCTAAAATTGTAGTGGTAGTGTTAAAAAGTTACGCTGAAAACCCTCATTCGCTTAGAAGCTCCTATGCTTGGAAGTAAAGTACAATGTAGACAGCTCAAATATAGACCGAACATCGATTCTTAGCCAATCAATGAGCAACGCACGCGGGCCATTGCATACAGACGACCTTACATATCCACCTAAGTACTCCGCAAATGAGATGCGCGAACGTCGACTGGAAGAATGATAAATGTTTGCGTTTGCCACTAGTGCAATTAGAAAGTTGCCGCGAGCAACTGCGCGGTAGACCGCCGCGTTCAGCCGTGGCTGCAGACGACGCGCCGATAGTGGCGCAAGACGTGACTGCAGCGCCGCTAGTTCTCGCAACCGCCGTTCGGACCACCCTCCTCCGCTGGCGGAGATACGGAGCTTTGAAACTGAGTTTGTTCTAGTAACGTTGCACTGACACCCATAAGCACTCACTCAGGTTCACTCACGTCTACTCACACCCTTCGGTACTCATTCAGTTGATAATCACACCCACTCACACTCATAAGTGTTCACTCACGTTCAGCAACGCCTCTACTCACTCACGTTCAGGGGCGTAGCCAAGGGGGGGGGGGGTTGGGGGGGTTCAAACCCCCCCCCCCCCCGAAATTTGTCAGTTTTGCTTGCGTATATATAGACGCACATACAAACGCACGCACGAACATACATAAAGTATGGTTGAACCCCCCCGAAAAAAATTTCTGGCTACGCCCCTGCTGACGTTCATACTCACACCTCACGCACACTGGTACTCACTCGCCTTCACGCTCACGGCCACTCACGCTCATATTACTCACGTACACACTCAAGTGTGCTCACACTTATGGCACTCGCTCACGTTTATACTCATACCTGCTCATATTTGCTATGATTTTGTAACTGGTACGTTGCACGTGTGATCACTGTCTTATGCGGGCCGCGCCAGAGTGTGAACATTCCAGATTGTAGTAGATCATTATGTCAAGATTGCGCACATGACGCGAATAATCAAGAGTATTCCAGAGCTTGCGCAATCACCAGTGATAAGGCTGGAAAGTTCGATGCATGATGTATAAAAGACGGCGCGTCCCAGCCATGATCAGTTTCTCGACGGCCGACGCTGTTCGCCGCTATCAGTGTACAGTGTGTATTGCTGTAGTTTGAGTTTCCGTTTCCCGGCCACAAGTTCGGCCAAATAAATAGTTTCATCTTCGACACTCCAACTGCTGCCTTCGTCGACGTCACGACCCCGTGAGAATATTATAGACTAGATTACCCATTTTGCTTTTGCACACATGTTCCTGGTTTTTCTCTGTTCTCCTTGTTTGCTTGGGTGGTGTTTTCAAATAAATCTGTCTGTTGCGAGTTAGGACTCGCGCTGTTTTCCCGTTTTCGTATACGTCATTTCGCACTACTTCGATGACGCATTTGCCCAAATTTCTAACTTGTAGTACAGTATATCAAGTACAGTTTGCCGTGGGGCGTAGGAAAACTATCATCTTTATGAACCGGCACGCGCTGTCTTCATTGTATTCTTCACCTTCGTCCTCTTCCGCTTCTAGTCCACCAGCTCTACTGTGACCCACCTTTGCATGAATTTGTGCAAGCTGCTCTAATTTCTTCGTAACATGGCTTGCTGCGCAGTCCTTAATTTAATTGAATCCTCTTCGGAAGTCTCCAGGTTTCTGGAACATCTGTGTAACTACTAGTAATTTGTTCAGAATTTACCATTGTGTTAGCGTGAACTAAGATTGTATAATACTTTATCTAATATTGTGCATTTTCTTTGAATTCTTCTTGACTTATGTATCATATTATGTTTCCTTTTCCCCCACTGCTTTCTGTAATGCCATTGACCCTGATGATCCTTTCAAATAAATAAAATAAAAACATAGAAATTAGCTAATTATTCTCAGGAAATATAAAAGAGAAATAAAAAAAATATTAAAGACATCATATCCGACATGCTTAATTTTGAAGTTGTATTAAAGTTCTTTTTTTCGGAACATTAAATGATCTTAATGTTCGGAAGGTTGCACTGAACGAAGACATGAGGTTTCAAGGGTGAATTCTAAGAAAAGTTGTCTCCTTGCCTTTGTAGGAGGAAGTTTTGCAAATAGTACGCTCTGTCGCATGCACCACCTAATAACAGGCACGTAGTCAGGATTTTTTTTCAGGGGGGGGGGGGGCAAGGTCTAATTATTCGAAGAAAGTCTTTTCATGGTAAAAAGAAAAAAGAAGTTGCCCGGGAATATAAAAGGCTGGACGAATTTCGGGGGGGGGGGAGGGCGGGCCTCCCGGGCACCCCCCTTGCCTACGTGCCTGCCTAATAACATTGGAATTATTCAAATAAGGCAACGGGTTCCATTGTAACACGATGAGATATCAACGCGCAAGGCAATAAACAAACCGAAGCTTAGTGATATGCTGAATTTGAATAGGAGATTACTGAGCTTATGCTAAATAAGGATTGCGAGTTCCTCCAATGGCCGGAGTCAATTATTGTAATTGCTTTGCTTTGTAAACCAGCAATTTCAAACAAATGTGTCGCGTATTTCCCCATTTTGAAGGACATGTTACGTGTCTGTGCATAAAAGTATAGTATATTGATCGAAGAATGCGCTATAGAATGAAGTACGGTGTTTTTTTTTTTCAGAACGAACAAGATTTCAAAATAAAGTGTAATCGAGATTGCTGCAGCGTGATTACCAATCGTTAGGTGGGAATAAACAGTATAACCGACAAACGTGTCTGCCCTGGGCGGAAAAATAATGTGCACTATATAACGAGACGCCTGGTGAGCTAGAAAACGCTGACAAATACATCTGGCTACACCACCTGTAGATTCCTGCACCAAATCGCCATGAGGTCACATATTTTGATGGCGCCCCCGAAGGCCTACGCGATTACATCTCGGTAAAAATGAATTATGATTTCATAGTGTGATATGCGAGCCAGACCTAATATCTAAACTTTCAGAAAATATTACATATATGCTATGTGACCACAAAACGCTGGAATCCACGACGCTATACTGCCATTCCGGTGCTGAGGCTTCAAATCTGATAAATGAAATGTTTGGCATTATCTTGTGTACTAACGATTACTCTATCATGGCAAAACGACAACCCCAGAAATTGTCAGTACACACTGACTTAGGGTTTCACTTTTGTATAGATATGACGGTTAATAGGTGAATGGGAGAAAGGAAAAGAAGATCAGGACAGTTAAGATGAACTACTGCTCTGATTATTCTATTCTTAATATTTTCGTTTCTTTTTTACTTCTTTGATCGTAAAGAGAAAAAATTTAGACTTTAATTTAAGAATTATGTCTTAAAAACTATCCTGTTTTTGGCCAATCCCCCAGCGTGGGTGTCTGCCAGAGTTTCCAGGGTATACACTAATCTACTGACTGACGCGATGTCTCCTTCGACACATAAATTGAACTACAGAACGGTGTATGCTTGAACAGGAAAGTGCGACGATGCACCCGCTTTTTCTAGGTGCGGCACCGAAAGCTACCAAGAGGCTGGCTTCAGAATCACGAACTAGCGAAGGACGAAGACTTTCCTGCTGCCTAATTGCATGGAGAGCGTCAGGGCGTAGCGCCGTTCGCGTTCTGCCGAGCACTCACAGTAGAAACACTGTATCGAAACTATGGATTTTTTTTGGTTCGCTTAAAGGGACCGACAACCAACTTTTGTGGTACCCGTTTTCTTGAGTGCATTGGGAAGCTTACCAGTCAGAGCTTCTAATCACGGAGTGGTAACGCGGAGAACGCCGTAAAACATTTGTAATCAGAGTTTTTCGATCTGCAGCGATTATGCAGTCTTAATATCACATGCTGCAAACAGTGAGAGGTGAGCGCGATAGCGATTATACGCCAGCAGTGGTGACAAGTTATGCTTTAAGTATGAAAAGGCAATGTTACGTTTGCAAAGCCTGCGGTGCCGCGACTACTGCTTTCTAGCTTATTAAATTATTTTACAATAGTTATAGCGTTTTTCTTGGGCTTCTTACAGAAGTACTTTGGCCGTACACAGGTTGCTTTATCACATTTTAGTCAAGCCAAGCCAAGCTAAGCCTTCGAAAACGAAACAAGTGGTAGGATACACCAGCAGTGCTGTTCATGAAGTGGTAGCAATCCTCCACAGAACAGTAAGTCGATGGCATTTTGCGAGCAGCAGCGCAAACTCGCGTGCTACTCTTCAAAAGTCCGATACGACGAGAGCAGATGAGAGTCGAGCTCCGCGGGAAACGCCGCCGGACGTCGCGCGCATGCGCCGCAGCCTCCGTTTCACTGGAAGCCACAAAAGCAGCGCCACATCTCATGCTTTACTTCTTTTACCTTAGAAACAAACGGGAATTGACAATAACATACATATTCAAATTTTCAGCCGTCGTTCTGGTGCGTATAAAGCATTAGACTAGGTACAACAAAGCGCTTAATACTGCATACGTCTGGTTCATGGCGCTCGCGCTAGGCTGCGCGACATGTCGGTTTTTGTTACTTTTAAACGCGATTTAAAAATATAAATCCTACTCAGATCGCAAAAAGTATTCTGGAATCTGTCACTATAATTGAGGGCCTTTTCATTTCCACCAGGATCTAATCACCCGTTCTGGCCAGTTGTCGGTCCCTTTAAACTTGTGGTACGCTTGTGGCTCAGTACGCATAAGAGTGAACGGCTTTCTCCAAACAAGCGTGACCGCGCCCGTGTATAAGCACATTGCGTCATCTTTCTGCAGAGTCCCAGCTGGAGTAGTAAGGTTGCTGTACCCGTACGATGAGTCTGCAGCGCGAACAGCGACAGCTGTCACTTGCCTCCTATGTCATGTCCATGACGCTACGCGGTTGTTGCACACCTACAACGAATATACAGCAAAAAATAGCAACAGCTGTTGTTTGTCCCTCTCCTATACATGAAGTTATGGAATCGCCAAGCTGGCAAAAACACGACACTATTGAAGCAATTGCTGATGATGCTTTATTTGTAGTTGCTCAAGGGCCAAGCATGGCCGAATAGCGCTAGGCTATTGTTGATCGGTAGCGTTGAAGTGGGGAATTACAAACAGTAGATGACATTCGGCTCTAAAGGGGCCTAACAACATTTACTGTAAAGTGAGCAAAGTGCATATTTGATAAGTTGTGGCAATGGAGGGAGACGTGTGATGGGAACAGAACACACATCGACCGAGAAACCTGCGTTAGATAGACCTCCCTCGCTTGACTTTCGCAAAAGGTGTCGAAAAAATTCAGTTGCGCAAACTATGTTGTACACAAAGAAAACTTACAACACAAGCTTCATTCTTTTTCAGCTCTGTTGCCCTCTGTCGATATTTTCTGTATATGGGCCAAGTGTACTACCAAATTCCATTTGCCACTCTGTTCTGTGAACAGCTTTTGAAAAGATATTGAAATAGACTTACATGCAGATCCTAACTGCCCTATCACAAACGAAGTAATTTCGTGCATTTTCCCATGGCCTTGCTACAGCACAAGACAACCTAATTTCGTCCTCTTAACGAAAACTATTTTCCGCCCTACGACCAGATATTCTAGATATTGTCGAGTCGTGATAAAATAAACCAACGAAAGACACCAGATGTTTTCTAAAGCAATGGTTTTCTAACCAATGAAAATTCACAGCGTACATGTAAAATTAAAGTGAGCTGCAAGTCGTCATAACTCATCGAACCTTTAGTATAAACGCGCCCGATCTCACGTCGGTGATGACGTACTGGGCAGAATTCACGGAAGATTCACGGTTTACCGATAAACCTCCGCAGCTTCGCCCACTCATCATCATTCACTCCGTGGATATGCTGTGATTTTTCTCGCTCCACCGGGGCTCGACATTCAACCGTCGACACCGCTGCTTTTCTGCGGCGCTTATTGCAGCAGCTTTATTAGTCGGTGCTACGCAGTCGAAGCAGTAGGCGGCGAAGAAAGGCCATTGGTGCCTGTAGAAGCTGCACTACTCAGACAAGCAGCCGTCATGCTCTAACACGAAGCAAAAGGTAAAGAACGCAACTGCGTCTACGGTGACGGCTCGATGCTAGTGCTACCAGCTTCCTCGCTGGCATCGAGACGCTTTAACTGCGTCATCGCTAGGACGATCCATTTGTGTCCGGCAATGGATGTTGGGATAACCCCAGTAAGTACATCCCGATTTGTTGGAACGGCTGTCGAGGTGGCTCGATAGGCTGCAGAAGTCCGGCTGGCCTAGTCGGTGGTGTCTTGCGTCGCTGGCAGTGCCGGCAGGTCTTTACGTAGCGAGTGACGTCGGCGGCAAGGCGCGGCCAGTAGTAGTTTTCCTGTATCTTTGCGAGCGTGCGAGAAAAGCCCAGGTATCTAGACGTCGGGTCGTCGTGCAGAGCCTGGAGGACCTCTGGTCACAAAGTCGATGGCACCACGAGAAGGCAATCGGCTTCTCCGGCGCCTTCGGAGCACCGGTTTGGGGAGGCCCAGGCTGCTTCGCTGCACTATCACGAGGTGGTGGTGGCAGAGGTTTCCCTTGATTCCCGGTGGATGGGGTCACAACGTTTGTTGTTGTAGGGTCGACGACCTTGTCCTTGGGCTTGCTCGGATGACGCCTGCAACACCTGCGTCTCCTCCGCTTGGATTTAGGCCCGCGTTTTGGATGGGCGGGCTAGGCATCACAATATTGAGCTGTACACGCACGTGCCCTCGTGGCATGGGATCCGCCGCAGACAGCTCACTTTGGGTTGCACTCGTGAGGGGTCCGCACCCCCTAAACAAGCGGAGCCTGCTTTCCACACAGGCCACACCGGTTCGGTCTTTGGCTGGGGCAGGCGTCCGGGTGGTGGCCGACCACACCACATGTTCGCAGGCCGGAATGGTTCGCTGGTCGGAATGGTTCGCTGGTAAGGCCTAACTTGCACAAGCTCCGAGCCATAATGTACAAAACGTGGCTTCTCACTTTCGAAATGAATGTCTTCTCTATCTCCTCAGTTCCGGCGAAAGTGAGCCTTGTTTTGTTGGAGTTCTCAAATTTACGCACTTCCACTATGGGGCTGTGGCGCCATTGAAGGCTAGTAGAAAGCGAGTCTGTAGTGTCAGCATTGCCGACGGTAACGACGCCGTAGCAGACATGCTTTCCATCTTGGCGTAGGTGTCCCACAAGGGCGAGAAGCCCGCTGAGTGCATTGAGTTCAAATTCCCCGAGAATACGGTTGGCTAGCTGGGGTTTAGCGGTATGAACGATAATCAGGTTTTGTTCTTTTAGCGGTATTACGGTAAGGTCTGATGTAGGTCGCGTGCCTATAGAAGAGCCCTGAAGGCCCGGCCGTAGCCCGTCTCCTCGAACGTCTCGCACAACGAGAAGCGGTGCGAGGCTTGATAACGACTACGTAATCTTCTGGATCAGGCTTGGGGATAACAGGTGGTTTCCGCTGCGTAAGTGGTCACCCCTTTCGTCCCGCTGCATGAGAAGCGAGTGGCTGCTGGTTTCCCACGAGATAGTTGGCGTCGGTAGCGACGCGGCCCTGCGCTCGGCGCAGCACCGCAGTGTTCAAAGTGGCGCTTCGAAAACTTGCCGAAACTGGGTCTCCGGGTACCCCTTGGGGAACCGTGGTCCATTACATGCCTTCGGCAGAGTGTACTAGAATATTTTGAGTGGCGCAACCGAAGCCAGCGCACCTTGCAAACCGGCGTCCCCTCTCTTAAAGAAAGTAGCGGCGGCGGTGGCGTCGCATAGTCTTGAACACGGCCGGGGACGCGACACACGCAAATGATGGAACGCGCCCCCTTCCTGCCCGGCCGCGCCGAGGAAAGTTGGCATGCTCCGATTTGCTTGCGTTCGCGTCCTGCGAGTTGCGCCGCGCATCAGTGACCAAAATAAAAAAAGGAACAGCCTTTAAATCACTGGGAGGGGAGGGAGAGGGGGAGGGAGAGGAGTGACCTGCTGCCTGCACGAGACGAGCCGAGCATGCGCAGTGGAGGTGTCGACGGCACCGCCGACGCCGCAGGCGCGACTAAGAAATGCTCCGCATTTAAAACGAGGTTCAGCCAAATCCACCGTGGACAAACTGGTGCCCAGATGTTCCCTGAAACTTTTGGTACACGTTGGTGATGAGGTCGTGTGGTCAGGCGGATACTTCCGACGCTCCGGCCGAAAATCGGTGGAGCCGATATGATGCGCGTCCGTGATCTCGGCTATCCACTCGCGTCGAAGCTGAAAACACTGCACCGGCACTATTCCCGTGCAGCGTCGCGATCGTCGCAGACAGCGCTAAGAATATCCTCCTGTTTGGCTGCTTGTTTTGGCATCCAAATACGACGCAGTAGTCCCCAGGCGAGCTCTCATACGCAAAAGCGGCGTGAACGGGTATTTTTCCCACTTTAAGGTGGCGGTCCCACTCCGGCGAACCCCCCTCCGCATTTTACGCATTGTTTGCGGATGCACTGTGCTCGCTGCGCTTGACAAATAAATATTAATTGTAATAATTCAGAAAGCTTATGATCTCCGCTTTCTAATGACACCTGGTGTTAATGCCTGTTCGGAAGCGTTACCTAATAGCAATGAAAATAGTGTGAGCAACAAAAGGCATTTTCGTTGTACAAGCCTCCGTTGTACTGCCAGTACAGCGAAACTGTTCAACATAACAAGACCAAATTTACCGTGCCTTTAGAAGAAGTGCTATTTAAGGTTTCTATGAAGAGATATTAGCCATAAAATAATTAGTAATTTATTTACGCTCCAATGAAAATGGGCAAAATATTAAAAGTTTTTGTGAGAATATCTTTTTTACTTTTCAAAGCAGAACGATAATATTTAGTGGCTACGTAGACTACATTACACTTATTTTCCAAGCGAAGTTGCTTTGTGTTCTGACGAAAACTTGATGAATTATCATTGTGTCAATGCGGCAGTTTATGGCTGTACTTGGTCACGCATTACCGATGAAGCGACAAAACTATACAAGCTGATACTGTGAACTTCTACATAATGAAGAAGCAAGGCCCTTTCTATGATTCTATGAAGAGAAAATTCCTTTATCTTTAGTAGGGAACCTGCAAGACAGCATTGAATTTACGTAATTTTCCTGCTGACCAGTCCCGTAGAAACTCGCTTTTTTTTTCTTTTAGACGCTAATTGCCAACGAGTATTGCACAGTAGTAGATGCATATTGTGTCTTTTATCTACTTGTGCTCACTAACTTGACCACTCAGTGCTTCAAACAAAATATTTTCAATGAATCATAAGTCTCACAGGCGTTTTTTGGTGGTAGCTCCATCTATGAAATGAAACATCAAGTTGCTTTATGCGAGTTCAAGCGTTCGCCAAAAGTGGCGCAATTAAACATAATAAAACGGGTAGAACAGGCATGAATTATATCTCCAGGCCTCATAGCTTGCTTCACTAGCTAAGTCTAGTCGCCGCGCGTAACAAACGCCAACCGTAAAAGGAGGAGGGCTTAGTGATAAACCCTTTCCACTCGCCCCACGTCAGCAGGTGGGGCGGTCTCATCAAGCGGCAAATGGTTTCGGTATGCAGGAAGATTGCGCGTTCGTCACGCGTTCTTAGAACCAGTGTTCCCCGGCACGTCTTTAGTAATGTGCATCTCTTTGTGGTTCAGCTGCTCGTGTTTTGCGCGTTCCTTTGAGTGTTTTCGTGCCTGTGAGGTTCGAAATTGTGAAAGGAAGGACGCTGACATGCCGTGTGAATGATACGTATGTAGCGCCGCTTCAAAGGGGACACGATGGTGAACGTATGAAAGCTTGTCATTGCCGGAATTTTCAAAGTATGCCTGTCGAGCACTGCGCCGACAACTTCCACTGACCAGTAGTGGTAAGTTGTACCCAATCAGGTAATTACATCCTAGTTGCAACGATGCGACAGAAGCGAGACTTTGTTGAAGATGCAGAACGTTCTAGTCAACGTGGCAGAATATTCAATGTACGGGACCCTGGAAAAGTTTTATTGTGCTTTGTGAAAAGACGCACTCACTTCGGATAAGGCGATCACTGTCTTTGCCACTAATGAGGGCTACGGTGTCAGGAAACAGTTCGACTGAGGAGGACTACTCTACCTAGTGGGGATAACGCTGTTGCGCACTGCTACTTTGTCGTAAAGCGGCTTGCTGCGTAGCCAGAACTACTACTAATGATCGGATAACAACTAGTTCGTAGCAAAGTACAAGGCGGACAGTGCAATGTCTGGTCAACGAAGAATAACCTGACTTAGACGCACGTGAGAGTGGCCACATGAACAAAACAGTGCCGATACATATGCTACTGACGAACATTTTGTTGAAAAACTTTTGCGGCAACCTAAATGGAAAACTTGTCGATGGTGCCTGTAAGTCAAAATAAAGGAAAACCACAGCTTTCCACAACAAATAAGTGTATTCATGCTTTTATAGAACAAGCATAAATAAAAACTGGATTCTGTAAAAGAGTACATGACCGGTCATGTAAGCCCCCAAGGCGACCCTGTCCAGCTCTGACCCAGTGCAGCAACAAGCCCTGGTCGACCGTCGTGCCCGGGCGGCGGCAAGAGCCAATGGTCTTCCGGACTAGGAGGCCCACCCCCAATAGCGACTTATTTCTACCAATAAATGTATTCTCTCCCTCCCAAGGGGGGATGGGGGGGGCGCCCAGCCCCCTCGTGTGCACGCCTACGCTGGCCGATGTACCTATACTCAGTTTCATACAATATATGCAACGCTGTGGAAGCTATACAAGAAGTTCAGTCAGCAGTATGTGTGACTACGCGCGTCTTGCGCCTGGCTTTCATCGTTGTAAACGCTCGTGCGAGACGACCACGAACGCGCCTGCAGAGCGTCGCGAAAGGTTACAAATGAGAACAAAGAGACGAAAATAACGGGGTGTCTTGCCCTCCAACGCACAAACTATCTTGGTTCATGTTAAGGAGGTAGCGCAAAGAGACACGGACACAAGCGAAGAATAAGTGCACAGGACAAGCGCCAACTTCAAACTAAAGTTTATTTCCTGAATCCTCGCCTATTTATCTTATATCACACCACCACATAGTCACCATGGAGAGAACAACTGATACTGCTGCGAATGTCATGACGCCGGCTCACCTTGATCATGTCTTATACCTAAAATGATAACAATACTAAAACGCGCAAAACCGCGCAGTCAACCACTGATAACTCGAAAACATCACAATAAGAACACGCATGCTCAGAATAGAATGTTCCTATTACGTTCCTTAATGAATGTTCCTTAACATGAGTTCCCACAAACTAGCCCAGTTATCCGTTCTCGTAACTATCTTGGTTTATTACTGTTCCCAAGAGAAAAAAAATCATGCCTCACATGGAAAAATCATTGTCTTCTTCCTCACGCAAACGCATTCATTGTCAGACGTCTCGCTGGCAGAAGCATGTGTTCTAGGAGGTTCTAACTCCGGTAATTAGTGGTAGTCATGTGTTCAACTGATCATCAAGATGTACTTTATTTTGGTAACCGTTTATTGCAGTTTGAGAGGATGAAATTTCGCAGATAACTCTCGAATTATAATTTGCTGAAATCTGTCTGTCCATTTTTTCCTCCTCCAATTGTAATAAGCAAAAGCACGCCCCCCCCCCCCCCCCCCCACACACACACAAAAGACATGCGCTCGCGCGATGCTATAAAAGCCACTGGCACGGTCGCTAAAATGAACCAACATGATTGTTTTAGTAGCGGCCGTGCAATTCCACTGAAACGCTGCGAAGCGTTTGATTGATGTTTTGTTCAATACTATTTCACTGAGGCACATTATATTATGTGAGTGAGTGCGTTAGTGAGAGCGTAGCGCGTGCGTGTGGGTGAGAGCGTGTGTGTGTGCGTGTGTGTGTGCGTGTGTGAGTGCACGCTGTTGTACGCACCAGTGTGCGTGTGTGCGCGTGTTTTTTTTTTCTTTTGTTCTCAAGCGATTGTATTTAGACGCTGCGCTGTCCTTTCTCAAGGGCTGCAATAGGAAGCGAGCGTTTGTCCTTACAAACTGGGGCACTTATCGTCATGTCGTTGAAACGACGCCAACAGTTGGCCCCGATTGTAGGTGAAAGACGCCGTCCGCGTTTGTGCTCCTTGCTTTTTGTCGGCCGATTTCCGTCACCTAGCGCGACATATAACATATAAAACACGCGCGAGGCGACGCTGACCATACTTGCGCGCGCAATTTTCTCGCTTTCTGCAAACGTGTATGAGTGGCGTCGTCTGTTGTCGTTTTTCGAACTATTGGCAAGATGGTGGTAGTGGAACCGCCACCTTAAAGCCTCAGAACTGCAACTTCGCCGTTTACTTGGCGTAACCCATGTGCGCCTTTGCAGCCCGGCCAGCGCGGCGTCTGGGTACGAGAGTATCCGCTCGGCTCGCCTGCAGCCTGGGTGCGAGACAGGCGTGCTCTGGTGTATAAATTTGGGCTCCGTGTTTTCGGTGTTTATATTGCTTGAAAATCGGCGGTTGTTCATTGGTGTTTCTATTTTTGGCGGAAATTCGCTGTCTACGGAGTTATTTCTCGTAAATCTCCAACTCTCGGAAATTCGGAGTTTTGCATTATTCTCAAACCCCCAAAATTTTAGATCAATTCATATCTGAATACTAAGACATCAAAACATAATAAGCACATTTTTGTTTTTCTAGGAGATTTGAATGTACAAAAACATATTTGCACAAGCGAAATACTTGGGCACAAAACACCTGCATTTGAGCGTATACCTTAGCTTGAAGCTTATTGTTGAACACCCAATCATACTTTGCGAGGTTCCTGACAGTGATCGAAGCGCGTTCATTCCGATTGACGACTCTCAGGTATGAAAATGCACTTTAAACGTTAGCGCTAGAAACAGGAAGCGCCAGAAGACGCAGCGTGCTGCGAGAAAGCACTGGCCACTGGACACTGTGAAGTCTCCAAAACGGCAGGGGTTCAACAATGTTATATATTTCATAGCACTGATAGTTCGCAAAAGACACTCAGGAGCTGGCTCATGTCGTCAGTTTCAAGAAGCATTAATTGAAAAACAGGCGCATAGGTTTGGAAGGCCCAGGACACCTCATGCGTCACATTTGGATTCACAATTTGAACACAGCACCAAAACGACTATTTGGTGTACTAGAGTTGATCGCACAGGTTCCTCTCAAATGTCTGTCTCCACTATTCGGCGACAGCAGCGTAGTATCGTGAATATCTGCGACAGTCGTTAAGTGGTCATTCTCGTCAAGGAGGTCGAACAGACTTTTGATATCTGATGCGAAGACCTCGATTGGATCATGCCATTGACTGGTGAGCGCGTGCAGAGGAACCCCCAGTATGGTATAAACGTGGTGTGACAGGGTACTCTCTGCCTCAAGTTTCTTGATGATTGAGAGCACGGCACAAGAATTGGTCTTCAGAAACATCAACTTAACGAGAAAGTCGTGTAGAGCTTCAGGCGATGGAGTAAGGCTCTTTTCACACTTCGTTCCCTTGGCTTTGTCGCTTCCCAAGAAAGACGAAAGGACATGCCAGTAGTCCAAAGTATCTTCTAGAGCTTCATAAAAAGAGAACCACCTTGACGGACACACGGTTTTCAGCGACTTCAAGGTAGTGATGCAGAACTATCGGTAAATTGACTATCGATAGTATCGATCGTTTTTTTGAAACTATCGATAGTGTAGACAAACTATCGTTAGTACTACTGTCGACAAATTATCGATAGTGCAATCGGTAGTACCATGGTTAATATCACTAGCGATATTACTGCCACGAGCGTGCATTGATTTGTGTTGTTATATTCAGGTTTCACCCACAAATACTGTTAGGAACGTGTGACGCAGAGCGAGCGGTAATGTTAGCGAAACTGCACGATTGTTTGAGATCATTCTATTAAGATTACGCGCCGAACGCGGATAGTCAAGTTTATTCGAGAGCTTACGCGAGCACCAGCGATAACGCTGGAAGTTTCGATGGCCGCATAACAGACGAAGCGTTCCACCGATGACCAGATTACTCGACGGCCGACGACTTTTCTCACCGCTATCAGTGCGCAGCCTGTACAGCTTGTGTTTTGAGTTTTGATTTCCTGGGCACAAGTTCGCCCAAATAAGCAGCTCCGCATTTCCTAGTCTTGTTGCAGCATTCTTCACCATCACCACCACGTGACCATACTATCGAAAGCGGTGTGAATAATGATGCTGTTGCGGGCCGGCCATATTGCCAAAATATTTGCGATAGCCTACTATCAGCTTCGCCTAATTTATGAGCAATTCTTGGCGAAAAAAATTAATTATTTCCGCAGTGAAAGTAGCAGACTGTGTCCATCAATAAATCAATAAATTCACATGCAAAAGCACCCAGTGGCACTCCGCATTTAACAAACTTTGTTCATGATAATATTTTTTTTATTTTGAAAGCATAAAATGCAATATAAATTTAAAGCCGCGCAGTTTGTAACGCCTTCCTTCCCGCTACAGCTGAATAGCTTGAATAGCTTGATTTTATGACCATGTGTCAGCGAAGCACTCAGGTGAGGAACACAGGCATGTCATCTTCAGCCTGCTCCTCCGACTCCACTATGTACCACACGTTCGGGGAGCCAAGTTTATTCTGCAATGAGTCTGTGATGTTGATTTTATACTATCGATAGTACCATCGAATTTTTTACTATCGATAGCACTATCGATAGTGACTCGGCTATCGATAGTATCGATAGTACCATCGATAGTTCTACACCACTACTTCAAGGACATGCTCATGACCAAGCACACACGACCAAATTTACGGCGCAGCTCCTGCGACGACTTCAGTGCAGGAAACTGCCCAACAAAGTTTTGAACTACGTTAAAGGAGCTCGTTCTGATTACATCCTCCAGAGCGTTGTTGAGTAGGTGTCAGGAATTCTTGAAGTGAAGCGCCTTGAATTCGGCTTTGGAGAGTTGCAAGTCCTTGTTAAGGTTCTGCATGTAAGAGGCAGAATCGGAGCACAATACAGCTACGTCGCCTAATTCAGCTACGCGCGGTAAACTTTAAATCGGTCAAACGAGAAGACGTATGAATGAGCGCTTAGAACTTGCCCTTTAAATACAGAACGCAGCCAGTGTAATAAAAATTGGGCGAGTTGGTGTTGGTCCAGGTCAGATTGGCCTTTGAAATCGGAGTTTATCGGATAAATCCGAATTGTCAAAAATTTTACCGGTGAATGTTTGTCGGATTTTTTCTGATAAAACCGAAAACACAGAGCCCTACGTATAATCTTCGACGACCTGGTGACCGTGTGTAGGTCTGGACACCGACACGCAAACGGGGACTTAGCGAGAGGCTTCTTCGGCGATACTTCGGGCTAATCAAGGTGCTTCGACGTCTCGGCACTCTAGACTACGAGGTTATCCCGGACGGCATTACGAACTCTCAACGGCGCCGTGGACGACCTGAAGTCGCTCATGTCCTACGCCTTAAGCCGTTTTATGGGCGTCAGCGAGCCTGAGGGCTGTACTTTTTGTTTATTATTGCACATTTTTGCTTGTACTTATTGCTTATTGTACTTCCTTGCTTTTTTGTACTTCTTTCTGTATGCACGTATGCACTTTCGCCCCCTTCCATGTTCTGTTACAAGCATCGGGACGATGCCTTTTCAGAGGGGGGCAATGCCACACACGCTCCTTCTATGTTTTATGTTACCGGCCCATTGAACGTGTAGCTGCTGCCTTGCCCAAACCACGCCTGAATGTCTCAGAACATACGAGATTATTTTAGGATCGTGTGTTAGACTTGAGCGCGCAAACGCGAACGTCTGAGTTCATTCTCGAACTGACGCGGCTACCAGCGATAAGTCTCGAATGTTTCATGCCGCATGTATAAATGCCGACACGCCTTGCCGCGATTCAGTTTACTGACGGCTGACGTTCTGTTGCCGCTATCAGTGTACACAGTGTCTATTGCTGTAGTTTGACTTTCAGTTTCCCCCACAAGTTCGGCCAAATAAAGAGTTTCATCGTGAACACGCCGACTGCTGCCTTCGTCGACGTCATGGCCCCGTGAGAATATGAGTTTGTGCGTGAATGTGCTGGTGTGTGCCAACCAGCATGTGTATTGCTCAGCGAGCGTGCTTTGCCGGACAATGTTCCGTTGCAAACGCTTCTGTTTAAAGTCGCACAAGGTGCAAATCATGGAGATGTGTTAGCCCCTACAGTTATCTGGAAATAGTTGTGTCCCTCCTGTAGTAATGATCAAAATCCTGAAAGCGATTTGCCAACTCTGCACGGTTTTTGTAAGCACTCTCCCCACAGAGCGTCCGTTCTCATAGTGCCTTGTTGACCTCTGCATATTATTAGAGCTGCCAGATTTCGGTAAACAAAGGCGCAAGTGTTCATTGCTAGGCTAGTCTCATCGCTAAAACAGGATAGAGGAGCGAATGTTAAGCATTTAACGAAGCAGTACTGCCTTAAGTTCACAGTTATCGGCCTTATCAATTACCTTCAATATTAAGTATTCAACTTGAAACACTTCCAGGAAGCAATGACAAGGCAAGCATGCGATGCCTTTTCACACCATGACATAATATGCGAGCCCGTTCAGTACAGTAGAAAAACAACAGTGTATTTATGTTGGTCTCAAAATTACCATAAATAATATGCAATTTTCAGTTAACCGTCATAGCAGTTCGAGATTTTTCATAGGATACTATTTCATGGCTGTTGTTTCTTAAGCCTTCACTATCAATCACTCTGCTCTGTACGCATGTGTGGGTGTTATGTTATATAGTGCACTGTATGTTAGGCAATCTTGGAAATTCAGACAAAAATATAATTGACAGGAAGATGGATATTATGTATTTACACTCCTTGTACTCAGAATGTCGCAGGGGCAAAGGTTTCGACGAGTACTTTCCTCTACGTAACAGCTGCATTTGGCACGCCTAAAACAAGTGCACATTCTCTAAACGTTAGCTCACTCGGAAATTCTTGGTTGAACGAGAACTATTTAATAAAGATAATTATTTTGTATATAGTTATTAAGTGTCGTCTAACAGAAAAAGTTGCAGAGTAAAAGCTGCGAAATAATATCTTTTCTGTGGCTGTTGACATGAATATTTTTGCAAGTAATGTTTCTGTATTATGAGCGACAAAAGCTTCGTAATATGAGAGAAAAACGAGGTGCAGAATACGCCATGCTTCTTTTGCCTTTTTTAAACAACCTTGATTTCGCTCTACAGCGACACACATCGCACATTTTTGGTTATGGAAAGTGACGTTTCCTCTAGCGCCAGTGACGACAAAGGCCGTGTGTTTTTGGTTGGCTTGACGCGACAAGTAATACGTAATGTTCATATCATGGTAGCTAAACCATATTACTGAGTGCTAAAAGCCATAAAACTCATTTTTATACTTTCTCAGAAAAAAACTGATTTCTGCTGCTAATCTACGGATTTCCAAAACCACGGACACAAAACTAGGTGCGTTGTGCAAATTGCGGGGAATACATTCCCTTTACTGTTAAGAAAGTGCCGCCATTTGCTCACCGCGTAGCACTTTAGGGGCCCGGCTTTTCGCCCATCCGTAGTGCTCATGCCATTAGCGCTCAAAATCAAGTGGTCAGTGCAGGCCTAAAACATGTGCAAAAGCGGGTTAAAATAAATTAACAAGGTCTACAGTATTCGAATTAACAGAAATAACCGAGAAGTAATCGCTATAATTAGCTTAAAATTACGAAAGAAGCTTCAGAAGTATGCGGCTGAGATCCGGGCCGCGGAAGGGAGAGCGCCACCGCCTCGCCAAGGGCGCGATTGCTGTTCACACCTGCGCTTCACCTACGCTGCATCTGAAGGGGGTACAAGTCGACAGAACTCGCTGCAGACAACAAGTATTTCAACTGCCGTACAAAGCAGCAAGTCGATAAAACGCACCAACAGGTAGCGCGCATGTCGCACACCGAGTTCGCGAATCCCTAATCAGCCACAAAACTTATGAAAACTAACCATATTGAACCACTCGAGATTAGAAGAAAAAAAAGAGTGGAATTTCTTAAACCACTTTACACGAACAATTCACCACTAGACTCATCTCTATACTATCACCCCTATTAACCAGACCCACACGCCGCCATTGACAAGATGCATTAATACCTTACTTCGCGAGAACGAACATATTTAAGAATTCTTTTTTCCCTCGTACTATACCCGAATGGAATTGTATAATCGAATCAACATCGTAATCCTCATTATTATTGATTTCTTTTATAGCGTTTTGCCGGACATATTGACTCTATTTCTGTAATATTGTTTTGTTTCCTTTGTTCTTTCCAACTTTTTTCCAAGCGTGTTCACTGTTGTACCATTTTATTGCCCTCCCTGCTTGGACTACGTGTCCGCAGTATTTGATAAATAAATAAATACATAAATAAATAAATAAATAAATAAATAAATAAATAAATAAATACATATATATATACACTCATGCCAAGGAAATCCTACATATTTACCTCAAAGATTAACATCATTGACGGTTCCGTAAAGAGAGCAGTGGGCAACGGGAATCACTGGGTACCTATGCAACGCACTTATTCTGGTTTCACAAAAAGGGAGCTGTCTTTTTTTTTTCTTTAGTTTGTGTTGCCGCGAAGAAGTCGACAGTAGCGCACCCTCGAAAGTCCCAGGGGAAGCTTTATATATAAAGAAGTTAAAGCGCGCGCTGTCTTGCGTGAATGCAGTCGCCCAATCGAAGGCGGACGACAGAAGGCAGCGGAGTTGATTGACGGCTGGCGGCACTTTTCCGAAGGTAGAGGTGCAATGGCGCGTCCGCATACGGCATGGCATGCAGGGCATCGCTCAGTCACAGGAGACCATGCTCGAGGTCTCTCAGACCGTCCAGGCTCATTGTGTACACCACACGACAAACCATGGGAACGTCAGCTAGCCGGCGCACGTGGTTCTTCGTGACCATGGTAACAACGCCGTCAAAAAAAGGGGTGGCAAGGTAGTAGGTGAAGGACACCATGAGGCAAGGCTTCCGTTGGAGCGCGGTGCCTGCCATTGAAGTCAGCGGAAGAGTGAAATGCAAAAGGGAAAGCTTCTTGCCGTCTTCTACTCCAGCTTTCAACGTTGAATACTGATAGCTTCAGTTTTGATGCACCGATTTTCATCATTGTTTCTGCGTTCGTCTCGGTATTCATTGCTACACGCATTTGAATGCTAAAGAAGGCAGTCGCTAAAACGTCGCATTTAAGCACGAAATTAGTATTTTCGAAAATAGAAGGAAATTGTTAAGTAAAATAGAAACAAAACAGCGAAACACAAAGAAATTATATGCAGGAAAGCTGCCAGAAAATATGTCCTTGCATTATCAAAAATGTATTTTGCACTGCACGTAGCTGAGTAGATGATGGCCCGGACAAGGTAATCTGCGCCGGTAGTATAGAGTGCAGGGCAGAAGGACCATTTTGATCAAGGCATCATAGCACTCAACTCAGTGCCTTAGAATCGGAAGGCACTGTTCTTTGTACTGGAAAGAAATAATCGGACTCACCTGTTAAATAAATTGATGCGTACACAATGCGAAAATCTGCAATTTTTATAAGTGCAGGTGAATACAATCTACACCACGCGTTGGTGCAATTAAAAATGAGCTTTATACCTCAATCGAAAGGAAATAAATATTTCTTCTGATATGGCAACTTTTATCATTATAGTTTTTGTTTTAAGGAAGAACATAACTTTTGAAGTTTCCCATTGGCGGCAATGGACAACTCCAACCACGAAGCCGCCGTATGAACAAATGGGAAAATAGCCTTTAATGGTTCGAATTTGTAGGCGCAAAGAAGACACGGACGAGAAGGGAGACACACACACAGGGCGCGCATGTTCCGTGATTGCCAAAAGTCGAGACAAGTGGAATAGATTGATAATTGAGGCACAGAAGATTATTGAAGCCGGTGATCGTTGCGTGAGTGTGGCCTCCGTATCTTTATCGCAGAAAGAGTTGCAATATCTCAATGCGACTGCGCAGCAAAAAACGTGACAACACTGTGTGCATAAATAGCATCTGTTTTTCTTGGAATAAACATTGTTGGCAGTGGCGCCCTGTGTGTGTGTCTCCCTTCTCGTCCGTGTCTTCTTTGCGCCTACAAATTCGAATCATGCATTACTAACACGCCCAGTTGCTCACCCTCACAGCCTTTAATGGGGAACATCAAATATTGTTTTCTTTTTTCAAGCAAAACTTGTAAGGATAAAAGTTGCCACACAAGAATAACCGTTTATTTGCTTTCGATTGAAGAATAAATATGATTTTTAACTGGGGCACGCCATGGTGTAAATTGCGTCTCAATGTGGCCCAAAACGAAGATTTTCGCAAATTTGTGATTTTTCTCGTCAAATGTACAAACCTCAGTAGTCTGAAAATAATTTGGTCGCAAAATGTACCTTCCGTAGAGTAAGTATTGATTACTGGGATGTTGATACATAGCGCGGTATTAGAAGGGAAAAAGTGCAAACATAGAACGTTTTCACAAAGCTTGAGGAGGCGAATGTGGCAGAAAATTTGCTGTATTATAACTGAGATTCGACAACCTTGCGGAGATACTTTTGCTTATTATATAAAATAAATTTGGCATTGGAAGACGAAACGATACTCTCAAAATTAATTGATGAAGATACGTCACTCAGACGACATTCTGCGAAATTCGAAAGCCTCCCACGTGACCAAAATTGTTTTTCTTTTCGATATATTCTAGCAATGTAATCTTTTCAACGCAAGAACTCAGCACTATTTTTTTTTCGATCACATTTGAGATGATATCCACAGTGGCTGGGACATTTGGCGTAAAATGACCTCATTGTGAGTGAGCGTTTGTTGCACAAACAAGAGGAAAAAGAAACAATTTAAAACCGTAGGAACAGTTGTACAGGAATGCAGCAAGAAAAACGTGGAAATAATGAACGACTGAAATCCGACAAAGAGCAAATACATGGAATATATTGATGTGTAGTAATAATATCAATACAATATTGACATCGATAGTCCCCTGTTAGGCTCGTTCGCTGGCTGTGGTGCCTTCGCTCAAAATACGTAGCTCATCGATGGTTAGCTGCCGGATCTCCTTCATGGACAACGTGAGGCTGACGTGTCGTTCAATTGCTTGCCTCACTTCTACGGCCATAAGTGAGTCCATGCCCAGCTCGCCCAAAGAAACCGCTGCGCTCAATCTTGAGGGATCCTTCAAGCCTGAAATAGCAATAAAAATGAGTGACGTACGCATCATGTACCACCACATTACTTAAGGTTCCAAAGTATACGACTTGCTTTTATTTCAATTATTAATGTTTACTGCTTTAACATCGCTACCCTCGTGCTGAAACTGCTGAAATGAGATATGAAAACGTGCTGTATTGGTGTGCGCCATTATGCCGAATTTATTACTGGCTTCAACAACTGCAGTGTAGCTGCACATAACTGTGTGCAGTGAACCAATTATCGGCCTTATTACTTTCGGTCGATGTATTTCTTGATTCATATAGGTGTTATAATACAGCTTGAGGTGCTCTCAGCTGGAGGTCCTCCCCCCCTTTTTTCTGAGGCGCTCCGAAAAAAAGGGGGGGGGCGAATCTATGAAGAGAGGAATGATGTGAGGGTCAGCTTTTACCTGTGCGTCACCAAGGTCGAAAAGAAACATTGTAATCATTATTTCATTTAATTCGGTCCAGTGCTTCGTCTACCTAATTTGCATTTTCCTTCCTTAAAAAAACTCTAATAAACTCAAAGCCCAACCTTCTGCGTCTTACGGCACAGTAGCTTTAGTTTTGACCTTTCTTGTCCCTTTATCCCTGCTATCCAATATGTACAGCGCGATCTGTAGACAGTGCCTCAAGGGTCGTCCATCATCTTCTCTTACGCGCGAATACGAAACCAGTCGCACACCACAGCATCTCAGGTGATCCCTGTTGTTTATTTGCCTTTGCTGTGCGTTGGAATAGGAATGCTTCGTGCGCTGTGCGAGAAACGAGGGAGCTGTGAGAATGCCAAAAATAAGGTAACGCGGCTTTAATATTATTGTACTGATTACTTAATCGATGACGAAAAGTACCTACGCGAACTGCTTTCTTTAACAAGAAGCTCACTGGTTTTTGATTCGGAACTGGGATTATGAGCGCATCTCAGCGTCACTTCTTTTTTTTTTTTCGTGCTATTCAGTTACCTTGCCTGCGATATAAGCTAGACCTAGCGAACAAATATAAATTTTCGATACGCGAATTTTTAAACAGGCCGACATTGCGCACGCGCCAGAAAGCGTGGTGGATCGACATTTGCGTGTCGGTGCTGCCCACCGACGAAATCTAATATTAATAATAATATCTGGGGCTTAACGTCCCAAAACCGCGATATGAATATGAGAGACGCCGTAGTGGAGGGCTCCGGAAATATCGACCACCGAAGGTTCTTTACCGTGCACCTAAATCTAAGTACACGGGCCTCAAACATTTTCGCCTTCATCGAAAATGCAGCCGCCACGGCCGGGATTCGATCCCGCGACCTTCGGGTCAGCAGTCGAGCGCCATAACCACTAGACCACCGTGGCGGGGCCACCGACGAAATCGTCGGTTTCAGAATATAAACATGAGAAGCCTACGTCGATAGCCTAGAGAGGTCTACCGGACCCTTTGCATCGGACGTGTGGTGTGGCTGCCTTGGAGATTTTACATGGACGCGCGCAACTGTGTCTGTTGAAGGGTTTTTATTATCCTTCTAATTTTACAGCATATACCGGGTGTCCCAGCTATCTTTAGCCAAGGGTTAAAAAATACAATATTAGAGGCAGGCGAGCGAAATGACTTGCAAATTGCTGACAGCCATCTTGCGCACTACAGACAATTTTTTGTTGTGTAATTAACTAATTTGTTAATTAGGTCGATTTAACTAAATTGCTAAATATTGACTTTAGGCAAGAAATTCTGCTTGCAAAGTTCGAGAGCGTCCTCAGAAACCCCAACTGCATTATTTGCGATAAAGAAAGTCTCACGTATACCATTTTTTCTAAGCTTCAAAGAAAGCCCGCGAAATACAAAAAGAACCACGTGACTAACGCGCTCGCGCGCCGCAAGAATGCTGCCCTCAGCCGTGGTTTGAGCGAACGAAATCAGCTGCGGCCGCGACTCGGCGTCTCCGTTGCAGCGATAGGCCGATAAGTTAAAGGTGGTTTCTTGGCTCGCGCTCGCTACAACTTGCACCGTCACGCGCGCAGCTGGCTGGCAACGGGCCAAGAAACCACCGCCCACTTATAGGCCCACCGCTGCAACGGAGCCGGCGAGTCCCGGCCGCAGGTGATGTTCGTTCGTTCAAACCTCGGCTGAGGGCAGCATTCTCGCGGCGCGCGAGCGCGCTAGTCACGTGGTTCTTTTTGTATTTCGCGGGCTTTCTTTGCAGCTTGGAAAAAATGGTATACGTGAGACTTTCTTTATCGCAAATAATGCAGTTGGGGTTTCTGAGGACGCTCTCGAACTTTGCAAGCAGCATTTCTTGCCTAAAGTCAATATTTAGCAAATTAGTTAAATCGTCCTAATTAACAAATTAGTTAATTACAAAACAAAAAATTGTCTGTAGCGCGCAAGGTGGCTGTCAGCAATTTGCAACTGATTTCACTCGCCTGCCTCTAATATTGTAATTTTTAACCCTTGGCTAAAGATAGCTGGGACACCCGGTATAAGGTCAGCGCCAGAGACACAGCTTCGCGTTTCCTCGGTAAATAACGCACGGAAATGCAACGCCGCCGTGAAATTTGAAAGGGAGGAAGGAAGGAGGCTTTATTAGAAAGGAAAATTAGGCCTTAACGTTGACTCCTTAGTCCAGGGCGCCACTGGCACGAGCGGCTCGCTTGGATTGGCTCTCCATTCCTTATTTCGCAAACCATAATTCCCAATTTCTACTTCACTTAAGGGGTTTTCTTTTTATATGTGGATTAGTAATATGCGAAGGCGTTTGCGGACACTTCCATCTTATATTTGATAAAGAGCGCCACGTTTCCGTGCGAGAGGGGATTTTCGTAAGTCAATGGCTGCTCTTCTCGCCATGATTTTGTGCAAGCGCCGCGGTAGCTTGTCAAGTAAGGCGTCGCGCTGCTGAGCTCGAGGACGCGTCCAGGTCATGGCGGCCGCATTTTTATGAGGGAGAAATACAAGAACACCTCTGTAAATATATTTAGGTGTACGTCATAGAACTCTGGGAGGTCAAGAATCATACGACTTCTCCCTCTTCTTTTCCCAATATAATCTTGTCGGGGTTCTGATATGTCAATCCGCAAAATTGATGTTTGTCTTTTTTACTTGCTCTTCATGGACACAAGTTCACTCTTCAAAACTGTGCTCTTTTAGTGGAACCAACACAACAGTACTATTCAACGTCTCCACAAAGTAACAACATGTTGTTCATGAAAGCACAGAAGTAGGGCTGCATGCTAGTCATTGTATTAACGGCTCTGGCTATCTCATATAGATTTACACGAAAAAAACTAAACAGTTTTCAGTAGTTTCTGTTTTCCTTTAAGCAAGATCGAAAAATATGTCCATGTTTCACTTGGCTGAATATAGGTTTTTAACTGCTTTGCTCAATACATACCCATCAGCCGTCTTGCATCAGTATACTGAACATTCACGGCGATAGTTCCAATAGGATGTGAGCCACACTTAGCACTAAGCAACCTAGAGAACAAGCTGGATTCAGGAAAGGGTGCACTACTTTGCATCGCCTTATGCGCTTAATCAAATAATTTAGACAACTTCTGAATAAAAAAAAAGATGGGTGATGCATCTGTCGTAAGAATCGGCATAACACGAAAGTGAGACGTGTCTTCACAGAGGTAGTTCTTATTGTGCAGTGGTATCTAAAATTTTGTACAATGCCTGTTGGTGCTTGGCAGCTATAGCCCCGTTTCCCGTAAATGCGCCCACGTTTACGCCAAGTGGCACATCTCCATCGCGACGACTAACGCCCATGATCATGATTTTTCCGGTGTGGTAGCTGAAGTTGTTAACATATACCTGAAAACCGTGTATCGTGAATCCCGCGCAAAGGTGGCATCGACAAGAGCATAATAAACACTGGCACACGATGCACACTTTTTCAAAGCGTCGTCCATTAAGGAGAGAAACGGCATGGTCTGCGCCCGCGAGAAATAGTGTTACCTATGACTGTGCTCATGCATACACCGGCGTAATGCATGCCAGCAACGCGGGAGGCAGAGGTTCGTAGCTTGAGCCGCGAACGCGCGCAGGCGTTCCACGACCCGCTGGCCTCCGTCTCGCTCCATCAAGGCACGACATTCGCCAGTCGACATTGTTGCTTTTCTTCAGCGCTTATTGTAGCAGTTATATTAGTCGGTGCTATCGCACTCGAAGCAGTCGGGGGTGGAGAAACATTGTTGGTGCATGTGGAAGCTGCACTACTGCGACAACGATTGCCGGCGCGCAATCTCGGAGGCTATGCTTTAACTACGTCGTCGCCGAATCGTTCTCGATCGGCGCTAGTGTCATGGCGCATTACTTCACCTCCCCGCTCACAGACGGCGGCACCGCCCCGCCCCGTTTAGCCCCGCCAACAGAGAGCACCGTGTGAGAGAGAATATGTGAGAGATATAAGACACCTTTTTTGGAACGTTGTGCATATGCCTCGGTAGCGTGGTCGGTAGAGCACCGGGCGCTTATTGTCGCGGATGCAGAGGTCCGAGTTCCAATCCCAGCGGTGGAGCTTTTTATTATAGTTTTTCTTTCTCATCTGTCTGCTAGCGTCCATTTTATCAACATCATATCCGTGAGGGAAATACGTCAGTGAAGCATTGGTGGATTCCGACATAAAACACTTTCGTGTTAAAAAACAAAAAAAGCTCTATATGGCAATCTTAAATTGCGAAAAGCTATTGGATTCAGTAAAGACACAAGTGCCTTTGCAGGCGTTGCGCCGACAAGCAGTTCTTGAAATAAATGTACGCATATATATATATATATATATATATATAGATAGATAGATAGATAGATAGATAGATAGATAGATAGATAGATAGATAGATAGATAGATAGATAGATAGATAGATAGATAGATAGATAGATAGATAGATAGATTCCATAGTTACTCTGCTAGTCCTCAACAGGAATAGCACGATCCCCACCGAGAAAATGGTCCATCAAGGTGATAAAACTTCTCTGCTGCTATCCCCTGCTTGTCTCTGATCCTCTCTGCTCTCTGCCTATCTCTTAGCGTTACCCTTATCATTTTTCGCTTTGTTGCGCATCTTTCACATGACAAGATTCGAGAGAAATAGGGTTGAAGATTAACGGGGAATATATTAGTAATTTACGATTTGCAGACGGCGTCGTACTTTTCAGCAATGGCGGCGAAAATTATAAGAAAAAAATGGTTGAAGATTTGGACAGAGTCATCTTAAAAGTAGGATTCAAGATGAATATGCAGAATTCGATCAATATGCTATGTGGTTTGGTGAAATAACAAAAATTAATGAGAGACAACCCCTTGAATCAGTAAAACAATAATACTTCTATCAATGTCAAACACTAACAGGAAAGCCTACTCATATACAAGGAATCCTCTGAAGAATTAAGATGGGCTGGTACGCATATGGCAGGCACCGTGAGATCCTGACCGGCAGCTTACAATTAGCACTAAAGCGGACACTGCGCAACAATTGCATTTTCCTAGTTCTAACAAATGAGGCAGACATCTGTAGAACTACGAAGAAGCTCGAAAAGGAAAAGATGCAGTGCCCCATGAAATGAAAGAACGATAGGGGTAGCCCTAAGATATAAAAAGGGGGCGGAGTGGCTCAGAGAAGTAGATATTAAAAGCAAAACATTGGTCTGTGCAGGCCCACGGGTGGCTGCCAATTTGATCTCTCCATTTTCTGATTAGAGATGGTGAATTATAAGACCGGAATGTACAGCAAGAAATGGGAAGCGCGTGGGAGGACGGCAATCATTTGGATGGAGCGACGAAATTAAGAAATTTACAGGCATAAAATGGAGTGAGCTCGCGCAGGCCATGGTCGGCTGGCGATCATGCCTTCGTCCTGCTGTAGACATAAGACATGATGATAAACATGATGATGCTGACGTAACCACGACTTCACGTCAGGATTTTTATTGCAATGTGCCAACACGTTGAAATTATCTGAAAAGATGCGAAGACGACGACAGACAAAGGGGGTTACTTACACACACACCATCGTTATCTGTCGTGTGTTGATGTCTTTCGCCTGAGAACATGCTAACCGAACTCGACCACTTATCTATACGAATCTTGAATGTAGCTAGTCATTTCTGCGGAATCCCGCGAGGCGAACGACTAGTCATGAAAAGGAAAATTGGCAGCCACCCGTGGGTTGCGCAAAGCTACAAGGATATAAACAAAAAGAAAGCATCCTATCTGACGAAAAATTCGTCGAGGTCTCCGAATCGAACTCTAAACTAACGGCTATACGGTGCGGTGACACTGCCACACACGCACTGCGCGAACATAGAACATACAGAAAATAATGTTTTCGAAACACTTACATGCATCTGACGCCGAGGTTTAGCACATCTAACTATCTCAGAGATAACAGGATATATCAGAGGAGGGCAGTGAGTGTACAAAAACTTGCCCTGCAAACGCTTCTTAGGATTCCTTATGCCGCAAAAGAGCCGCTTCTTTTTTTTCTATTACCAAGCACGAGTGCGTGCTTTATGAACAACAAACCGAACCTCATTGCATTCATGGTCTTTCATTGTAATGCGGTGACAATGAATTCCTGTGAAAGTATCGAGGTACCGGTCTAGGCCTGCTTCTGTCATTCATTTTGTTGTTTTATTTACGAGGGCCAAAATATGTTTTTATTAGCCTTAAATAATATTTCCTGGACATCTAACACATTAACAGTAACTAACTGGCAACACCAATCCACCTACCTAGGATTCGTGCGATCACTTCGACGAGACCCCGCTTTCTGCTGTTGTCCTCAGTGGAGAGATCAGCCTTCACGCAGCTCGAAACGACGGCATGCCTCTGGTTCAAGAATTGGTCCATGAGTGCGATGCAAGAACTGATTCGCTGGGGCGTGGTGCCGGCGATGGTTGCATCATCGCCCATTACGTTGTGGAATGCACCGACATCCGCAATGGCGCCCCATTGTATGGCCATTCCTGCAGCGTTCGAACAACATCGGGGAGATGGCACCTTTTCGGTAAAATCTTCAATAACGGTAAAATCTTACCACGTGATGTTGTGTGTCTCTCTCTCTGTGTGTGTGTGTGTGTGTGTGTGTGTACATGCGTGCAGTGTGTGAGTAGTTGCATATCTATGTAAACTGAGGCAGTATCTACGTCGTTTGAAGGCAACCAAGCGTCATTGCAGAAGGTGACATTTCTCTGTGTGTGTTCATTTTGTTATCGTCTTCACCAGCGCTAAACTACCGCCTTTCAATTAGACATGTGCGCTGCCGCGCCGCCGCCTGTTCTTGCTCACGCCGCTCCCGCCGCCGCTGAAGTTCCGAGAACGATGACGCCGCCACCGTGCAATAATTGTGGCACGCCGCCGTTAGCTTTTTCTTTTACCACGAACGGGGAATCTGGACACAAACTACATCACTTCACCTTGGAAGCTCTTCTCTATGTGTACATTTATTGGACTGTACGTTTCAGCCACCGCTGAGTGACGGGAGCTCGGCGAGCAGCGCGCCCTCTGTTTGCTGTTCTTCTTCTGCAACATCATTTTGACGTCACGAAGCTTGAAGTGAAGAGGTTGCAACGTCTTTTGATGTCGCAATATTCGACAAAAATGAGAGGGACGGAATTCGCTTCAACCATGGAGAAAAAAAATTAGGAGGGAGCGCACCTAGCGTCTACAAGCCAACCTCCTCTGAAGCTGCTATCTCCTCGGGTTCGTGTCACAATTTCTATCATGATCTTGTTTATTTTCTGTTTTTAGTGGCCTCATGGAAAAAATGTGTCAAGAGCGGGCGCGCCTATAGCGTCCACGAGCCAACCTTTCCTGACGCCAATAATCTCTAAAGGCGCATTCACATTTGGCCTTGAAGGGGCCCAAAGCGGCAAAATTCACCAGAAAACTTCGTCGCCTAAGCAGGCAGCAAACCGGGCTACGAGCAACATCGGTCTCTGACCGATTTTTGTCTTCGCGGCAAGAGCGGAAAGCTATTCCACCTCTCCGGAAGCTGCACTTTGCCTCTACTAGCTCATGAACAACGTTATGTCGGGCCAATATTTTGGACTGGTGGTCAAGGAGTTGGATGTGCATTTATAAGGGTAGAAGACGTGCTTTGGTGCATCGGAGCCTTCTAAAATTTCGCCGATTCTATGGCGCTTACTATTGTTTTTATTCACATTGAAGGCGCAACGCGTGTGGTGCTGCATGGTGTTGAACCTACGCAGTCCAGGGCGACTACGCTGCAAAGAATGATGAGTCATGCACCCTGCTTTGGTCATGAGTAAAGCGCTCACGCCTTTTACCCAGTATCAGATCAGTAACATCGCTCAGTCAAAATCCATAAGATCGGTGCGCGCATCGAATGTGCTACTCGCGAGTAAAAGCTCGCCAGCGCTGGCGAGGAACACGGCTGAAGCAGAGATCCTTCTACGCGCTGTGATCTCACCGCTTCGAGCTTTCACCACTGATACGATTAGCTGCTCAAAAACCGCGTCTCTCGAGGTAGCGGCCGTATTTCCAGACGCCAGCGTTGTGTAGAGTTACGCGAGATCGGATCAAAAAGAGTTAGCTGTCATATTTCGTATAACATTAGGACATGCTGCTGTCGCTATACCTGCTTCCCGCTCTCTGTAAAAGAGAGTTTTCCAAAAGCCAACTGACAAATTTCTCTCCTAAAAAACTTTCGAATATTCATTCCCCAGAGATGATATAGAAATCACATCCTGAGCTCAGAAAGTATAGGTCGACCATTGGAAATAGTCAGTACTGCGATAAGAGCAAAATCTTCTACGTCTCTCTTTCTACGACACGAATAATACGAACATTTTTCGACACCTCCTACTGCATGACGCCTATCATCAAAGCAATTAAACGTCGAACAACACCCTCTCCTGACTCAATCAATCAAGACTTCCGATCCCAAATACAAATGTTGGAGATAAGGCCTCACTGAGTAGGGATTATGCGGATTTTAGGTTTAAGCGTGGTATCTATATGGGGCGTTATTTTCACCGCACTACTGCTTTGTCAAGAAAGAGCTCTCGACCATGCTGAACGCTTACCGGGTAGTCCCTGCGCAGCTCGAAGCTCACAGATGCGTTCCATCGCTGAGTTGGCGTAGCCGTAATTAGTCTGCCCCACGTTGCCCATACCCGCTGACAGGGACGAGAAAGCGACGAAATGGTCGAGCTCTGGACACATCTCACGGGAGAGTTTATCCAAATGTCGGGTGCCATGAATCTTTATCTTGAAGACGGTCTCAAAGGCCTCCGCTGTCTGGTTTTCAAGAAGCCCGTCGCGTAGCAGCTGCATTGATTGTCAGGCGCTATAAACACAGCTGATCGCTAAAGAGAAAACATTATTTCTTTCTATAATATTAGCCTCTAAAACTGTAGCCTTCCAATCAACATCGCCGCCTGGGGCAGTCAGCATTTCCATAAGAAGTTTACCAAGTTGTGACATTGTAATTTAGCAGAATTTGATTCATTACATATGCTGCACCTTGTGTTTTCAAGAGCGATATAGTGTACGTAATTACTCCTTTACAAAGTAAACGAACACACTTAGGCGTTTTTCGCAATGAATTCCAGAACGTGTGTCTCAACAGAGACATAACCAGAGAAGGCGACAGGGTACTTGGCTTCCTGATAAACGCGTAGACGGCAAAAGCATTCTCAGCATTCTGACTAGCAGTCAAGCCTTCCTTTGAAGTCACAGGGGCATATCATTCAGAGTGGTGGCCATCACAGCCACGCACTAACCACAACCAACATAACAACGAACAGCGCAGTTTTTCAGCGGTCGTTTCATTCATTCAAGAACAACGCGAAAGCGGAGTACGCTAAGACAATTTAGTTCCACATAATGTATCCAGTGATCACACTTCACCGCACGCGTATATGGACGGTGTCTACGTAGTTACGTAGACCAGGGGTCTGCAACTTGCGGCCCGCGACAGGAAGTCAGAACCAACCCCACCTCCCCTTGTCGCTTCCTATTTGAAGGCCGACATGGAAGTTTTGACGGCAAATGGGGTTAGACAGGAACAAAGGAAAAGAAGTTACGCCATATCCACGAAGTGAATGATGTTACAGGAGCTTGCTCAAAGATGATCGTGTAACCCGTGACTCCTCCGTACAAATTCTTCTATCGTCACAGCCGTTCCATGTTTCTTAATAACTTGGAAGGGTAGCGCTAGTAGACACGGACTAGAGGAAGACACAGGGACACACAGACGGAAGTGCTTCCGTCTGTGTGTCCGTGTGTTCCTCTAGTCCGTGTCTACTAGCGCTACCCTTCCAAGTATGAATTTCCAACTCGCCCAAGAAACAGCACTCCTAAAGTTTCTTAAGAAGTCTGCCCCAGTGCAGTTCCCCGGCAGAAAGCGTCAGGAACGCGTGTGGCTTACACAAATGGCGAATCATAGCGAAGACTTCTTTTCGGCGGTCTTGCCAGTATTGAACCGTGTTGTGTATGCCCCGCATGAAAGCCAAGTTTCTGTTGAGTACGTAGTCGAGGAACTCGCGTCCACCCGTCTCGAACTGCTGCCGCGTGGATGCACTGGTGGCGGCGTTGGTTTTGAACGTCATGGTTTTCTCGCAAACATTGTGCCTCATTACTTTCATCGCCATGTAGAGCACGTGCTCCGGTCCCACTCCACGGCAATTGGTCCGGCGGATCTCGCTGCTCGCCTTGGTGAATGGTGTTGGTCGAGGCCCGGCGATTTGACGAGGTACGCCCAAGTAGATTTGTGGCAAGGGCAATTCTTCGGCGTACTCGTCAAAGAGCAGCGAGATTGGCGTTCGACCTTCGCCGGGTGCCAGATGGAGACTGTGAGTGCCTGTCATTAACCCGCGCACTTGTTGTTCTTCTTCGGCGCACAGAGCACGCGCCGAGTGTGCCTCTAGCGGGAGCAGCGAGAACTAGCGGATACGGCGCGATGAACAAGTCGCGAGTATAAGGAGCAAGCTTCTAAAAGTGAAGGACGCTTGAGCTTCGCCTTGACGAGTAGAACGCGATAACGTAATCGGGCCCCGTGCGATTCGCCTTCAACTGTGCCAAAGGAAAGGAACGTTTGTGCGCGTAACATAAGCCCTTTGAGACTATCCAAGTAGTAGAGTTGCGAAGTGCCCACTATGTCATAATTCTTCCTTTTGCAAATTTTTCAAAGTACTCACGCAACGGTAAGGTGCCATGCGCACAGGCGCAGCTGCATACTTTGTAATGAGTGGGCAGCTTTAAAGCGCCCACTCATTGCACAATTCACGTGTTTTGACACCTGGTGCGATTCTACAATTTCGTCATGCAATAGTACATGCCTTAAGGATGCTCCTTTCTCCCACTACGTGATATTCATATAGGGTTTTATTTACGCAGCAGTTTCCAGCGTCGGCGTGGCTCCGTGGTAAAACGCCTACTTGCCTCGCAGGAGGCCTGGGTTTGATTCTCACTCAGACGACAGAATTATTTATTTGCATCTACCTCAATTGCCACAGTTGCATCGCTGTGTGGGGAAGGTGGCAGAGCACGTCATCCACAACAGAATCACATGGTTTATCGAGGAAAACGAGCTGCTTCCTCACAACATGGTGGGATTTAGGCCCGGTCTTTCAACTCAGGACGCTATGAGGCTCATCAAGACTCAGATACTCGACAGTAACACCCGGGACACGAGGGCCATTCTCGGTCTTGACCTAGAGAAGGCTTTTGATAATATACATCACTCGTTCATTCTCGACTCAATCTCGAACCTAGGCCTGGGCGCGGCCTTCCATGCTTTCGTTCGATCTTTCCTCGAGGGACGCCGCGCCCTGCTCAAGGTCGGCGAGATCGAAACGGACAAAATGGCACTGAGCAATAGGGGCACCCCGCAAGGGTCCGTGATTTCACCGCTATTGTTCAATATCGCCATGGTTGGTCTATCGGAGGGTCTGGGCAAGATTCAAGGCATCGGACATAATGTTTACGCGGACGACATAACGATCTGGTGTGCTGGAGGCAGCGATGGGCACATTGAATCTGCCCTCCAGGAAGCCATCGACTACACAGAGTCCTTTCTGCAGGACACAGGCCTCAGGTGCTCACCGAGTAAATGAGAGCTGCTTTTGTATAGACCCAGCAGGCGGGGACGCAAGCCAAAAGACTGGAAGCACCTGGCAGAGAGTGACATCAACCTGCATACGAAGAGTGGGGACATAATCCCTAGGGTCGCGTCGATCCGCATCCCCGGTATGATCGTGGAGTCGTCGGGCACCAATAGCCAAACGATCCTCCGGCTCGCAAAAAAGACTGACAGCACCATCGGCCTTATCAGGAGGGTCGCCAACAGACGCAGCGGTCTTGCAGAAGACAACCTGGTCAGGCTTATCCACGCGTTCTTACTGTGCCACTTTACCTACGTCGCGGCCATGCATGTCTGAAGGAGGGCTGAGCGGGATAAATTAAACGCCATGATCCGGAGAGGCATCAAGAGTGCTCTTGGTATCCCGAACTACACGCAGACGGAACGGCTGCTACAGCTGGGAATGCACAATACGCTCGAGGAGATTGCGGAGGCACAGGAGAGGGCACAGGTCATCAGACTCTCGGGAACGAAGGCTGGGAGGCGACTCCTGATGGCCATGGGTATCCCGTCGGCCACAGTGGACGACAATTACCAGGGATTGCCAAGAAGACAACGTGAACAAATCATCGTTTCCCCCATTGCGCGCAATATGCACCCGCTGCGAAACACGGGAAGAAGACGGGCCAGGGCACGAGCGATCCTCCGCAGTGTAGCAGAGGTCCCTGGGGAGAGCTGTTTTGTCGACGCGGCCAGGTACGGGAACAGCAACAAATACGCAGTGGTCTCGGTCGACCAAGCTAGTTCGGCCATCAACGCCGCATCGATTGAATGTTCCTCCTCGAGCGCTGCCGAGCAGGTGGCCATCGCCGTCGCTCTCCTCGACGAGAAGCGCGCGAACGTATACAGCGACTCACGGGCAGCCGTCCGTGCCTTCGCCGTCGGCGCAATCGCCAAGGAAGCACGCCGTATTCTCGGTAAAAAAGACATATCTAACCACATCTTAACGTGGTTCCCTGCTCACATGGGTCATTTTGAAGGCGGCCCCACCAACCTCAACGAGCTGGCCCACTCCAAGGCGCGAGGTATGACGTTCCGCGCCCACGGAGGTTCTCCCCAGCCCACGAAGTTGGACAATAGAGATCAGCCCACCACATACAATGAAATTACGCAGCACTTCTACCTAGGCAGGAGGGTCTACCCCCCTCCTCACAGAAAACTACACAGAGCCCAGGCCATGACGCTTAGACTCCTGCAGACTGATTCATATCCAAATCTGGCCTCATTTCACAAAATTTACCCAGATACTTACACTAGCAGCTCGTGTCCTCTTTCTGGGGAAATAGCTAACTTAGAGCATATGCTCTGGCGATGCCCCTCGTTAGTGGGCAGTGAACAAGCCGACCCAGCAAAGTGGAGCTCCGCCATCAGAAGCCCCAACAAGGGGCATCAGCTTTGGGCCGTCCAGGGAGCCCACGATGCGGCGGCCTGGCTAAGCCTGCCCGTCCCAACGTGGGAGAAGCCCACTGCGCGCTAGTCGCGTCTCTCAGGACTATATTTAATAAAGTTCCACCATCCATCCATCCACCTACCTCAAACTTTCCTTCACAGAGAAGGCTGACTTTTCGCTCACAAGCAACGACGCCGACATCGACATCGAAATTTCAGTGTAGCGAGCTCTCTGACCTCATCGCGTTAATGTCGCTTCGCGCTGGTATTGTACCCCGTCTTCACACTTAAGCAGGTAACGTCTTACGATAATTGATAAATTGCCTATTCTACTGTCTATAAAGATAACGATTATTTTATATGTTGATAATTATCTATATCCATTGATTACACCGGGTGTTTCAAGAAATGTGTCCAAAATTCTCAAAAATTAGGGAAATTCCAGATTTGTTCGATGCCTTCACAGTTACTTTTTCTGTAGCCGCAGGCATCTTAAGATGGTTAACGACATCATTTCGGACAGTAATTAGGAAAGTTAGAATAATCAACTTTTTATTAGTGGAGTTCAGCGGTTATGTTAAATCGGAGAATTGAAGTAGTTCTTGCCAAGAACGCATCGCAGCTTTCAGATATAGAAGAGGCCTCTAGTAATTATTGTGGCCTCATTAATTTCAATAAAGTTCACCGGCGAAACCGAAACTGAAGCACCGATGAGCGCAACAAGCAGACGACCAGAATGACGTCACAGTTCAAGACCGCGATCCCAGAGGTGTAGTTCTTCGGCGTTCGTTGACGTATGTGCGTCGTGCGAGCTATAGTTACAAGCGCAGCCTGCACAACCACACAATGAAGTCGGCTGATGGTTGATGTACCTACGCTCACTCATTCTGAGCGTCTCAGAAGAATGTCGCAGTTGCGATCTTCCCAGTTTCGGTTTTGGTCTCGACGCTGAATTTGGATGGATTTCATTACTTCGCAATTATCACTATGGAGGCCGCTTTCCGAAATCTCAAAGCTGCAGTGGGTTCTTCGCATGAATTACTAATTCGCCCATTTGACATAACCGTCTAACTCCACTAATTAAATAGTTCATTAATCTAACTTTCCTGATCACTGTCCCAAATGATGCCTTTAACCATCTTAAGATACCTGCGGCTACAGAAGGAGTAACTGCGACGGTGGCATCGAACAATTATCGCATTTCTCTGATTTGTAAGAACTTTGCCCACATTTCTTGAAACACCCGGTATATAACAATTATTCTCAATTCGCCGATTTTTTTTTCTCTCTTTGACCGCAAACCCTTCCTCGACTCCAAACCTCTTCGATCTCCCATGCGGCCCCCGCCGTGTCAGCTTCATGTAACTAGACCCCCCGCCTCAAAAGGTTGCCAACCCCTGACGTAAACCTTTCATTTATCTTCAGAATTGCCTTTTTATTGACCTTTCTAATCACTCTTTCGAGGGCCGTATGAACCTGAAGTATGTTGAAAAAAACAGAGAAATAGGCGTTATTTTTGGATAATAAATGTAATTTTTGAAGTAGTGTTCGTCCTTTGTGGCTTTCCTTCTTGTAAGACCGTCTATTGCTTTTAAGCTCAATGATATAGTCAGTGCCAATGCTCGGTGCATTTCCTATTGTTCATTGGAAGCCAAGTGTAAGAACATCCATGAAGAACAGAGAGACTCTAACATAACATATAGACGGCTAATCAGATAGAACAGATAGCCGGCTAATCAGCTGACATCATTATGAAATAACGTACAGCGATGTAATAATGGTGCAAATCGAAGCATCACGACAATGAACATTAGCTGCGCGGGAATACCAAGGATAGGAAATGGCCATTCGTATGCACCATTGGATTCCCGCGATGTTAAAGAATTCCGGTCGAACCCATAAATTGTGGGAGCCGATTTCACGTGAAGCAGACACAGAGTCAGAGAGTAGTGGCCTAGGCCGCATCATTTTTGCTTTGAGTCATGCGTTACGAGCTAGATCGACGTGTAAGATGATTCGTTCTAGTCATATCGAGGGCTTACCAGGCACGTCGAGTTCTCTGCCGCCTAAAGGGTAGCTCATGATCTTATGTAAGATGGCTACACGCCTTAATGTGCATACATCAGTTTTATCGAAACGAAGTGCACATTGGGGCGCGATAATGTGCGCATCATTACTTGCGCTCCTTGGCATATTCCTCTGGGGTTGAGCAGCGCCTGAATCCAGCTTGCCGAGTCATAGGGGCACATATGTAAGAGTAATTACATTTTTATCTTAGCGGTTAGGCAATAATGCAACCACAGCTGACGTTGCCCCTATATGACAACTGTATAGGCTCGTATTTTGAAACAGTGGTGTTTTTGTGCTAGGATACTTGCCTTGCACGTGGATGAATGCCTGGGTTCGTTTCCGACTGGAACCGTGATTTTTATTCTTTGCGTCTATCGACATTTTATGCGACGCGGCCGCCATATTTCTAACATCTTAATATTTACAAAGTTTATTCTCGCAGTTACTGGGTTGAAATAGACTATGAATCACCTGTGGCGCATACTCGCATTCCATGAGCCGTGGTACGCGGGTATGTACGACAGGTGACTGAGACAAACGGTCTCATGACGTACGCGACCCGCATGTCACGTTATTCATGTCATCACCCGTAAAGCGTGTTTGTCATAAACTCGTGCATCCTTATGCTAATTTTGGCTTACACCAATTTAAGGAGACGACCTCGAGAGCGCCCAGATGTAGGCGGATAGATAGATAGATAGATAGATAGATAGATAGATAGATAGATAGATAGATAGATAGATAGATAGATAGATAGATAGATAGATAGATAGATAGATAGATAGATAGATAGATAGATAGATAGATAGATAGATAGATAGATAGATAGATAGATAGATAGATAGATAGATAGATAGATAGATAGATAGATAGATAGATAGATAGATAGATAGATAGATAGATTATTATTACTTACAACTGCTAGGATGAATATGCCTCCTACGGGTCCCATGGCAGTAGCTTCTTCAATAACCTTTCGAGCACCGTCCTCCTCAGAGGCGTCTATCTTCCTCACAATGACGTTGGCTCCTGCCTTCTGGAACCGATGAAGACAAAGGCGCTGGTAGCCAGTGCGTACACCTGAGCGAGTGGTGAGGAGGAGTTTGCGACATCCGCGGTTCACCATCCACTCGGCCAGCTCTAGGCCGAAACCGCCCAGACCACCGGTGATAACATATGACTTTTGCTCGTAGAACCACGTGCGCGCTGTCGCCTCGACGATTGTTGGTGCGAGCGTTCCGCGTTCCCGCAGGGGATCTTCCGGCTGGATCTGCACGTTAGTGACGCCTTATTCAATTGCCATTGTTGACAGTTCACGTCGGCTAGCATTCGTTCTAATGGCTGATGCGAAAAGTGCCCCAGGAGTGCACACATGATGAACGGTTGCTTCAACTAAGCGGGCGCAGGACGCTCGAAGTTTTGTAACACATCACTCATGAAGCACCGGTATGCTATCACTTTTCTTAAAAAAAAAAACAAAAAAACAGCGCCATCCTTTTTTTTCTCGAGAAGATGATGTTTCTTGTGCATAATTAGGGTGGTGTAATGTAAAAAAAGAGCTTTTCATGAAGCTGTTATGCAACGAATACGTCAGCATGTTAACACGTCAATATCAGAATATCGCGTTAAAGATTCGCTTCTTATGTCGGACGCTATCAAAGAGAGATGCGATTTGCGCTTTTTGATTTCATAAAATGGCGGTATAGTACCTCTCGCGTCGCAGTGACGCCTTCGTTGCAGCCTCACGCGGAGAGCTACCTCAAATCCTAGAAGAAACTTTGCCGTTCAAATAGTCACGCGCATACAAGATGAGTGTCACTCATGTAAAATTGTCTTGCTTTACTGGCGAAATCGCCAATTCTTCGTGTAAGCATTGGTAACAGGCTTGAAACCTTTATTTTTTCATTCCATGCTAATGTGAAACGTTTTGTACTTTCAAGTTGAATTGTTGGCCAATCACAGTAAAATATTACGACGTAATAAAGATATAAAACAATTCAACCAGCTCCGCTTCGTGGACACCGATGAAAGAGCGAAGGTGGTGGCGTTCCCTTCGTCAGGCTAACGCATTTCTGTGTCGCAAGTCTTTCAGATATGTTCCATCACTGCTCTTTATTAAACACTCATCGTTAATTTTTGAGGTGGTAGTATAGATTTATTGCATCTTGGCCATACCGCGCTTATACACAGGTTTACGAAGAGGCCTTCGCTGAAGATGCTCCGATATGTTGTATCACTGCTGTTTGAGGTGGTGGTATAGCCACAACCTTTTAAAACCACAAACTGTCACGTGACAGTGGTGTGACTTTGGTAACGCTCACGCCGTTTGTTGTGTCTACTGTTGCCTTCCTTTTTAGTGGAAGTTGTGTATTGGGATTTACCCAATTTCTGTGGCACATACCCGTTTGCGGGGTTAACTGGTGCCTTCATTTCTAGTGGACAACTGCTGAGGGGTGCGATTTACTCTATGTCTGTGGAGCGCACCCATTTTTTACGATGCCCACGAGCGTTCCCACAAATCCCGAACTTGAAAGGCTTGACCAAGAACAGCTTCACTGAACACGGGATATCGCCGACATTTCGACAAGTGGACTATTCTTCATCATGGCTGCAACTGCTGCAGTTACAGACTTGAAGAAGACAAATCAGCTCATTGAAACGTCGGCTCCAGCAACACCTCGTGTTCAAGAATTTTTCACCTCTTCAGACTTCAATCTTCCCCTGAACTACGTCTCTTTAAGGACCTAATAAAGTCACATGTACCGCTAAGTGCCAACTCCATATGGTCTGGCTGTCTAGCTGAGGGTTGGTACACCACAAGCATATTATAATAGCATCGCTTCTAGTTGAACGTCACAAAAGTAACAAAAATGCGTGAGCCAGTACAGCTTTTTTTTTCTTGCAAGGAAACGACTGATTAAGATCCGCACCTTTGACCTTTTGTATGTTAGCTTGTTTTATGGAATAAACGGGTATCTCTAGTTAACGTGATGCGGTTCATACACTATGCGTTACTTGAAAGAAAATGCCTAGATATATCAGCTTACTTTGAGGACGCTCTCACCTCGAGCACTATTTTCCCTATGTGCTTTCCAGAGGCCATATACCGGAAGGCATCCTCGGCTTGATCGCGTCGGAACATGGTGTAGTCAAGTGGTCGAACGGCACCGGACTCAATGCCGGCACGAATGTACTCCGCAACGCGAAGCCTTTGTTCGACTGCAATGGCGTCATCGCCGTGAAGAAGCTCGAACAGCACTCCCTGGAATGTGACGCCTTTCAGGAACACAGACATTCCTAGTGGGGAGTCATTAGACAAGTCGACTTTTCCTATCTCAAGGAAGCGGCCATGGGTTGCGAGGCAGCGAACACTGGCCTGCAGCTTGTCTTCAGCCAGAGAGTTGAGCACGAGGTCCACGCCTGGTTAAAGAATAAGGGACACTTGGTGTATCCGGATTCTTATTACAATATCAGTGTTTTTGTGACTGTTTACGATTTTCCATGATTATGCAGACAAGCGCTGAAATAATAGCAACACGCATTTTGAGAACTGGTTTGATTACTACAGTGTGGGTGACCATCGTGGCTACCGAAATTAGCCCTGGTCTACCCAGCCTACCTACAATTATATGTGAACTTAATCAAGCCACCACGACAATGACACGCCAGTAACAACGACACCCATTTTGATAAGTTGCTTTATACCACTAAAGTGCCAGCACGCGAGCCCATAAAGCAGCGAGTGCATTGGCACGCATGCTCGTTCACTTCCTCTATGTGATCGTTTCCCACCCCCTCCCTGTCTTCAATCTAATCACTCGGCTCACAACGCGCGTTCCTCCATTCCGAACGTTTCCGACGACTTTATAGCGAAAATAATGAACTGTGCTTGATGATGCATGTTTTGAAGTATTTAACCCAGGAGGTTGGAAGGACATGAATAATGATTAACGAATATATAAAAAATAGATGGTTTTCCGAAGACATCAATCTCTTAATTATAGACTGCTTCAAATTGCAAAGAATCATCGACGACATAAACTGAGGAAGCGTTAAATTACGGTAGAATATGATTAAGCAGAAGGCATGCAATGCTGATTCTAGGTGGTGCGTTGAAGAAACGAAGGTTTGCGATAGACCACCGAAGTCTAGAATCGGCAGAAGAGTGTGCACATATTGGCCAATTACGAAGAGAGGAATCTACCGATGCAAAAAAAATTCACTGAAAAATAGAGATGGGCTGAAACGCATGCGGTCGAAATTCTGAAAGTGGTAATTCAAAACGGAGATTCTCAGCTTATAACCGACGACTTCAGGGGCGTAGCCAAGAGGGTGGGTTCGGAGGGGGGGTTCAACCTCCCCCCCCCACAAACATTTTCAGTTTTGCTTGTGTATATATACGCGCACGAACATACATAAAATATGGTTTAACACCCCCACCTTCCAGAAAAGAATGTCTCGCTACGCCCTTGGAGGACTTACCACGGTCACATAAGCGCAAAGTGTAGAACCATTGCATGCCATGTGGTCAGTTGCGTGATGAGGTGCGGTAACTGGGAGATATAGAAAGAACCTCGAGAAGCATCTGGGAACCGCGCAGCGTGTGCAGGAATGAAAATGATAGTCGCAACATGAAGAGATAGAAAGGCGGGTGAGTTGAGATAACAATGGCGTGTAGCTCATGTTTTATTCGACATTAAACGAACAAAAATAGGGTTGGGCAGGTCACGTAATGAGACTGATAGTGGATGGCCAGTGAGAGCGATGGTATGAATGAGAGGTTGAGGGAAGCGTGGCCGACTCTCCTGGTGTACTTGGGGGAGATAAAAAATTCAGTACCCAAGGCGTGTGTCTTCTAAGCCGTCAATCAGCCTTTCTTTGTGTCACTTGTCTGCCTTGTCATATAAAAATGGCTTACTCCACGTGAACAGTTTCGTGCGCCAGAACCAACTACTGAAGTATTACTCGCAGCCCTCTCGAAAAGACCGAACTGTAGATTTGAACGAGAACACCAGTATGGAATTTTATTTATGCACTGAAAGTTCGTTCGCCGGTGCCCCCATTAAGGTGGCAAAATTAGAGCGCATTACTTGCATATGTGTATTTTCCATTTTAATCTCTACCGTACAGGCATGTGAACGCTAAATAGTTAAAGGTGTCATGAGCTACCCGTTGGGCTTAGTGTGCCTCGATGTGTGCGCACAAAACGCGCAGCAAAACGCGCATCAAGGCACCCTTGTTGGGTTTGGTGAGCAAACAGATCGTGCGGATAGCAAGCGCTGCTATGAACAGCCCACTAAAACTGAAAGTAGGCCTAGTTGGTAGGCGCTACTTTTACCCCCAGGCTGTGTCCTTTTATTTTGTGTGTGCTGAAGTTTCGCGATGAATGTGATCTCTGCCAAATCTTGCACAGCCATGCGTCGCAGAAAGAGGTTACAAGCGGATAGCGAATTTGCCCTTTACTCAGTCATAAAGGAGACTGTGGTCATTCTTTTCGGAACTGCGGGCACCTGCTGTTTGACGTCGAACAGCAGATAGCATGCTATTGGCCAACAGCCGACATAAATAAAGAGCGGCGTTTGGACCTGATGCGCTTCTTGCCATTGCGTGCAGCCACGAGCCGGCACATCGCTTATAGTCGGCTAACGTTGGACAGTGAGCCACACGCACGCAAGAATCACAACGGGGGGGTGGAGAGGGGAGGAGCGATCGCGTTTCATCACAAGCACACATGGTCATGACGTGCGGTGACGTAACTTCGTTCTCCCGTGCCATTCCTCCCTGCTTAGCTTCCAGCGCGCTAATCGTGACAAGAGAAGAGAGAAAGCGCTTAAAGGGCGCGAGAAACTCCTCTAACTGAGCTCGTTCTTGACGGATTCGAGAAATTTTTGCGGTAATCGATTCGTGATGCATTAATCTCTGATGTTAAGATGATTCAACGATTACTTGGAAGTACGGTTCAGGGCCATTTTAAGAAATGAAGTGGAATGCCCTGAAACCAGACCCTCAAGTTAAAGATTGTGACCTCAAGTGCGATGCTTCGCACAATAACGTGGCTTTGTTATAATACGTGGATTAGTGCCAGGGCCGCATTCACATCATTTGCTTGTTTTTGTTTTTCACGTGTCTCGCTTCAGTTTGCTGCTACTTTTTACTGAACCTGTGAAGCACTTTTCAAAACCAGTGGGTGATGGATGCGAGTGGGCGCGTAGCAATACTTCTTATTCTAGCGTCCGCTACACTGGCCGAGCCGGAGTGGTTTCGCGTGCCCGTACAAGAGTCGTGCTGCGCATGCGCGAGGAGCAGTGATGTCACACACGTGGCGCACCGGAACGCTGGAATACTCTAACGCTATGAGCCCGTGGCTGCGGGCGGGCTGATCGCGTCCCTGTCGCGTGTGCAGCGTCGACTGACCGAGTGCGTTCACTGCTGCCACTGCATGAACGCGCCCGTGGCACATTCACCGCCCGTGGCGCAAACTGCGCCATGGGCGGTAGCGTCCCTCTCCATCGGGCAAGATCTGTGACGTAATGGAGGAAGCGCGCAGGCCTTCTCTTGTCTAGGTGGTGTTGACCGGGCACTAGACGCTGCCATACAGACGTTGCCGTCTCTGCCACAGATACGGCAGCGTGTGGTAGTGGTGGTGGTGGCAATTGTTCCGCCTGAGCATCTCCTGAATTATAGGGGCAGGTCACCAAGTGTTGAACAGCCCAGTGTCTCGCAGGAAGGCAAACAAAATTCGTTGCACGCTCCTCCTCGTTGCCGCGGGCACTTCAGGAAAAATGACCTCTTCAAATGTCCGGTGCCTACGACAACCTTTTTGCAATGTGCGGACCATCGCTGCTCTTTCCACATCAAACTGCGGGGAAAGCCAAATAAAATGTTCAATGTCCCCGATGTCACCACAGAAGGCACAAAACGGGGAAGCGTATCGCCCAGCCTTGAATGACCAAGCCGGGGTGTACGCGGAGCCGGTTCTTATATATATACAACAGCGTCGCTTGTTCACGAGAAAGTCCGTTGATTACTCATGCTTGGCGTGGAAACTAGTAGATCGCCTTGAAATGATTGCGTATCGTATCTTTGTTGTTCTGGTAAGTTTTAGGAGTTCTTACTTTTGGAACAGATGTTCGCGCTTCGCATGCAAGGGCATCAGCCTTTTCACTGCCTTCAATGCCAACGTGGAATGGGATCCGCTGAAACTTTATATTAAAGCTCTTGCCAATAAGGTGTTTAATGAGCACCAGAGATTGCCTGGTGAACTTTTCTTGAGGTCGGCCACGATGCAGTCTTTGTAGCGCCGACTTGGAGTCCGTCAACACTACAACATCTCGTGCAGAAAAGGATCGCAATTTTCGCAAAGCAGCGGTGATTGCAGCGCTTTCTACCGTTGTGGACGAAACCACGCGATCCAGGCGGCCCGACCATGACACACCAAGGCACGGTATGCAGAAAGCCGCTGCGCAGCTATCCGTTTGTGTGCACACTGATCCATCGGTGTACACTTGTAGGTGGCCGTGGTACGTGGTACTCAAGTGGTCCAGCGCAAGAAACTTTGCTTCCGCGGCTGGAATGGTGCGTTTCGCTGGTAGCTTGGGTACGCTGAAGTTACAGGCAACATCCACGAATGACCTTAGCGGGTCCATAGGGCGCCGTTTAGGTAATTTCAAGCCTAAATATCGAAATGTGTGCAGCGCCGCGTTGAAATGTGAGCCAGTTCCTGCTCTTAGCCGCCGGAGAAGCGCCTTGCCTGCGAAGGACTCTCCCAGATTTGACAGCTGCGTCAGTAAGGCCTGAGGCGCCGAAAGGCGGAGCGGAAGAGACTCGGCTTCATTGGTGACCTTCTTTTTTTGAAACCGCCTGAGGAACTCCCATCGCCAAGCGGATGCGCTTTCTGTGCACTGCCTCTAAGCGCTCGAACTGGCTTGGTGATGGTGATATCAGCGGCAGCTGAAAATGAATGCGGCGTGTTATGAGCGCAGCATTCAATTTAAGCATGGACATAGGATTGTTGCCCCAACGTACCCCTGCCATGCGACGAAGAGCGTTGATCCCCATCACTGATGCCGTGACTACCATCAACCGCACGTCGCCATAGTAGCTTGTTGTCGATGGTAACGACCCGGAAACGGACACTTGTTGCACAGTGTTACTACACTGACCGCCGAGCCGTCTTTGTGGCAATAGAGAAATTGCGTTGAGCAAAAAAATAAATATACATTTTTCATATAATGCGTACACCATGTGTGTGTCATTGAAGCAGCAGTAAGCATGATAACGAGGAGAGCTAAGAATAATCAGCTGAATCTTAACTTACGCTACGTATATCCTGGCATAGCCGAGCTAAGTCACGACAAGTTTTTTTTATTATCGCCCTGTTATAGAACAAATGACACATAGGTGTCTCCCAATTTTTTTCTCAGCTCACAGAATACGTGCTAAAATTATAGTAGCTCTCGATTGTGGGATTGAAATAATAATATCTGGGGTTTAACGTCCCAAAACCGTGATATGACTATGAGAGACGCCGTAGTGGAGGGCTCCGGAAATTTGGACCATCTGGTGTTCTTTAACGTGCACCTAAATCTCAGTACACGGGCCTCTACCATTTCGCCTCAATCGAAATGCGACCGCCGAGGCCGGGATCGGACCCGCGACCTTCGGGCCAGCAGCCGTGCACCATAACCGCTATACCACCGCGGTGGACTGTAGGATTGAAAGAGAAATTACAAAATGCCATATCTGTTTCGAGTGCAGTCCTTTTTTGTGCAAGCGACCACACTGAGTCCTCTGCTCTAAATTACAAACATAAACTGAACAGTAAACAACCGGATCATATCCCTCTTAATAGGCTCGCGAAATGATTACGATTGCGAGTCGAAGCATATTGCCGCATGGTTGTGTGAGCCCCCACAGGTAGAAGAGGACAAAGAAGTTCGGACTGAGCCGCTTCTTGGCCTAACCAGCCCAACGCGCAGAACAACGCAAGGTTCTCGTCATAAGTGTGACAAGATTGGTGGAGGAGCTGGGTACGACGACTCACGACTCACCCCATGCACAAGACCCCGCCCGGTAGCCGAAACACAAGCCCTGTGCCCGTGAACACTCCAGTTAACAGAGCAAGCCGCCGCCAACGAGGCTTACCACCGGAGGCACCGGAACAGCCTACTGACGCAGTGACTATGACTTCACCTCAAGCGGCCATGGAAGTTCCTACGTCTTCTACGCCGATCTACTGCACCGTTCAGAATCCGCTGATGCCTAGTCCCTTTCACGGAGAGCTGTTTGAAGATGTAGATGACTGGCTGAGTGAGTTTGAACGTGTCGCAGCGATCAATTACTGGGATGACGCCGCAAAGCTCCGCAACGTCTATTCCTGCTTAAAGGACGGCGCCCGAACATGGTTCTTGAACAGAGATGATGTCTTGACATCCTGGCGCGAGTTCCAGCATCGCCTCTTGGAGACCTACAGGAGCCCCGACCGCCGCGAACGTGCTGAACGTGCACTGCAAGCACGCATTCAGATGCCGAACGAGACCGTCACGATGTACGTGGAGGACATGACACGGCTTTTCAAGCGAGCGGATCCTGCAATGCCAGAAGAAAAAAAGCTGCGCTATCTTATGCGAGGTGTGAAGGAGCAGCTTTTTGCTGGTCTGGTGCGGAGTCCTCCAAAGAGTGTAGCCGAGTTTCTGACTGAAGCCGCAACGATGGAGAAAGTACTTCATCAGCGGTCTGCCCTATTCGACCGGCAAGTGAATACCGCATCGTCTCCCGAATTTCGCGCCACCCTTGGGAGCAACAGCACTGAATGGATTCGCGAAATCGTTCGCTTTGTCGTCCGCGAAGAAATGCAGAAGCTGTACGGGCCGAGACAACCCGAGGTAGGCTCCATCGCCAGTGTTATCCGGGACGAGGTCCAGCAGGTGCTGCATAACCGTCACTATCAACCGATGCCCACCAATGTGGAACCGGCTCCTGTGTCCACTGATATTCGGAGCCGTACGTATGCCGAAGCCTTGCGCATGCCGGCCTCTTCCTTGCCGGTCGCTAGCCCAGCAGTCCCGATCCGGATGATGCCGCCAGTTGCAATTCAATCAGCACACGCTGGTTTGGACATCGACGGTCGCCGTGCACCTACACGGAAGTCCGATCTCTGGCGTACGTCGGACAGAAGACCTCTCTGCTACTATTGCGGTGAGGCCGGTCACATCTACCGCGAATGCCCGTACGGGCAGCTGGGACTGCGCGGTTTCGCCATTAATTCGCCTCGTCCCCAAGTTGGTCAGAGGCCAAGGGAAATTGAAGAATACCTCGCCCAGCAACGTGTACCCTTCGCACGACATCAATCGCGGTCACCATCTCCACAGCGACCCGCAGCCATTGGGCCACGTTTCGGGGCGACGGCACGGGGACGTTCCCCAAGCCCTCGTCGGGAAAACTGAAGGCAGCGACCTTCGGGGGCGAGGTCGCTGGGAGTCAAAGTGCGGAAGACCTCCCACCGACGCTTGCGCGAAACGCCGAGGACATTAAATCCCCGTTTGAGTGCAGTGCCAGAGAAACGCCGGAATCTACATCTGAACACAGTGACCGAGTCTCGCTCGACATTCCTGTGCTGATAGACGGTCTTCAGGTCAGCACATTGGTGGATACGGGTGCAGACTATTCAATTATTAGCGGAAAACTGGCCACTAGTTTTAAGAAAGTGATGACGCCATGGAATGGAACACGTATTCGCACAGCTGGAGGACATGTTGTTACACCATTGGGTCGCTGTACCGCAAGAGTGAAAATCCGTGCGTCAACATTTGTGGTGACCTGCCTCGTCCTCCGCGACTGTTCTCGTCAGCTCATCCTCGGCATGGACTTCCTTCGCGAGAACGGCGCGATTATAAATCTCCGCGAACGAATGGTGATCTTCTCGACGCAACGCGCAACAGATCGAGACGCCGATAGCTGTCGTAGACCTGCGCTGCGTGTTGCTGACGAAAGCGTGACGCTGCCACCACGAGCGACTGCTTTCATAGAGGTCACTTGTGAAGATCTCCGAGACGGTGACGCGGTCGCCGAGAGCAACCTATCACTATTGCTGCTTCAAGGTGTGTGCGCAGCCCGAAGTCTTGTGCGTGTTCGTGACGGACGGTCACAGATACTTGTGACGAATTTCAACTTCGAGCACCGGCATCTTTTCTGCGGCACCACTGTGGCCTATGGAGACCCTGTAGCTGACGTCACGGAGTGCTTCGCGTCCGAGGAAATGAGTGATGGTGACAGGTTTCTGGACCACATCGACGTCAATTCGAAGCTTTCGGACGAGAGGAAGGCCGCACTTCACAACCTTTTGAAGGAATTTCAATCTTGCTTCGCCTCTTCGTCTCGAGTCGGTCAAACGCCCCTCACGAAGCACCGAATTATTACCGACGATGACGTTCGCCCAATCAGACAGCAACCTTACCGTGTTTCTGCTAAAGAACGCGAAGCTATTCAGACACAGGTAAAGGAGATGCTCGATGATGGTGTTATTCAACCGTCCAGCAGCCCGTGGTCCTCGCCAGTCGTTTTAGTGAAGAAGAAAGACGGAACGCTACGATTCTGCATTGATTACAGGAAGCTCAATAGCGTCACCAAGAAAGACGTTTACCCCGCTTCCACGGGTCGACGACTCTCTCGACAGGTTGCGACACGCCAAGTATTTTTCATCGATCGATTTAAAGAGCGGCTATTGGCAGATAGAGGTTGATGAGCGAGACCGAGAAAAGACAGCGTTTGTAACTCCAGATGGGCTTTATGAATTCCGAGTTCTTCCTTTCGGCCTCTGTTCTGCTCCAGCCACTTTCCAGCGGATGATGGATACCGTTCTCGCTGCCTTGAAGTGGCAAAGCTGCCTTGTATACCTCGACGATGTGGTCATCTTCTCTGAGAGCTTCGAAGAACATCTCAAGCGCCTAAGAATGGTTCTGGAAGCCATCCGTTCTGCTGAACTCACGCTAAAACCCCAGAAGTGCCATTTCGGGTATGAAGAGCTGAAATTCCTGGGACATGTCGTGAGTGCGGATGGAGTTCGGCCCGATCCAGAGAAAACTGCAGCCGTCGCCGCCTTCCCTGTTCCGTCAGACAAGAGAGCAGTGCGACGTTTCCTCGGCTTGTGTGCTTATTATCGTCGGTTCATTGCCAACTTCTCGAAGATAGCCGAACCGCTCACGCGACTGACCCGAGATGATGTACCCTTTGCCTGGACTACAGAACAAGAGGCAGCTTTCGCAGAGTTACGGCAGCGAATGCAAACAGCACCTGTTCTAGCCCATTTTGACGAGGACGCTGCTACTGAAGTACACACAGATGCCAGCAACGTCGGACTTGGCGCTGTCCTTGTACAACGACACGGCGGCGCTGAGTATGTCATCGCTTACGCCAGTCGTACACTCTCCCGAGCCGAAACCAACTACTCTACTTCAGAAAAGGAATGCCTTGCAGTCGTGTGGGCGACGGCAAAGTTCCGTCCTTACCTCTACGGCCGTCCCTTCAAAGTGGTGACTGATCACCACTCGCTGTGCTGGCTGGCCAATCTCAGAGATCCGTCTGGCCGTCTCGCTCGATGGAGCTTGCGCTTGCAGGAGTTCGACATCACGATTGTGTACAGGTCTGGGCGCAAACACGAAGATGCCGACGCGCTTTCTCGAGCACCTGTGGGGCATCCCGATATGGACTTAGAGGAGGCCGATGCTTTTCTCGGAGCAGTCAGCGATTCTGACTTCATGTCAAGACAGCGAGCAGATCAAGAATTGCGCCCTGTTATCGATTCCTTAGAAGGCCGAAACTCCCACGTTCCTCGACACATTGCTCGCGAGCTGTCATCATTTTGTCTCAGAAGGGGCATCCTTTACAAGAAAAACGCGCGAGGTAGCGACAAAGCCTTTCTCCTCGTTGTCCCAGCTGACATGCGTGATGACGTCCTCCTTGCGTGCCACGACGAGCCCACGTCAGGACACTTGGGCTACTCGCGGACTCTCGCCAGGGTGCGCCAGCAGTACTACTGGCCACGACTATTGGCTAGCGTACACCGCTACGTGCAAGGCTGCCGCGAGTGCCAGCGTCGCAAGACACCCCCTGTGAAACCCGCGGGCCTTCTCCACCCGATTGCACCACCGCGGACTCCATTCGACCTTGTGGGAATGGACCTTCTAGGACCCTTCCCTTTGTCGTCCACCGGAAACAAATGGATTATAGTGGCAACCGACTACTTGACCCGTTATGCCGAGACAAAGGCGTTACCTCGCGGCACGGCGTCTGAAGTCGCGAAGTTCTTTGTGCACCACATCATCCTGCGACACGGCGCGCCGTCATGTGTGATTACGGACAGAGGGACGTCATTTACGGCACAAATGATGGAAGACATTTTTAAACTGAGCTGCGCAAGTCACCGAAAAACAACAGCTTACCATCCACAAACAAATGGACTGACGGAAAGACTTAACAAGACCATAGCAGACATGCTCTCAATGTACGTGGACGTACACCACAAAACCTGGGACGAGATTTTGCCATATATCACGTTTGCGTACAATACGGCAACGCAGGAAACAACGCGATTTTCACCTTTCCGCCTTGTTTACGGACGCAACGTGCAAACCATGCTCGATGCTATGCTTCCGTGCGATCATAGCAATGAACTTGCTCCAGACGCCGAGCAATACACGCAGTTCGCCGAAGAAGCTCGTCAAGTGGCTCGCGTAAACATCAGTCACCAACAAGACGCAGATGCGCGACGTTACAACCTTCGCCGTCGAAACGTCGCCTACCACCCTGGCGACCGAGTGTGGGTGTGGACACCTATCCGACGACCAGGCTTGTCTGAAAAACTTCTGAGCCGCTATTTCGGACCGTACAAGGTTCTCCGACGTGTCAGTGACCTCACCTACGAAGTATTTCCGGACGGCGCAGGGTCTTCACGTCGACAACTTCGGCCCGAAACCGTGCACCTCGTACGACTCAAGCCGTACTACACACAGTAGCCCTTGTGCGTTCGCGCTACTTCTGTTACCATGTGACTCCTGTGGTTGTTTTCTTTGTATTTTCCTGTTTGCACATGGCGCAAGTGTCGGTGCGTCATCTTATTTTCCCTGCGGCTATTGGTACTTATTCTCCGGTTCTCTGCGTCTGCGCGTGTTGTAGTTATTTTTTTTTACAAGCATCGAGTCGATGCTTTTCAAAGGGGGGACTAATGCCGCATGGTTGTGTGAGCCCCCACAGGTAGAAGAGGACAAAGAAGTTCGGACTGAGCCGCTTCTTGGCCTAACCAGCCCAACGCGCAGAACAACGCAAGGTTCTCGTCATAAGTGTGACAATATCACCCAAAGTGATTGTGTGGGGCCAGGAGATTTTTCTGAAAGGCAAAGTGTGCCTAATTTGTACTAATGTGATGCACAATATAATAGGTGATCCAAGCCAGAACAGATCACACACAACTCGAATCGAGTGTTAATAACCAGTAATGTACGCTGCAGCTCCCATGCAGTACAACGTTCATATATATATATATATATATATATATATATATATATATATATATATATATATATATATATATATATATATATATATATATATATGAATTGTAGTGAAGAGGAATGTCCAGCGCTGCAGCCACATCGCCAGCCCTGCGCGAGACACGAGCTGGAGCTGCCTAGCCCGTGTTCGTGCTGCCACGCTGCCCGCGCCCGTCCAGTTCCTGCTGCTACTATTACGACGAGCACCGCTTGTAGCCCAGTGTTTTCATTATATTTTGGTGGAGGCTGCTGCGGTTTTCCCCGGCCCTGGAATTGCGCAGCCGAAAGCTCCCGTCCGTCATGCCTGACGACGCCGTCTCGACACCCCCACCGGCTTCCCCGCCCATGTGTCCCGGTGCCCAGCGTCTGCGAGAGCCAGAGATCTTCTGCCCGCGACACTCCGCCGTTGACGACCCCTGTTGTCTGTGCCGAGGTGAATGCGCCTCTCAGCTATGCTGAAGTTGCCGCACGGCCACCGCCTCAGACTTTTGCGTCATTACCCTCAGCCGTTCCAGTGCGACCAACTCCCCGCTTCGATCAGGCAAGGTACCCACAGAGTAGTGGCCTATGGCGCACTCTCGACAACCGACCGATCTGTTTTGCGTGTGGCCTGCCTGGCCACGTCGCGCGTTATTGCCGTCGGCGCGTACCTCCCTATCACCAGAGCTTCGATTCTGACCCGTATGTGTCACCGCGCCCACCGTTCTCAGCATCTCGGAACCCCGGCCAGATGTCTTCTTACACCGACTACCGCCCTCCTGTTAACCGCCGCTCGCCATCGCCTCGACGCCGCTCGCTATCGCCGATGCGTCGTCGTCCATCCACGCCGGAGCAGGAAAACTAATTGCCGCAGTTCCAGAGGCAGGAACTGCGTCACCCGCGAAACGACCAAGACCTCTCCTTTCACCGACGAATGTTATTGATGTATCTGTGGACGGCGTCGCTGCACTCGCCCTTGTCGACACTGGTGCCGCAGTTTCAGTGATGAGTGCCAAACTCTGCCGCTTGCTAAAAAAAGTTACGACGCCGCTATCGAACATATCTCTTCGTACCGCCAGCGCCGATCGCATCATGCCGGCCGCTGCATGTACTGCTCGCGTTGTGATTAATGGCCTGCTCTATGTCGTCGAATTATTAGTGCTGCATTCGTGCTCCCACGACCTCATTTTGGGCTGGGACTTTCTCTCCGCTAATAAGGCTGTCATCGACTGCTCTCGCGCTGAGGTGGCATTTGAAGTGCTTTGTGACGCCCCGTTATTTGACGCTCCTGAAACCGAGGACAAACTATTTGTTGCGGAAGACGTTTCAATACCGCCGCACTCTTTTGCCCTTGCCACGGTGTCCTGCAACAGCATCGCCGAGTCGAGCGCCCTTTTTACGCCATCTGCCATTTTCGCCTGTCGCAAATGCTCCCCGCTGCCTTTTGCCGTATTGGAAATTCGTCACGGCGTCAGCAGACTGCTCGTCTCGAACCTGCAGTCATGTCCTTTAACACTGCTTCGTGGCGAGTGCGTCGGGCGTGTCCACAGTGTCGACCCTTCTACCATCATTGACCTGCCAACCGGTTCTACCGCCGAACACGAAGTCGCCGGAGTGTCCTGTGATTCCTCGCAGCAGACTACTACGCCTGACGTACTGAGCAGCTCCATCGCCGACACGCTAACCGTTTCTCAACGCGCCCAGCTTCTACGCCTCCTCGACAAGTTCCGCTCTTCCTTCGACTGCCAGCATGCTTCCCTCGGCCGCACGTCAGCTGTAAGTCACCGCATCGACACGGGTACCAATGCGCCACTGCGACAAAGACCCTATCGTGTGTCCGCGACAGAGCGCCAGGTTATCGACGACCAAGTAGCTGACATGCTGAAGCGCGGCGTCATCCAGCCTTCGAATAGCCCCTGGGCATCTCCAGTTGTTCTTGTTAAGAAGAAGGATGGGTCAATTCGCTTCTGCGTTGATTACCGTCGTCTTAACAAGATAACTCGAAAAGACGTTTACCCCTTACCGAGAATTGACGACGCCCTTGACTGCCTCCAAGGCGCGGAGTTCTTCTCTTCTATCGACTTACGGAGCGGCTATTGGCAAGTCCCCATGGCACCTGACGACCAACCTAAAACGGCTTTCGTCACACCTGATGGTCTTTACGAATTCCGTGTCATGCCTTTTGGTCTTTGCAACGCGCCCGCAACATTCGAGCGGATGATGGACAATCTTTTGCGTGGTCTTAAGTGGAAAACGTGCCTCTGCTACTTAGATGACGTAGTTATATTTTCACCAGATTTTCCCACACATCTCAGCAGGCTAGAGGAAGTACTGCAGTGCCTAACTGACGCCGGCCTTCAGCTCAACCTGAAGAAATGCCGCTTTGGCGCAAGTCAGCTCACCATCCTCGGCCATGTTGTGTCCAAAGACGGCATTCTTCCCGACACCGCCAAGCTTCGGGCAGTCGCTGACTTTCCTCGACCTGCGTCTTTAAAAGAACTTCGCAGCTTCCTTGGCCTCTGTTCGTACTTTCGCCGCTTCATTCGTAATTTTGCGACCATCACCGCTCCCTTGAATCAACTCCTACGAAGCGATTCAAAAACTTACGTTTGGTCGCCCGCCTGTGACGATGCCTTCCAAGAGTTGCGCTGTCTGCTAATCTCACCGCCAATCCTGCGTCACTTCGACCCTTCCGCTCCGACTGAGGTACACACCGACGCCAGCGGTGTTGGACTCGGCGCCGTGCTCGCGCAGCGCAAATCGGGGTTCCAAGAATACGTCGTCGCATACGCAAGCCGTACCCTCACTAAAGCCGAGAAGAATTATTCTGTTACGGAGAAGGAATGTCTGGCCATAATTTGGGCTCTTGGCAAATTTAGACCCTATCTTTATGGCCGCCCCTTCGACGTAGTGACAGATCACCATGCTCTTTGCTGGCTATCTACGTTGAAGGACCCCTCCGGCCGTTTAGCTCGCTGGGCTTTGCGGTTGCAAGATTTCGACATGCGTGTCGTCTACAGGTCTGGCCGCCGCCACGCCGATGCCGACGCCCTATCACGCTCGCCTGTGTCAACCGAAAGCGCTTCCTGCCTATCTGCCGTAGACGAAACACTTCCGTTCCCAGCAGGCTGCGACATGGCGTCTGAGCAACGCAAGGATGCCTGGATCAGCGCCCTTCTGCGATTCCTTTCCGACCCGTCGACTTTTTCTTCAGCTTCTCGAGCATTGCGCCGTCAAGCTTCCCACTTCGAAATCCGCGATGGTCTCCTCTATCGCCGGAACTACACGTCTGACGGCCGCAAGTGGTTACTGGTCATACCTCGCCATCTTCGTGCAAAATTTGTTCAGCTTTCCACGCTGACCCACAGTGCGCACATGCGGGCGTCTTCAAAACATACGCCCGCCTTTCCTCCAGGTTCCATTGGCGAGGCATGTACACCTTTGTGCGCAAGTACATTCAGTCCTGCCCACAGTGCCAACGACGCAAAGCTGCTCATCAGCACGCCTCTGGTCCGCTCCAGCCAATCCCTTGCCCGGCCAGGCCCTTCGACCGCATTGGCATTGACCTGTATGGGCCCCTTCCGTGCACGGCTTCTGGAAACCGCTGGGTAGTTGTCGCTGTTGACCACCTGACGCGATACGCAGAAACAGCCGCTCTGCCTGCTGCCACGGCCCGCGACATATCATCTTTCCTCCTGCGGAACTTCATTCTCCGTCACGGCGCACCGCGCGAACTTCTGAGCGACAGGGGACGTGTGTTCCTTTCCGAAGTCGTGAACGCACTCCTTGCCGAATGTCGTATCGTTCATCGTACTACTACCGCCTACCATCCTCAAACTAACGGCTTGACGGAAAGATTCAACCGCACCCTTGGCGACATGATCTCTAAGTATGTTGCCTCGGATCACTCTGACTGGGACCTAATTTTGCCCTTTGTGACGTACGCCTACAACACTGCTCCACAGGCGACTACAGGCTTTTCGCCATTTTTCCTCGTATATGGCCGAGAACCCTCGACCACACTCGATACCATTCTGCCGTACCGACCCGATGCCTCCGAATCTACACCCATCTCTGAAGTTGCCCGCCGCGCCGAGGAATGCCGTCAGCTCGCCCGGTCATTCACAACCGTCGACCAATGGAGACAAAAATCTCGGCGCGACGATGACCACCCGTATCCTCACTTTCTTCCGGACTCCCTTGTGTGGCTTTGGGTTCCAGCTGTCCCTACTGGTCTCTCCTCCAAGCTTGTTTCCAAGTATCAGGGACCCTACCGTGTTGTTGCGCAGACGTCACCTGTGAACTATATCGTCGAACCAGTCACACCATCTACGGACCAACGCTTTCGAGGTCGTGAAACTGTTCACGTACAGCGTCTGAAGCCCTATTACGATCCGCTCGTAATAAGTTCACCGTGAGTCGCCAGGATGGCTCCTTTCCGACGGGGGACGAATTGTAGTGAAGAGGAATGTCCAGCGCTGCAGCCACATCGCCAGCCCTGCGCGAGACACGAGCTGGAGCTGCCTAGCCCGTGTTCGTGCTGCCACGCTGCCCGCGCCCGTCCAGTTCCTGCTGCTACTATTACGACGAGCACCGCTTGTAGCCCAGTGTTTTCATTATAATATATATACACATTTCAGAAGAGATTAGCAATTGGCAAGCAGCAAGCAGCCAGGAAATTCATTAAGCTCACGTTAGCATCCCAGTTTCAGTACATGTAAAGCTGAAATGCACTACTTGTAAGTGGTAATAGCTTGCCAGTCGTGCGACCGGCCTAAATACCGCACATTACAAAATACCGCATGATTTGCGAAGTGTACAGCGCAAAATGCCATTCGGTGAATACCGCGTCGAAATATGTGATTATTGCATGTGTATGCTCCTGTACGGTGATGACATTTTTCCGCAGCTGACGCCAGGTTTGTGTAAACCATAACCGTACTCATTTACATGCCCACAGGCATGCAACAGTTCCTCATGTATTTCATCACAGTTAATTTCTTTGTTCAAGTGGTTTGCAAGGAAGGGGGTTTTTGCCGGTTTGGCTGCGTGTATGTTCCAACTGATCAAAGAGGCGCACAACGGCGGAAAAAAAAGAAGGCACAAAAACTTATCTGTGCATCCCCATGCAACAGGCGAACATATGAATCCGGCACGCGGGGGGGTCTACGTGGAAGATAACTGTTGAGGCATTTGATTTCATCTTTATGCAAGTTAATAGACGGTTGGCTCACGCATGCGCTACCACTATTCTCGATATGCCATGCTTCAATCATCAGGCGCGTTTCTTCATTTCCATGCCGGTAAAACACTGCGCATTTATCGAATTTCGGCGTGCACTTACAATCTCGACAATGTCACGATAGAATGAACCTCCGGTTAGCGACCTCTTCTGTTCCAATTTCTGGTTAATTTCTGGTTAATGCAGTGGCCCATCTGTCCTACGTAGAAGCGGCCGCATCTGAAAGGAACCTTATACACCACACTTGTACGGCAAGCAGTAAATTTGTTGGTGTGTTTAACGAAACAAATATCGGTCCGCTTCTTGTCTTTCACTCGCTCATTCTTCCTCTCCACAGTGGCACAAATCTTACCTAGATTGTTGGCAGCCGTGAAAGCAACATTAACGCCGTATCTACTTCCTACTTTCTTTAGCCTGTGAGATACGCAATGAATGTACGGTATTCGGTGTTCGCCTTCTTCTGTGCGTTCTCCTTCGTCTTGGCGCTGGTTTTCTCAAGTATGCATCGATTCCAACTCACCCACCTTTCTGCCTTACTATAACATCATCATGTAAGAAACTGCGAATTACTTTGTATGAAAACGTCGTCAAATAAAAAAAGAAGATTTATCTAGAGCGCCAAGATATTCTAAAGAAAAGGGTGTTTGTACGGGTGAGGCTTCCTTTCTCGTGCATCGGTTTCCATTGAAGTAAATGCAGTGAAGTATCATATACGAATTAAATTTCCCCCGCACGGATTTCCTTATACGGATGCACATATTTATGAATCGTGCTACACAATGGACATCACGCTGCCCTGCAGCACTGAACATGTTCTTTACCTTTGCCTTTTGTTTCTTGAAGGACGTGTTTTTCGAAGGAGAGATTCCGTGAATCGGCGATGTTTCTTTTTTTCAGATGCGGGTAGCGGCGAAGGAGGAATTCCCGCTTATTTTCGGAACCTAGGCGACAAAGTTGAAACGGAACAAGTTTAGCAGCATGCATTATTTATTATAAACATTCTTTTTCCCAGAAATGCGGGGCTGTAAAATGCGGAATAGTTTTGGCAACGTGCAATATTTAAGATAAACGTTCATTAAATAGAAATGCTGGGCTGCCAAATTCACATATGGTCCATTAATGCAACCGTGCCAATGAATGTTCATCGGTCGGTAGCTTCGACAATAAGTACGTGATTGCCAACAGGTACTCCATATATTTTTGTGCTTCAGTTGTGTATATTTGCTGCGAACTTCGAAGAAGCCCGCTACGCTGTAAATGCAGCAAATATCACGAATGGTACGGGATACTACTGGGACGAGATCACTTTACGGATAGAAAAACTATGCAATATTGTTCGTAAGCTATTTAAGATTTAATAGTCGATCTAACATCTTCGGCTGCACTTGGATGTGTGTGAGTGACCAGTTTTAAACACCGGAACTTTGAAAGTGCTTGCTGGCGTCAACGTTTCTATATAAAAAAAGTTATACCGACGGTGGTGAAGACGGTGCATCCCATGGAAAGTGCGATGGAAATGGCCGCCTGTCCGACTCCTCCACTTCCGGAATGAATGAGCACCGATTCTCCAGGACGCATGTGTCCATGCACAAGAAGAGCGTAGTAGGCTGTGGCATACACCATTGGTACCGTGGCTGCTTGCTGAAGGCTCCACGTTTCGGGAACTTCCCACAAGAAAGTTGGGTCGACAGCCACGGCTGTCGCCAAACCCTGCACTGGCACAACACCCATAACCCTTCGCCCATGGCGGTCGAGGCCAGAAAATTCCGTGCCGAGGAGAAATTCAGATGTTGCTAAATGACCTGCAAACAGCGATGTGGAAAATGAAACGAATAGTTACTTTTTTTCTGGACCAATGAATGCCCCGGCAATAATGAGTGGTGATTTGTAGAACACGTGGTTAATACTTCACAATACTGAAGCCGTATTTCCCACGTGGTCACGTGTTGTGTCACGGAAATGATAGAACAATACACTACTGCAGAGTACACTGGAGCGCCGTAAACGAGGCACAATGGGACTGAAGTCTGTAATCAAGCCTCGTCTGCGGCCGCCGTCAAGCGGTGAGCCTTGCTAACATCCTTGGCCCTTTCAAGTGGGATTCCATTCTTTCGTCTTTCTCTATGAGTCAGTTCTAGAAAAAACGATGTTCAAGCTTCTATTTATTTCTCTAATAGCTCATTCGCGCGACGAAACTGACAACGAGGAACAAGACGTATCTAACGAAGCAACTAAATTACCTAAATTAACTGTAGCTAACGCAAGTGGAGGTTATCTCACTGGCCGGTAAAGCGCATATCCTGTCTACAACTGCTCCTTTGTATTCGTCCTACGCTGCGACATTGTCCCTTCATTATTTTCATTATTAGCCGTAGCTAGTAGTACGCATTGACCACGGATCATGTGACGTCTATTGTACTCTTTCTACCCGGTTTCTGTTATCTATCCCAAAACCCCACGACGTACGGTAACACAACATCCTGTCCTTTCTTGATTAAAGCTGCGCCTTTGCAGACGTCAGTCGTTACATATCTGTCATGTTCAATTCGGTGCTCGGTCTCACCTGCCTCGAAGTAAACGAACGCCGCGATAGCCACGTGCGAACATCCAATTACCTCACAAAATAGGAGCGCGAACCTCTCGGGCAGACATGAAACGCGGGCACCGCAGTCCCATATTTGGAATCGTTCGCATACAGTCGGACGAAAACGGGGGAAAGAACGATGTAGAGGGAAAGAGCTCAAACTGTCAACTTTAGTTCATTTAGTCCGACCATATGCATAAAAACTTTTTAATTCGGATTTCATGGGACCGGAAAAATATGCGAATTAACCGTATGTCGAATTATCGAAAGTGTCAAGATATCAATAAACAAATGAATACGTAAATCTTGTGCTCATTTTGTATACGAGCAGTGCAAAAGTCGCTACTTTCGTCATTCGCTACTTCGTTCACTGTGTGACCACGGCTCAAAACTAGACCTGTGCGCCGATGCCAAGATCACCCGCCGTGGCGCGCCGGTGTTTCCACCTCCAGCGGCGGCGCGTGAACGGCGCGGGGTTCATCGGATCGACGGCGACGTGGAGAGAAGGGGGCGTTGTCCTCAAGAGTCGATAGGGTAGAGAATTTTGACCCTTGAAATTTGGAAAAAAATCTGTTTCACCGAAATGGCGAAGCAGTGATTGCGATAGCAAAATATCGTAATGTAATACGAGCTAAAGCTAGCAGCTAAGTCTTTTTGGTCCGAACTCCACAAAACGCTGGTGTATAGGAACATAGCCGCTCGAGGGAGTGAAGCGGTTTCGTGCAGTTTGTCCTATCAGCGGTCACAGCCTGACACGGTGAGATCACAGCGCGTAGAAGGGTATACGAGCCGTTTCCTGATGTCTGCCGAGATAGCGCGCGTGCCAGCGCTCGAGACCGCACCCTTTAGTCAAAGTACACAGTTGCTCGAGCCACACCACCCCGCACTCCTACCCCGGCGTCCCTTCATGCTCATTCGCTCAGCGAAAGACGGCCGGGGCGCGTCCTTTCTGGTTGAGGAGCAATCGACAGCAGGGCACGCACGCGGGGTGATGTTATCGAATGCTCTCCATGCGACGGACATGACCGGCTTGTTTTACCTTTGCTTGAGCCGTATTCCTCGCCAGCGCTGTCGAGCTTTTACTCGCGGGTACAACATGCGGTGCACGGAGCGATGTTATTGATTCGGACTTTATACGGAACATAACAGTCACGGTGAAGGCCTGTCCAGTGGCGATATAATTGTTATGCAATACTAAATGTACAAAAACTGTGGAAACGGGCGCGCCTTTTTTGGGGGAGCTGCATCGTCTCTACTGTAAAGAGTTCGTCCAAGGTAAATGTGAATGGTAGCGAAGCTTCCATAGAACCCCATACGTCCGGAAAATGGCTGCTCATCAACTCGTCATGGGGCTTAGCGCCATCTGTGTGAGAAGGGAACACTTCCGGCGGAACAAAAAATAAAGCGGATGTGATGCAATATTTGGTAAAAAAGTGACGTCATTTTGTTGACACTAGCGCGAAATTTGACCTCAAAATATTTTTCTTAGGCCCCTGATCGCTACGGACTCGCGCTACGGCGAGCCGGCAAGCCCTTTGGCAATGCGCTTGAAGCCAACGCTAGCTACACTAATGTCGACCCGTGGCTATACAGCGGTGTTAAGTGTACCGTCGTGCAAGTCGCCTTGGTTTTACCACGAAACTTTATCCTTTGCGCTTTTATTCTGCGTTCGTGTCATCTTCCACAGCGTGAATAAAGTAGGCAGCAGCGTACCTCTCATGTTTGCAGCATTGCTTATTTGCTTCGCACATGCACAGGGGACTTCAAGAGCGCATTGCATGTGTGCTTCAGTTCTAATGAAAAGAAATGACGCCTGGTCACGCCCAAATAATTATATTTCAGCTTTATTCAATGGTCACAATAACGCAATTTAGCATACCCTACACAATGAGCAACAAATGTCGTAATAAGTACAAACAGTGCGTACACTACGTGCACTATGTTTTGCCTTTTGTTCCAATAAATTAACCTTACGTGTAACGTATCAAGACATGCGAATTGTAGTGATTGTAGCGCGACAGATAACTTACCGATCTGCTCACCAATAACAGGAAATATAGTAGGCACCGCGTGTTCACGAAGGAAACCGGGCAGCAGGAATACAGTTCCATGAAAATCCAGCAAAGCACACTACTCCGAACCGTTGACCGGGTGTCTTATCTAGAAGAGGGGGCTCGCCAGGCGTACGCGTGTTACTATTGAATCCTTGGAACACAACATCGTTGCCGCGAGTACCGGGAAAGCGTTCGGCGTGAAATGTTAGCTGCCTCGTGTCGTTGTCCGTTGAACACCGTAGCCAAGACGTTCACCAACGATGAAACGCACCTCGCAACTTCGCGCACACCAAAATCAAATTCTCACCACAATAATTCACAGAACGCATGCAAGTACGAAACACCAGAACACCTGAGGGGGCGTGTCGCCGCAGACGAACTTACGAGCGCGCCTTTCCATGCACCGCAAGGGCTGCACTGAATGACAATGACGTGCGCCTCTCTTCAGGGGACGCTAAGAAAAATGTTTTTCGTAAGAATTAAACACTGTCATACATTTTTGGCACATTGCACCGACATAATATTGTTCGGGAAATAAATGTAATTTGTAAAACATAAAGGTTGCTTTACGTTTGAATAAAACTTGGTTTTTCGATATTAGTGTTTGTTCCCTCCATACATAGTCGCGCTTCAATCGCAGCACCCATAACTCCCCTTGCTGGTGTCGTTGGCAATAGGTTCGGAACCGTTTTTCGCCCGAAGCTTCGCGACCTATTTGAATCGACCTTGGTTCGTCCTCTGAAAGAATCAAATAATCCGACGCCTTTTTCATTGGTTTCGTTCTCGCCTTCACTACCCTTCCCTTCTTGCAGGCGATATCTGCTCGTCACATATTTGATTATGAAGCAGGCGTACAATATCAGCACCATGCATTGAGCCTGTCAGGATTTCGCGCTTGTAGGCTACACCCTGTTATCTTCACTTGCGCATTCGGAAACGCAGGAAATGAAGCACAACCATTTGATCGCACACACTAGTCCAGTGGGACCAGGAAGAACGGCTAGGCGAATGCATGGCAAAGCAGGGTGGGAGACAATTCACAACTGATAGTTGTCATGTATGAACCAATCGATAGTATGTACCCTAATGATGTCATGTGAATCACCGTTCTGGCATCACGAAGTGCGCCACAATGGCAAGAAACGAGAGAATAACGCGCTCGATCTTGTATTTTCAGAGGTTGTTTTAGGGCCCTCTAAGAAGACAGGGCGTGCAAACACGGACACAATAGAGGAGTCAAGACACCAAGAACTCCACTAACGAGTGAAAAAGCGTACACGGCAGAAACAAAGGTAGACAGAAATACTTATCTGCGCATTCCTAGGCAAGAGGCGATACCTATCAATCAGGGGCATGTGGTGGTCTACGTGAGAGATAACTGTTCACTCTCTTGACTTCTCCCTTGTATCCGTGCTTGCACGTTGTGTCTATTTAATATTAATACCTTACAACTAGCTCAGCTACCTGTTATTCTGTTTTTCGTTGCCTTCTGTATTTATTTGTCGATTCGCTCAAGTAACACGAAAGAAAAAAGAATGTTTCAGCTCCACTAACGTGAAACCTGTGTAGGGCGAAGCATGCAGTGTGTGCCGGTGTTTCCCAGAGCAACATCACTGCCAATGGTAATGAGAGACAGAAGAAAGATTCTATACAGAGATCCGCAGTCCGCCTTTAGTTAACGTGTACGCTGCAAATCTTTATTGTTCCGCTACGTACAAGACAAATCTTCCACCGGCACTACAGTGCAGGTGATGATCCAGTGCCTATATATATACGCGGTGGCTGGTGAGCGGTTGTGCACAGCGAGCAGTCAGTTTTTTCAAACATTGCGGCGTTGCGCACGAGAGAATGAGGAGCGCGAGAGGGGGGAGCGTAGGAGAGGAGAGAGAGGAGGAGGGGATGCGCATCCGCAGCGCGGGTGTGGATGCCTCCCATGGCGTGCTTGTGCTGGCGCTGATGATGATGAAACGAACTTTATTTGGTCCTGGAGAACGCCGATGAGGCAACCCCCGAAGGGGGGTCCGCCTTAGTTGCTGGCCGTGCCCACGCCGGTACTAACGCTGACACTGGCGGCGGCGTTCACGCTGGCGCTCATCGCGGCGTTGCGCAGTAGAGAATGAGGCACGGGAGAGGGGGGGTGGGAGCGTAGGAGAGGAAAGAGAGGGGAGGGGACGCGCCTGCGCAGTGGAGGTGTTTACGGCGCGGGAGGGGTGGACAAGATGAGTTAGTACACTTTTAGATGCTTCGCATGTAAAAGTGTACTAACTCATAGTTATATAATACTTATATTTTATTTATCTATGCACTGTGTCCTCGGTCCAAGACTCTGCGAATATGCTATCCAGCGAGTTCCTTCTTCGCCCTTTAATGCTGGAAGACGCCGCAGCATTGAGGTCAGGCAATACTCGTGGGACTTCTGGAGGAGAGAAAGATACAACTTCCGAGGAGCTATTCTCCTTTTGACGGTCTAAAGAAAATATCCACAATCCATTTCGATAGACCGCATTCAGTTTTTCGAAAATGCGGTGAGCCGTGATGTCACTTCGCTCATGACCACGTCGACGCACTGAACTCGCCAGCACATTCCTATCGTAAGAGGAATGGGAACGAAATGTGCAGAAACAGGAACTTCTCAAGTCATGATTTGCATATGAAGGTGTCCAAGACGTTTGAGAGCGATGCAGGGAATGTGTACCGGCCTTGACAGGTGCGTTAGACGGGCGGCCGCATTAAACCTATTTCGTAGTTAACGCGATCAGAGTTTATGCACGACCTCCGAGATGTCCGCTCAAAAGCTAATCTCAGAGGCGGCGTTCGTTGCTTTGAAGCTCATTCCATCCCTCTCATTTGTGTCAAAAGTTGTGAAAGCTTCGTGATGTCAAAGGTAGGTTGCGATAGAAGAACCGTAACCCGGGGGTGCACTGCTCGCCAAACTCCAGCCAATTAGCGGCAGCCGGAATGGGCAGTCCACTAGGGGGCACATCGAGAATAATTCCCCGGTCAAGCGGTGTATTTTCTGTCCAGATTTCCCGTTCATGTTAAACGAAAACACAAACGGGGGCGCCGCAAATATTGCGCGGAAGGCGGCGGCGTCGTCATCTCTCTCAGGACTTCAGCGGCGCGAGTGGCGTAAGCGAAAAAGTCACAGTTTCACCGCAAGGGCGAAGCAATGAATGCGATAGCAACAAACTGTAGTGTTACACGAAGGGAGGCTGGCAGCTGACTGTATTGTATCCGATATCGCGTAACTACAAAACGCTAGTGTAAGAGAGTAAGGCCGCTCCAGGGAGAGGTGCTATCCGCCTAGTCACTTTGCGTTGAGAGCGCAGCACGTAGAAGGGTATACGAGCCGCCCGCTGTGATGACTTTCGAGACAGCGCACGCGCCAGCGATCGCGAACGCGCCCTTAGATGCAAAGTTCAAAGTTGAAGTTTGAAGTTCATTTCAGGCAAAAGCAAAAACAAACAAGAAAGGTACAAGAAACAAGAAACAACATAGTGGTTGCCCGCGCGACAACCCCCCGCCCCTCCGCCACCCACCTCGTGTCTTTTTTCATGGTCGCTAAAGGCGGGCGCGGCGCTTGGTGTCTGCTTCGACGGCAGGCCTCCCGAGCTGAGAAATGTTATCGCATGCACCCTCCGAGCGACGGAAATGGGCCGGCTCGTTTGATCTCTGCTGCGGCCGCGTTCGTCACCCCGCTCGCGCGCCTTTACCCGTCGTAGAACATACAATGCGCGAGGGGATCTAATGGGGCGAGGGCAACGGCCACGCCGAAAACCCGTCGAGACTGTCCATATAATTGCTATCGCAATAAAACAGGCGGCGACGCGCAGGTATACTCAAGACCCCCGTGTATTAAGCAGAAACATCTACTCTGAACAATCCATTATTACGAATACCACCACAACAAACGCCAGCACGCGCACGTGACAAGTTTTCGCCGAAAAAAGTGGCCGGCCCCTGATCCTTCGTGCATCACAATGTAACGAGAGAGTTTAATGCCAGCATGCGGACCGCGGCTGATTATGTACTTATCCAACAGCTTCCGACATGTATGTGTTTTGTGAAATTGCACGCCCATTGCCCGAAACCATAATGGAGCTACTGGGCGGCGGCGGTTTCTGTTGTTCGCGAACGCCATTTTCACTGCTTTGCTTCGAACATTTTCGGCGCTTCGTGCGTGCCGTGTCCCGAGGACCGTCCGAATTAACCGGGTAGCGATCAAATACGACCGAATTAACGAGAACTTGACGCCATTAAACAATACATATGCTTGCTGGTACTAGAGAACACGTCCGAATTATCCGATTTTTCTAATTAACGGGTGTTGAATTAACGACCTTTTACTGTATACGCATTTTTCAAAAGTCGAAAAGGAATAGAAAAGGGGAGGAAAAAGAAATGACGAGGGAAGAAGGTGCGAACTTGCCCGCTCATTGCAGTTCATGCATGAGATGTGTGACCCAGTATACAAAAAGGTGAAAATTCTAGACAAGAGCAAGGACAAAATAGGACGTGAGGTGCTCGATTTTATTAGCCGACTTCGGTGCTCGATTTTCACGCGTCTAAAGGCCGAACCAGAGATGCGCGAAAATCAACGCCACGGCGACTAGCGATGCGACAGAGCTACTATCACTCAACTTGTCGCTTACCAAACCAAGCCCATTCACGCGATAGCTTCGGCGACGAATTTTTGTTGTTGCTGACACGAAAGCGGCTACTCTGTAGTGAAAGCGGCGTAAGGCCAGTGGTATCTAATGTAAAGCAATATGTTTTGCTGTACAAAGCAAAATGAAATATTTCTAAAACTCGTGCGTTAATTTTTTTTTCTCTTCACATGTGGCAACGATTGTTTATTTGCATTTTATGTGCAGTGCCGGCACTGGGTTATTCTCATACATTCTGTTGCAGCCTCTTGATATTGGCTAGCCGCTCATACGACTTCCGGGCGACTACTCCTTTTCAAGCGTTATATTAAATGCGAAGCATTTCTTAGCGAACCTCTGGCACTTTGAGCGTTTCTATCTACGTATCTATCTATCTATCTATCTATCTAGCCGCCTACGTCTGGGCGCTCTCATGATCGCCTCCTTAACTTGGTATAGACCAAAATTTGCCTGGGAGGGTAAGAGGACTTGACAAATATGACTGCCGGGTCATGAAATAAATAACGTTAAAATCCTGTCGCGTACGTCGTCAAACCCTTTCCACTAGACACGTGTGGCACATACCCGTTTACCACGGGCCACGGTGTACGGGTATGCGCCACAGGTGATTGACAGTTTATGTCTACCCAGGAACGGCGAGAACAGACATTGGTAACTTAAATGCTAGAGAGTTAGGTAAAATCAACATCGGCAGCGTTGACACAACGAATGGGAATAATGAAAATTAGGATCCCAGCAGGAATCGAACCCAAGCATTCTGCGCGGCAATCAGGTATTCTACCACTGAGCCACGCCAGGTCTCTAAATTGGTTTGGAAAAACAGCCTACGCAGGCGTAATTCGGTGCAACGTCAATTGTGGTTTTGGTGCTGGCTATCTAATTTTACAAGAAAGCAATAAACACTACATGATACTCCTACATGTGTGCTCCTACGATACGGGCGTCATATCAGATTGACGTCTGTAGTTCCAGTGTTGGCTCCACTTTTATAGCAATCTAATAAACATTACGTTTGTATTCCTATGATTCAGCAAGCTATATTGAAGCATTGCTCGACCCCGAAGGAATACATTAACGAAAGTTACATATGATATTAACGAAAGTCACATATGATATCCACATCACCGCATCGTAAAGTGCACTTCGTTCACCAGAACGACGAAGTGTCCTCTTCATTCCTTAAGAGGCTGGGCGATGGCTTCATGCTGACCGAGGATAATGTCAGATTGATTGACAGCCATTTGTAGACTAGGCTACGTAGGCCACATACGCCCAGGTAGTCTACGAATATGACAAACACCATCCACTGATGTTGGTCTACGTAGCACTATCCAGGCCTACCAGCCTCGACGGCCCATGCCTCACCAACGTGGAAGGTGGCTTCAGGTTCGGACATGTCTCTGGCTCTGTCGACAGATAATTTGTCGACGAAACGACCGAGGCATCCACGAATTCCAACAGCTCTACTATACAACATACTTCAATACATATGGACCCCTCTTCACCACGGTCACGACCGGATTCTATAACAAGTCATGACCAGCTGCTGGTGCTCACTGATCACGGTGATGATGCCCTTGTTCAAGAACTGTCAAGAACCTCTTGCACACATGCACACGGGTTCGTGAAACGCGCGTGCGTTCTCGGGACACGTATAAGCACTACATATTAGCTTACCGCTTCTGGTGTTGGTAATACGCACGTTGTCACTGGCAGCGTTACCCAACCGTAAACAACTGCTTATATAACACATATGCAGCTCTTGAACATATATATGTGTGCGTATAAAATATATACAAATCTTTAGCGTCATTCTGTAACGTGTCGCTCAGTAAACAAAGTTACGCCACAGTCACCTACCCGCCGCATGCTTCGCATAACATCGACTCCCACGGTACGGGGGATCTGCCGAATTTTTCTTTAAAAGGTTTTGTAGGAACTATACAATATATCTACATAAATCCCGTTTTTTAGCGAGTTTCGTATATGCCGGTTCGACTGTATTGCTGTTCGAGATAATAGGTGCCTCTCTCCACGCACACGAACCTATCAGCTAAAACAGCAGCATTTGTCCTGTAGATTCGCTTCTTCCTTTTGTGACCTATCTTCTTGCGCTGCTTCACACGTAAAAGACGAGCGAAAGTTGCCAGATTCACAAAACCGAGTGATCAACCAGGCGATCTGTTGTGCGACCGCCACATTCGTCGCTTTTCGCGTCGCTCGTCGCCGTCGCGTGGATTTTCGCGTATGTGAGGTTCGGCTTTAAATCTTGACTTAAGCAAATATACAGCGTATCTGGGTACAATCAAACAACTTTAATAGTCACGTTTCTTTCTGCTACAGCTTTCTTTTCAACACGCATGTTTGGTTGCACGCTCATACACTTCGTCATAAAAAAGGAAAAGAAGGAGTTGGCATTTCTCGTGTTAAGCTTTCGCAAGGCTGTCAGTGGCTTTTGTTCTCGAATGCCGCAAGGTCTTAGTGCACCGTCTGGGTCAGCAACCAGATGCAAGCGGTCAAGTCGGCGATAGAGCGGGTTTTGAAGGAGCTCGCATCTTTTTGCTTATGGGCATTCCGGTAAAGATGCAGCGGCAATTGTTGTCATAGGGGTACGTGAACATTCAACAGAATAACACGACGAACTATTCGAACGCGCTGGGTCGGAGTAGTAAAAAACTTACTCCATCTCCCGCTAAAAGGGACCATCAGGCAATGCGAAGCCGGAGCCCTAGCACGATCGCGTTCCGTTGGCGCTCGTTGGGCATGCTACCGTCCTCGCGTCGTGGAACGCGAAGAGGAAAGCAAAGCGCGTCGTGTGTTCCCTCTAGCCTGGCCGTTTATTCTCACAGGGCGAGCGAGGAATGCGGTCGACAAGCGCGCGAGAGGGGGACAGCGTAGGAGCGGAGAGAGAGGCGGAGGGGGCGCGCATGCGCTGGCGCTCATCACCGCGTTGCGCAGGACAGAATTTCGGCATGTCGAGCCCACATCACACTACATCGGACCATCACACTTCCTCAGCAGCATCAACGGAGTAAAGCGGAGTGAACCGAAATAAGCGCTGAACTGAACGCGCGCAGCGCTCTACCCACTTTATATTCACACTTGAAGGAGAGGAGACTAGAGGAGGAGCGTAGCGCATGCGCCGCTAGTGCAGAAGCGATAACGCAGGAGAAGCACAAGCAGGTGGTAGGAGAGAAGTGGAGAGAGTAACACGCAGGTGTTGGAGAGAGGAAACAGGAGAGTTGCGCATGCGTAGTGTGAGTGCGGACGCCGACGCCGCGGGACATAGACCCGAGCAAGAGATGTTTCGCATCTAAAAAGAGAAAGCAGCAACATGCGACACGATGTGGGTGCCACGATTCAATAAAAGTGCAAAAGAACAAAATGACACGTGCAAACGACTTGTCTGTTTCGAATGGAAGCGCCGTGGAGAACAACAAAAGGAGCGGCACTCTTAAGGCTGGTTCACACCGGCGACTAGCAACGGTCTCGCGACTAAGTTAGTCGCAAACGGTCGCAAATGGCCGTTTTGGTCGCAAAGCGACTGCTTTGGCTCAGTCGCTCGCTGCTCGATTTTTCAGTCGCGCGACTGCAGTCGCAAACCTCTGAACCAATAATATGCGCAGAAACTGGACGCCAGCCTATTTTACGGGGCAACGGCAATGCAAGCTGTATACGAGCAGACGTGAATTCTACATGGCGACGGTTATAAGTCGCACGCAGGTGTGAACATCGGTCACTTTGAGTCGCTTTTTGTCTTCCAGTCGCAAACGGTTGCGCGACCATTGCTAGTCGCCGGTGTGAATGAGCCTTTACACTGCCCGCGAGAAGCAGCTTGTTGCATCGGTTGCTCGTTGCTCGTTGCTTGTCTCAGTTGCGCCCAAATATTTTATTAAGCTATGCACGAACTCGCCCAACATCACACTTTGCTAAATAGTTCCTCGCGGTTCATGCGCTCACTCCTTGACCCCACCCCAGCAGTCACGTGCTCCGTGCGTCGCTGCTCCACCATTGGCAGGCGCTCTGCCGCGAGCGAAAGTTTGCCATCTCCGGTGATCTCTATCGTAGCGGTGAGCGGACGCTTCAAAAGCTGGTTTCGGGCTCGTGCCGCGCCAGGCTTTAGAAATGGATCGCGATGGCCATCCTACTTCAGCAGCGTCAAGTCCTTCAGTGCAAATTGAACGCCACTGCTGGCGGCGGGCTTTGCGCGCTGGCGGGTGGCGGCCTTGCATTACTAGCTGTGAGATATGTCGCTCGCTCAGTACTTGTTGCCGTTGCCGGCAGCGACTCGGCGCGATGGCTGAGGCGGTCGCAATTAATCTGCTGTACTATGCCGCTCAAGATGTTAATCGATGATGTGTCACCTACAATAAAAACTTCGGGCGACCGTAATCTTCCATTTGTGTGTCTTTAATGGTGCTGTTCCGAGACGCGTTCAGAAAGGTGCGCAGGTTGTCAGCTTTGTCGTTCAGCGCAGAGTAATTTGTCAGAGCGTCGATTAGAGCGACAGGACGTTTACATGCTAGTGGACAAAGTGGGGCTTCCAGTGGGCGCAAAAATACCTTCCGCTTTCGACGTGGGGAAAAATCAGCCCGAGTACGCCCGGGCTCGGCTTCTGGTTTTCCGCGAGTTGAGGTGGGGAACATGGCATATTTCTAGTCAGATTTTCAACTTCCTCCTGCTTCTCGCCCTAGTATATGGAAGCAGCTTTATTGCTGCCAGTCAAGGTAACTCGATGTTTCGGGGAAACATTAAGCTACTGGCAAAGCTAAGCTTTGCTCTACTCCAGCTACGTGTGTTATTGATCCGAGGTTGTGAAACGGAGCGCTCAGCGTCATCTAGGGGACTATGATTATGCTTAATTCTGCGCTAGTTGTAATGCACTTGCTAGTCTAATGAGCAATCGAATGCCTTTTTTATACATTGGGGAGCCGAAATTCAAAACCGAATTGTATATATAATTACCAAATATCTTCATATCAGAAATCATTCCTCTCTTTTCTGGTGAAACTCACTACTATACTGGAACAAATTCGTATATTCCACCGGAAGCCGTGCAACAGAGGTACTTACCGGGCAGAGCATCAGACGAAAGCTTCCCAGTGGTGAGCATGACGTCACGGAAGTTGAGCGGAGCGTAGCAAACTGTACAGATGGCTTTTGTAGTTGAAGTGGAGGGAACGACATAGCTCAGGGGTGACACATACCACTGCAGGCTTGACAAGTCGCCGGTCGTCTCTATGTTGAGGCATGCAAACTCCGTTGGAATTTTCGGAATGCCACCTAGAAGAAGGGCAACGGTTATTGTAATGCGAAAAACCGTCGGCACTTCGCAGAAGTATTCACGTTCGCAATTTTCAGAATAGATGATCGCTGAATACGGTATCTCAGGTTTCTTCACTGACTGTTAAACAGACTAATGAAGGAACGATATTATGTAAGAGAAAAAACATTGCTTTAATATATTCGGTTTACACAAAAAAGTCACAGTTTCGTCTCAAGGGAAAAGCAATGAATGCGATAGCAAGAGGTTGGAATGTCACAGGCAGAACGACAAGCAGCTAGAAACTTGCTGCCCGCTGCTCAAATACAAAGGACGCATGGAAAGAAAACACACAAGGCGAGTGCGAACTAACAACTATCACAGCTCTACCACCTCTTGCGCCACTTCAAGAGACGGGCTACAAACCAAGTGGCGAGTCGGAGAATTTTCTGATGTGATGTGGTGCAGGTCGAACATGGCTTCAATCTGGGCGAACCAAAGCTGTGGATTATTACACCAGAACATCGGCAGACAATCTGGAAGGTACGACGCTCCGCCGACGTGATGTAGCGTCTGGTGGAAGGTTGCTTGGGGTTGGTTAATTGTTGGCCTCCGTCATCGCTTAGGATGAAGTCACTACTGTTGGGAACCGCGAGTGTTCAGCGGAGCGACACGCATAAGAACCAGTGTCGGAGGCCTCTATACCTCGCGACAACTTTCTGTGGCAGCACAGCTCAGGCTACGCAACCGAAGCACATACTTGTTTACTACGTCTCTAGATGTAGCTCGCGAACGCGAACGTTTGTATATTACGTAGCATAATAATGTAAAAAAAAATCACGCTATATCCACGAAGTGAATGATGATGAGTGGGCGAAGCTTCGGAGGTAATCTGGTAAACCGTCAATCCCCGTAAATTTCGCCCACTCGATTATCCTACAAAGACCTGACACACAAACGCGGGGGTCCTCATATATGACATTTAGCTCAAGGAAACGTTTGTTGTCGGCGTTGCCGTTTTGCCTTTCGAGGGCGAGCGCGTTCACGATCGTTTTCATCCATGGCAGAAAGCGAATGTGTGGTCTGGAACGCGCATATACATCATGATCATCAGCGTCATCGTCATCGTTATGACGTGTAGTGAGTACACTCCACTATACTGGAAGGCGCTTATTCTTCATGGTCATCAGTCGTCATCGTCATGGAACGCGCTTATACTTCACGGTCATCAGCGTCATCGTCATCATTATCACGTGTAGTGGGTACATTCCACCATAGAGTTTCCTACAATACTTACTAGAGGAAACTCTGGCGCTAGTGTCTATGGGAGCTGCAACGCATGGCGCTTCAGCCAGCATGGGAATGATAGGTAGTACACGGATTTGTCTAAACTTAGTACTTTCGACTCCGTTTGGCTGGGCGTCGCCTGCATCCGCTTTGTCGTAAGATGAAGTTCAGCAAACGTTCAACAGTTCCACTTCACCACTTAACTTTTTTAGGCTCACCAATTCAAATCTGGTCACGAAGTTCACAACGTTCCATTCTTTTATCCCAAAAGAAAACCAAAACACAGCAATAAACAAAGCCACAAGTACGTTCGAAGCCCACAAGCACAAAGACTAGGCAAATCCGTGTACTACCCATCATTCCCATGGTGGCTGAACGATCGCAGCGCCAGAGTTCCCTCTAGTTAATTTTAGGAAACTCTATGCATTCCGCTATACTGGAACGCGCTTATTCTTCATGGCCATCAGTCGTCATCGTCATCTTTATCACATGGAGTGGATACATCCCACTATGCGTGGCTACCTACTACTACATACTAGAAAGGAGGGGCAGGCCCACACTCTGTGGAGCTTCGCCCCTTAAAGAAGTCGCTATTACGTTGAAGATTGTTTGCATTGAAATTAAGAAAGCTTATCCCGTAAAAAAAATTAGTTCTCTTTCTTTTTCTGAACACGATGGTCTTTTATGCCGGAATCCACCAAGGCTCCACTGATGCATTTCCGTCACGGATGTCACGGATGTAAGATATAAAGGCTGACATAAGGCAAAGAACAAACTAGAAGAAAACGTTCCGTGCTACGCATTATAACTTGTCAGCAACCAAAACAATGCAACGTTATTTTACGCAGGATGGTGGTTGACGTCTATGACTTTATTCAGAGAGATTTTTTAAAAATCAAAATGGCCTTTTTGAGAAAACTATTTTCAAACTTCATAGTTTTCGGTAAACCACTTACGTTTAGGCACACTTATGGAGTAAAGCGGAGCGCGATATAACCAGGAAAGTATTTTAAAAGAGAGCGCAAACATCAAAGTTAATATGTACCGATATTTATTAGCCTCACTTTAACATGTTTGCAGCAATAAATTCCTGAAATGCAGGTGTTTTGTGCCATTTGCCTTGTTTGTTACGTTTCTCCTGAAAGGTGCTTCGACAGGTAAAAGATAATAGACTCATAAGATTCCATTTCCTTTGTTTTTCAAGGGTAATAAATATTGTGGCCAAGAAGTGCACCGTTTTTACCCCTGGTGCGCTCAAAAATGACAAATTGCCAAATTGGCGGCAAAGCGTTCTTTGCAGCCAAACAATCTTTTTTTAAGGCGAACAAGCTTTTTTTCTGGAAACTAACTCCGAAACAATTGTTCTGTGTCTAATGGCTAGACCTACAGTAAATTTCATAAAATCAGGAATGGTGACCGGGACCACGTGTTCGATCTTATCTGGACACACCCTACAGCGTCCTCCCAATTTGAAGGTTGCTGACGAGAGTATGCTTAGTGGATTTTTGTCATCAGACTGAACTCGTTAGGATGTAAACGCCTACCGAAGTAATTATGGCTACGTGAAACATTATAGGGTGTGCCTCTTTCACAAGACATTTGATTGTATAACTGCCAAGAGTATACCACGCCTTGCGCTGTCGGCAGCAGTACAGTTGACCTTCAGCCACCGCAGGTAAAAGTAACATGGCGAGTCTTACTTTTTAGAGGGCTCGTATGTCTGAAGGATCCCCACTGGCCGTCGCGGTAGATGTTCATTACAAGGTCTTTTGTGATGATGTCATTGTAAATTGGGTTGCTTGGGCTGAAGTCAATTTTTTCCGACTCATTCAAGCTCGCGTCGAACAGGCACCTGTAAGAGCACATCGAAATTAGCAATACAATGCACGACTGACCGATCTCATTACTGATACAATGCTACTCGCGAGGTTTCAGCTTCGCAAGTGAAGAAGCACTGAATGTGGAGCACGCGGCGGTGATAGCGTCTGTAAGGTATGAAACAGCTCTGTATGGCGTGGGCATGGTCAACATTCCAAGGAGAAAATATCGCAGCAAATGTTTGCACGATAAACATGCATGTGTCTTCGGCTCATCAGCAAATGTGAGCGCGCTATTGGAAATGTAACGCGAAGCAAAATACGCAAAAATAGAAAACGATGTTGTGCTCTTGACGCAAATATGACGCGGTTCATCTGCTTGCTCAATGCAGATGACACACGGAAGGCGCTCCTCTTGAGCATACGAGCCGAGGCAAGGAGAGAAATATCCCAGATCCCTGGGATTTCTCCTCTTAGCAGCGCGGTAACAAGAAATTTCAACATGTAAGCTCGAGTGAGAAGGTGCTTTATTGTGCAAGACTATAACATGCAAAAAGAAACGAACCGACGAACAGAGGCGACACTGACAGCGCTGTTCGTGTCGCCTCTCTTTGTACATTCATTTCTTTTCCTCTGTAAATTTCCTGTGCATAGACACTTTATTTCTTCAAAAACATCGAATAGCAGATTGAGCATTAAAATTATCTCAGTAAAACACTTCTCAGAAGCTGAACTACAACTTCGAATACGCAAATACAACGTGTAAAGAATGTCTCCATAAGTGACGTATCATTCATGCTTCCATAGAATACAGTGAAACCTTGGTGATTCAATCACTGCTCACACGAATTTCGGTGTGATACAAATTTTTCGTTTGTCCGGGCCAAGGCCCATTGGCCTGCAATGTAATGGAGTACGGTTATTGCGAACCGATTTTCACCCAGCGACGTTTGACAGAACGTACGCTACCGCCCAGGTACGAAGAGCTGCTGTCCGCGCTGTCGTGGAAGACGCGCCAAGCACGTGCGAGCGCGGGAACGCACGCGTGGGCATGCGCGCCGCACCGCCAAATCGTCAGATTCACGGTGTAAGAAAAACTCTTTTCTTACGATCAGAATAAACCTCCAGAGACGCGTCACGGCCTCGGAGACTGCGTGCGCGTATCTTTGAGGCGTTTATGTGCCTCAGTGTGCCTTCGCGTTTAGGATACAGAGGACATTAGCGCCATTTTTTTTTCTAACGCCTCGACGCGGGCTGCTGTCGTTGTACTACGTTTACACGTGCTTGCTCAGTGCATCAGACATCCTATGAAAGGTAGACGAGGACCGAACGAAGGCGAGGACTGTCTTGGCGAAGGAGGCGGGCTTCACAACGTCAACATGCGCGACCGTTGAGGTCGTACTTATGCGGGCACGGCCATAACTCACCCAAAAAAACATCCCCAACACCTCCGCGATAACGAAATCATAACACACGACCGTGGTTCTGTACATATTGATAGGGAAGCGCAAGTACGGTGGTGCTTAAGGAAAGGTGTAAAAGCGACAAACGGAAAGCGAAGAGGGACGACACGAGCGCTGACTACCAACTGATTTATTGTTCACCACACACATGCACATGCATATACAAAGAGATAAAATCTTTTACTAAGCATACGTCAGTAACGTGACACATTTCGGTGGCATGTCCGATAAAACTAAGGTACTATGATAACTATTAACAGACTAACCCTTATCCAAAAGGGCGAATTCTTTTGATGCATTCACCGTCAAATTTCTTAATAGAATACGCCTCAGTGATTTCCCATGTTAGTTTGTCTTTATTAGGAAATTTTATTAAACTTTATTAGGAAATATTAGGAAATCTGACGGCGAATGCGTCAGCCAGCCCTCGGTGGCCTTGCATAAAAAAGACTTCGCAGTTTTGGATAAGGGTTAGTCTATTAATAGCTATCATTGTACCTTAGTTTTATCGGACATGCCACCGAAATGTGTCACGTTACTGACGTACGCCTGATAAAAGATTTTACCTCTTTGCATATATATGTGGCGTTTTTTTTTCTAAAAGAGCCAAATGCACATTAACTGAAACTGGAAAAAAAAACGCACTATTTTGCTACTGCAAATATTGTCCGGCCTGCTCCAACAATTTCTTGCCAGTGTGTTCATGTACCCTAAATAAGTCCAATCTATATTGTGGCTAAAATCTATATAGCCCACTGTCGTCGGTATTCAAGAGTAAGCTTTGCATTTGGCTTTTATAGATTGTAACATTTCATTTGGTGTTGAAGTAGCTCATAAAAGAGGTCTAAAACGATTCGAATGTAGGGTATAGCAATATTTTACAATAAAAATAACATCCGCCTTGTGCTTCCGTCGGTGCCGTCCCTCGTCGCCTGCGCGTAATGGCGATGACTAGACTTGAAGAGCGACTGGTCCTTCCTGGCAAACAGCGCCCTATTATGGACTGGCGGCATCGTTTTCTTGTACCTGTCATCTATTTGGGGTCTTGAAAGGGCTCCAGCTCTTCTTCTGAGCTCGTTTTATGCCGCGCCGTTTCGGATCACTTCTTCTTCTTCTTCTTCAAGGAATAGGTCGGTGCTCCATATTCATTTCAAAGATCTTTTATTTCAAATATACCGTCTTGGAGCACAAGAACGACATGATACTGTAGCGCTAAACTCGAAAAGAAACACTAAGAGGCAAGAAAAAGCAGTAGAGTCGGCCTCTTACTCTTTATATTGGAGTCTTGCCCTACAACATCATGCCCTTCAGTAAGTGCCAACTCGCTCTAAAACGAATTGTGGAACGTAAACACGATAGCAAAACGACGAGGAAACAAATGGAACAGATTGGATGAGACCATATTGGTTGTTTTGGTCACGATTGTTGACGCAGCGCTGGTTTAATGAATGTGGCTCAGTTTGACTGAAACAGATCCAGCATTTGGCTCATTTTTAATTAGAAACTGTCTTTTTGAGTTATCGTTACAATCAGGAATTGCCCCATATTAGTTCCAATTGTTTTAGAAGTTAAAGGTACTAAGGCGCGCTTTACGCTCCCGTGAAATTTAGCACAGTTGCGGTTTTTGCATTTCGCTCTATTTGAAAAAAAAACGCCACATATGTACTTGCGTGTCGTGGACAATCAGTTGGTAGTCAGCGCTCGTGTCGTCCCTCTTTGCTTTCCGTTCCTCGCTTTTACGCCTTTCCTTCAGCACTACAGTGCTTGTGCTGCAAACCCTTTCAATATGCACTATGACCGACTAACCCAAATAGCCGTTCTTCTTCAGTGGTTGTGTGGCCTTGATCCATCGCGTCAAAGCGCTTCTTTTGTTACTTTCGTTGCAGTACGCCGTTGTCATGCAAAGTAGCATAATAAAATTTGGGAGCGGCTACTGCTGTCGCGGGTCACAACACACCTGGTCCATTAATTAGGTAGGCGCGTACGGGCCGTATATATACGAGTGCTGATATGACTGCCGACAACTAAAAACTGAACTGACAATCATTTAGAGTTCTTCCTGACGTGGCTGCGGCCCTGAAAAATAATAAATGAAAATGTGCTTCAATACGGTGGATAAATGTACGCCAGCTTTCTTTTGTCGCATGCTAATTTTTTATGCTTTCTGGTGATACGAATACCGGATGATACGAATATTTTTGGTCGTCCCGTGAGATGCGTATCACCGAGGATTCACTGTAATTCTACATAATTTCAATGGCAACCAGTAAGCTTTTTGTGAGAAGCTCAGATCACCGCCTATTGCCTTATTTACTGTGCGTGGTGTTTAACCATCGAAGAACACACTGGTATGGAAAAAGAATTCTGCTTACCACAGCAAATAACAGTTCAGAAAATGTATTCGTAAACTGCGCTGTAATGTGCTTTTAGTGTAAAACCCGGAGCTGGTTACACCACACCACGAGACGCAATAATGCGCTCATGTGAAAAAAAGAAAGCTCATTTTATGTGACTCAAAAGAGTGCGAGTCTCTTATTTTCGTTGTGCATCCTCTTACCTTGCATTTCCTTCAACATACGCATTATAAGATCACGAATTCTACAAACGAAATCACATAGGCTTGCAACAAACAGACTTCCTGTTTTCTTGTTTATTGTTTGAAGCTGAAATCTTGAACGTCATTATAATTTGTGGGCGTCCCCAGCTTAGATTCACAATGAATGGGAAATAGGCGGTACGGAGCAGTTTACTTGTGATACCTACCTAATATGCTTTCCACCAGTCTCCAACCGAAGGCAGTTTGTCAAGCCAACCACACCACTGGTGCCGGAGTCTTCGGCGATGAGCCAGAGATTATGGCCAAGGGGCTCTTGTTCTACTTCTAAAGCTTTCGCTGTGAGTACGTCGACCCAGCCATATTCAGCATTGTTCACCGCGAGAAGTATCGGTTTAGCTGCTTCAACAGTCAAGGCCGTTTTTCTAAGGAGGAGGAGTGCAGAAACATTGTTTGACTTCTGGCCCACCAGTTGGAAGCCATGAGCCCGCAGCAATCTTTCCACTCCCTCACTGGTATAAAATGCAAATTCATGCTTTCCGACTGTTGATATGAGTCTTTCAGCCGGAGTCACGTCAGTACGATGGAATATGAGCGCGAAGCCTTGTTCCCTGCACAGCTTTGACAGCTTGTTAGCCAGAATATCGGGGCTGTATGAGCTCCAAGGGCTGAAGCAGGCCACGACCAAATGAGCTTCAGTGAGTTGTTCGTTGGCGTCGGACGTAGGATCCCACTTCACAATTTTTGCATTTTTTGGGACATTCTCTGGCAGGAGGTTGTCCATAGGATGCTGAGCAATGGTGTAGCTGATCTTGAGAAGCATATTGCTCACGGTTGATAGTGAACAAACTCGCGGTGCCAGAATGCAGTGGGTTCCTGGCGCTGCTATTTCAAGGACCTGTAGGGACTTTAGGCTAGTGTTTTCCACGACAACATCAAGGAGGTGCCTCAAAGGGTCTTCCTCAAGCAGTGCCGTCATAGTCATATCGCTTTCAAGTTTCTTTTTGTGCGTGTTTATTAGCGATTCCATGAAACCATCCGATAAGAAAGGTGATTTTTCTGTCTGTTCTTCCACTACGGCAAGGACCTTGAGAAGACCATGGTTTTCGAGATTATTATCGAGGAACATTTGCAATTTTTCTTCCTGTGCTTGAATGTTCTGCTGCGGAAATTTGCATAGACTAAATTCATTTTTGTTGAGCTTCCTCAGCACACGTCCAGCCATTTCACTGCATACGTCGATGTATTCTTGAATTGCAGCTTGTCGCTCGTGCTTAGTGCGCTCGCTGTCTATGTAGGGCACAAACTGGTACTCGTGTACAATGGGTGGAGGGTGTATGACGCGCTTTGTTGGCGTGCTTGTTCCTAGGCCTTTCACGGCTACGCCTCCAGCTTGAATCATGTTGAAGTGGTCATCGTACAGAGCGTCTATGCCTGCACAAAAATGGGTCGAATTGTTCCGTTCACTGAGATTTTAGCGTAAGAACTTGGCACGTATTTAAGGCTATACAAGAGTCCATAGGGAAAGGAAAATGATGGATATATTGGTGCCATTTATACCAATAATTCTCCTATTGGTTGATGCGTACTTCTAAAATGAGAATCAACAAGCGGCATCAAAGCAATTCCAAGCGATATTAAATGAAAGCAAGACTCCGTAGACAAATGTTTCATGAGACGTCATAATAACAGGAACACTGTGAAAAGAAATAGATCTACTGTATTTATTAGACGGCAACTTAGACCACGCTCACAATGTCACGAACTGTTAGAATGATTCTTATGCCACTTTGGGCATTCTGCGCAAGCTACAATAACTGAAATATAAAGACGCAGACAGCACGCTTCTATGAAAGGAGTACTAGGGTGTGTCCAGATAAGATCGAACACGAGGTCACGGTCACCATTCCCGATTGTGATGAAATTTACTGCCGGTCTAGGCATTACACCCAGAACAATTGTTTCGCAGTTAGTTTCGCGAAAAAAAAGTTTGTTCGCCTGAAAAAAATATATACAAATTTTGGCCGCAGAAAACGCTTTTCCGCCAATTTCGCGATTTCTGAATTTTGAGCGCACCTAGGGAAAAAACGGTGCACTTCTTCGTCACAATATTTATTCCCCTTAAAGAACGAGTGAAACACAATCTTATGAGGTTATTATTTTCCTTGCTTGTCGAAGCAGTGTTGAAGAAAAAAATCACAAACTTGGCAAATCGCACAAAATACCTGTATTTCAGGAATTTATTGCTGCAAGCACGTTAAAGTGAGGATAATAAAAATTGGTACATATTAACTTCGATACTTTCGCTCTCTTTTAAAATAATTTGCGTGGTTTTACCGCGCTCCGTTTTGCTCGATAATTGGGCTGAAACGTAAGTGAGTTACCAAAAACGCCGAACTTTGAAAATGATTTTCTCAAAAAGGCCATTTTTAATTTTTTTTTAAATCTCTCTGATTGAAGTCAAAGGCGTCATCTACCATTGTGCAGAAAAAAACGTTGCATTATTTTGGTTGCTAACAAGTTATAGTGCGTCACATGTGACCATGCCAGCCTAGTGGCCGCGTCGTTCGTTATTGGCTGAAACTCGGATATAAGTTGCTCAAAATACTTATACGTGACATAATCACAAATCAACAGCTCCACACCAACAAATGCGCAGTCCGGTGTCATGATTCAGCAAGCTTTGTCTTGCGATCAGCCGCTTGACAATCACGCAGCAGCGGCCGCTCGATGCTGCGGGCACTCACATTACATGAGTGCCGCTTCGACGGCGGATGAGCTCCGCTTGCGCGTGAAAACTACGCTGAGAGGACGAATGAGATAAGGAACGCATCACTGTGAAAGTTAAAGGCCTTTAAGTGCCAACAAATTCCATAGTATGTAACGAAAACACTGCCGGCGATTTCCCAGTGAGCGCCTTCAATACAGCACGGATGTATTTTTTCCCCTGCTCTTATGCCCGAAGCCGCATAATATTGTGATAAACGCTCGACTTGCGTTGAATATTCTATCTGCGGACGCACAACAATACAGTATTGTAAAAGCGGTTCTTTAATGAAGCAAAGGACTTGGACACACTTCTTTTCACAGCCAGCTGACACAAGTGTTCTGGCACGAGATGAACAACTGCAGTTTGAGTTGTTCGACCATTGGAAGCACGTATGACAGCTTTCTTTAGATGTCAATGGCTTTATTTTGTGTCATATGTTGCTCATAGAATGAACCTGATTATCTTTAGCCCACCAGAAGAGAGAAAGCAACACATGAGCGCACTACCGGAGGCGCTCACTGGGAAATCGCCGGCAGTGTTTTCGTTGCATACTATGACATTTGTTGGCACTTAACGGCCTTTAACTTTCACAGTGATGCATTCTTTATCTCATTCGTCCTCTTAGCGTAGTTTTCACGCGCAAGCGCGCCGCGGACTCACCCGCCGTCGAAGCGGCACTCATGTAATGTGAGTGCCCGCAGCATCGAGCAGCCGCTGCTGCGGGTTTGTCAAGCGGCTGATCGCAAAACAAAGCTTGCTGAACCATGACACCGGACTGCGCATTTGTTGGTGTGGAGCTGCTGATTTGTGATTATGTCACGTACAAGTATTTTGAGAAACTTATATCCGAGTTTCAGCCAATAAAGTACGACGCGGCCGCTAGGCTGGCATGGTCACATGTGACGCACTATAACTTGTTAGCAACCAAAATAATGCAACGTTTTTTTCTGCACAATGGTAGATGACGCCTTTGACTTCAATCAGAGAGATTTTTAAAAAAAATTAAAAATGGCCTTTTTGAGAAAATCATTTTCAAAGTTCGGCGTTTTTGGTAACTCACTTACGTTTCAGCCCAATTATCGAGCAAAACGGAGCGCGGTAAAACCACGCAAATTATTTTAAAAGAGAGCGAAAGTATCGAAGTTAATATGTACCAATTTTGATTATCCTCACTTTACCGTGCTTGCAGCAATAAATTCCTGAAATACAGGTATTTTGTGCGATTTGCCAAGTTTGTGATTTTTTTCTTCAAGAGTGCATCGACAAGCAAGGAAAATAACCTCATAAGATTAAATTTCACTTGTTCTTTAAGGGGAATAAATATTGTGACGAAGAAGTGCACCGTTTTTTCCCTAGGTGCGCTTAAAATTCAGAAATCGCGAAATTGGCGGAAAAGCGTTTTTTGCGGCCAAAATTTGTATATTTTTTTTTCAGGCGAAAAAAATTTTTTTCGCAAAACTAACTGCGAAACCATTGTTCTGGGTGTAATGCCTAGACCTGCAGTAAATTTCATCACAATCGGGAATGGTGACCGGGACCTCGTGTTCGATCTTATCTGGACACACCCACTAGTTGCATGGAAGTTGCATATTTGGCGCATTTATGCAAATCGCCTAGTTATGTTATATTTTTGTTTCCTCCATATTAAACAAAAGTATGAGTTTACGTCCCCAGTTTTAACGAAAGGCCAGATAGATAGTTCAAATATTCCATACTCGACTGAGTAATGTGCGCTCGCCTGACATCAAATGCTGTGGTCGGCCAAGAGCGTAACAAGCAGGAATACTTTACACGTCTTGTATGAGAAAGTCACTCTCAAAACCAGAAGAGGTAGAATCATTCTTTTTGCTGTTACAATACACTAGCGCTCCCGATATAAGTATTCTAAGATTACACATTTCAATACTCGCCGCTTTCTTGAGCTTTCTCCGCAACATTGCCATGGACAATCGGGTCTATGCAACACGACTGAATCTTCGCCGGTAGCTTGAAGACTCGCTTTGAGCTGTAGAGGAGGGTTACCTGTAGCATGGCATCAATGAACGACACCCAATTGCCATCCCACTTGATCTTGGCGTAGGGTTCTGGAAAATAAGATTACGCTTATCAAGCACTGTGGAAACATAGCGCGATCCGTTAGCCTAGCATGTACGGGGTCATCCACATCTATGGTGATCACCTCATCAGTATTGAGGGCCTCATCGACGCTGATGTTCCATACATAATTCGGAAAAATATTATTGTGTTTATGGACATTGTAATTAGACGGCCTGTTACGGACCTTCACTTGCTGAAGCAGAATAAATGTTTTAATTTTAGCGGCCTGAATACTAACGAGGTGTTCACCTTAGATGTCATCGACCCTGTACATCGAAAGGTGACGTATGGCCAAGTTTCACAGTTTTGGTTCGTGAATACTGCGCTTGTGCTATTGGGAATGACTATGAGTGCTTCAGAAAGTGTCACACATAAAAAATAATCTTGCGGATTTATATAGCAACTTTATCACCAGCTTTTTCCCAATAAAATGCATTGTAAAGTAATTATGTGATCGGGAGTACCACACGCAGCGTAAGTAATGACATAGCGTGTCTGGAGCACATTCGTGTGCTCCCTTGTCATCTTTGGAGACACGATGAATAAATCTGGATAACAGGGCATCGAGAGCCTACCCTTGTGTATGATTTTCCAAGCGCACGCGTCAAGGCGTATCGAGCATTAAGTGAACACAGGAGAGGAGATATCTGTACGATGTTCGCGCTGGTGCAGTGACTGGACCTTCTATAACTATGGAAGCATCAGATATAGCGAAGCCACAGGATTTCACAATGCGAATTTAGTGGCGAAGTCAATGGACAGAAGCTATAGAGTAGGAGCCAAATTATATAAAAAACGTGGTTGATCCCTCCATCAAAAGAATCGGTTTAACAGGAAAGTGAGCCGTGTCTTCAAAGAAGTAGTTGACTTTTATTGTACCAGGGTCATTCCAAGTGAAACGTCCGAGCCCAAAATTCGACAACCAGCGATTCTATTTAAAAAAAATGAGCTAGAAGACAACTGCGTGAGAGCAATTTTAGTGAATTATTTTCGTTCAAAAAATTATTCGGTCACATGACGGCCCTTTGAATGTTCCGGCGAGACGGAAAAGTTGGGGGGTAATAAATTACGCGTATTCAACCTTGACACTGAGTACAATGGCACATTGTCTTTTAAACCATTCTATTATCATTGTTCTTTCACGTGACGTGACAAGTGAAACCATATATTAATTTAGCGGCCAAAATAGGCTGAGCAAAGAAACAAAAAAACATGCAAGTTCCGACAATTTTCGTAAAACCGGCGGCACTGTTTTACACGCAAAATATTTTTAGCACTTTTACCAGTGAACGTAGTATCTGGTAAAAATATTTTTCACCTATGTAAACAAGCGTTTATAGAGAAAAACGCTTGCAATGTTGACGAAAAATGCCTTTTTGGAAGATGCACTCCTAAATTAAGCACCGAGGGCCTCTCAATAAAAATGTAAGAGAGGAGTCATTATATGCTCTAACATCTTCTCTTGTGATGTGCAAATTTTTATTCCTGTAGATTTTGTTTAAAGCGAAAAAATAATTTTTGATGTCCACAACCAATGCCAGTGGAAGCGGTTGGCAAACAGACGCATCTTCCGCGATTTTAGGTAACTTAGTTCCATTGAGTCTTGGTTAGTTGTGTAGTTTATATTGTTGTAGACCTTGTTAGCTTATCGGCACTGGTTTTGAGCATCGTTAGTCTTCTTGTAGGCCTTTATTTATTACTGCGGGACCATGAGGCATGAGACTGTAGATGGACGAAAAGCCAGGCCCCTAACAGGCTATACACTTAAAGAAAATCATGCCTGATCCCTCTGTCGTAGGAATCGGTATAGCACGAAAGTGAGGTGTGTCTTCACAGACGTAGTTGAGCGTTTTTTGTGCATTCGTTCGGCACAAGGGCGAAGCAATGAATGCTATAGCCACAAATTGTAATGTCATGCGAAGAACGGCAAGAAGCTCGAAATTGCAACGCGCTGCTCGAGCAGAAAGCACGTACGAAAAGAACATACACGGGATGACCACGTACTAACAACTGTCAGAGCTCGACAGTTAAAGCGCGCTGCTCAAACAAAAAAGAGGACGCACGAAACGAACGCACAAGTATACACAGGATGAGCGCGTACTGTCACAGTTGTAACTTGTTTGTTTGAGAGCAGCGCGCTCCTTTCGCAAAAGCGGCCGCTGCAGTGAACCAAGTGACCTTCGTGCTCTCTGTAACTTCAACGCAAACTTCCAGTAAGAGCACACGACGTGCAAACCCCCCTCACGCCAACCCCCCCCCCCCCCCCAATCACGATATCCCTTTCGGCCCTGGCGTCGTCAACTGACGACACCGCGCAGAAGTTCCCATAGCATCTCGGGAACGAAACCAAAACTGCTACTTCTTGGGTTAATAATTTTTCAATGATCCCCACTGCGATCGATACCACAAGTGTGGCATTCTTGTTTGCCTGGGAGCCACAATATAGCTTGACCGAAGTCGTGGATGACGCCGAGGCGGGTAAGCGCCGTTTTCGGGACGAAATTCCGAAGTTGCTTCGAGGACTTCCAAACTGCCAAATACGACGCTGTTGGATTTTGTGTACTCTAGTGAATAGCAGGAATAGAGAAACCGTTTTACTCATTTCCCGACCACTGAGCCCTGTTGACCTAATATGAATCCATATGCAGCTTTTCTGGACACCAGCGGCCTAGTTCGCGTGAACGACACCACGTGGCGTACCGACCTTAAAGAATTCAAAAGTCCCGCCATGACGTATGCAGTGACGCTGCATTAAAAAAAGAGAATCAAAAGAAACGGTACACACGCCCCGAGACTGTCGCTTCACCTCGGTGCGCAGAAAAGAGAGCTGTTTGTCGGCGTTATCTCGACGGCGACGACTGGCAATGAATCGGCAGTTTTTCTAGACGTGCCATGCGAAATGTCTGGCCGTTATAGACACGCCCACGGTGCATGAAAAGAATCGTGTTTTTATTTTTTTGTTTGTTTGCTTGTTTGTTTGTTTGTTTGCTTGTTTGGTTTCTTGCGCTGCCGTACCGGTGGGATATTGGAGCAGCATGCTGCTTTCCGAGTTTCTTTTTTCAGCTAGCGGGAACCATTATATTTGGGTACGAACACGATATTGTGGTTGCATAATAAACCGAATTTCCGTCGGTGTACCACTTGGGTGATGCTCGTTTGCTCCTTGTGTTACCTCAAATTAGAACTGGATAAGTTTGAGAACGCTAGGAATGAGAGTAAAAAAAGGAAGTTAAAGATAGTTTTTATTTGTTTTCATTTAGTTCTTATTGAAATGTGGCTGCCACCGCAAGCTTGGCGCCGCTTAAGCGGGTGTGCAAAAATGATACACTGGTTGAAAGATGATCTTGTACACCGTAAAATGTGAACGTGGTTAGGTTTTTTGTTAGGAATGAATGTATAATAGAACATATACGACTGACGTGTTGTGTAATAATCTCTAGATCTGCCGTCTATCCCGCTAAAAAAGGCACTTATCTATCCTAATTGCATTTCTTCTTTTCTTTCTTTTTTTTCCTTTTTTTTCTCACGGTCGACTGACTCATATGCTGGAGGTGATTGTCTTGAATCCTGTTGGCGCAGGTACACCAATAGGTTACTCTAATGGGCTGGAAGTTCTCCTGAGGCTCTCCTTTCATATTATGTAGGCGCAGTCTCTTTCAACTTTGCACTACAGCAAGCACAAAGTCGATCATGAATCACCTACTGGCCCAATCGTCCACTTTGATCAGCACAAAGAAATTCAGAAGAGCGAATTTTGGCGTTTTCCGCTGACAACAACGTATTGTTAATGCAACATAATATAGTAACTATTCCTACAATCTCGCAAAATCACTTCTTTATTCTGTATCACTCCTGATGTAGAATATAAAATGCATTTGACTTGCTCAACAACGGGTCACAAGACACATCAGAGAAAAGCGAACCCTTTAATTCCCCCTTCTTTCGTTCACCCAGCGTATGAATATTTCTTGGTCATGGAATAGGTCATGGGAGAGTGTCTTGGTCATGGGTAGTCGCCATGGGGACAGTGAGCGACGTCCCCGGACAAGAGGAGCCCGTGCGCATTCGTGGCGCGAAATAGCACGGCTCTGGTCAAGTGGTTCTCAGGTACCACAGAGGAGGTGGCGTGGGAAGGGTATTTGCCGCGGTGGTCGGCTTGCGGGCTCCTTTACCAAGGAAGCGTGACGGCGTTCCTCTGGAAAACGCGCTACCTAGAGCTTGAAGCCTTGGTTTACCAAATCTTTTCGATGACCACGCCATTGTAATTAGAGAAATAGACACAACGGATGATTGCTAGGCGAGCTGTTCTATTCTCTCACTTCCTCCTAGTCTTTCTCCGCACTTATCTAGAGTGTGCCTTTGTGCTATCGGCACTCTGTGTTCATTGTTAAACGAATAGGTATTTCGTATTATTACTAGCCACTTCTCAAAATTTCTCTGAACTTGGTGTGCGAATTGCTGCATGTGAGAAATTTCGTGGCCTTATTCTTTTTCATTGTTACGAGTATAATGTACAACCTTATCGCGTGAACTCCGATATTTCATAGGAAATAACTAAATGCTTCATTAGCGCCTTCACTCGTGATTTACCTTACTCACACATAACATGCGATCTTGACAAACGTTCTTCTCTTGATTATGCATATGGTTCTGAATGTAAAAAAAAAATGTGTGCAGTTGCTCTCAACGTGAAAGCCGTAGGAAGTGCACAGCAGCGATTCGCCTGCCTCTCAGCGATGCTGACGTTCACGGGCAAGCAAGCGCTGGCGTTCCAAACATGCAGCCTGCTCGGCATCCAAGGCCGGAAAGAAAACCTTGCCTTGTGATGCACTGGCACCGTCTCCCCTGCTACTTTCCCTCCTCCTCACCCTCACATCACTTTTCCTAACCATCACTTCCGCTCCCACCCCCATGGTTTACCATACATCATCATCATCATCATCATCATCATCATCATCATCATCATCATCAACATCAGCCTGTCTACGCCCACTGCAGATCAAAGGCCTCTCCCATGTTCCGCCAATCAACCCGGTCCTGTGCGTTCTGCTGCCACGTTATACCTACAAAATTCTTAATCTCATCTGCCCACCTAACTTTCTGTCTCCCCCTCACGCGTTTGCCATCTCTTGCAATCCAGTCAGTTACCCTTAATGACCACCGGTAATCCTGCCGACGTGCTACGTGCCCGGCCCATATCCATTTCTTCTTCTTGATTTCAACTATGATGTACTTAAACCCCGTTTGTTCCCTGACCCACTCTGCTCTCTTCCTGTCTCTTAAGGTTACACGTATCATTTTCCTTTCCATCGCTCGCTGCGTCCTCCTCAATTTAAGTTGAACCCTCTTTGTAAGTCTCCAGGTTTCTGCTCCGTAGGTGAGTACCGGTAAAATGCAGCTGTTATATACCTTCCTCTTGAGGGATAGTGGTAGACTACCATTCATGATTTGATAACGCTAGCCGAATGAGCCCCATCCCATCCTTATTCTTCTAGTTACTTCACTCTCATGGTTCGGCTCCGCGGTTACTACCTGTCCTAAGTAGACGTACTTTTTTACAACTTCCAGTGTCTCGCCACCTATCGCAAAGCGCTGTTCTCTGCCAAAATTGTTCCACATTACTTTAGTTTTATGCATATTAATTTTCAAACCTACTCTTCTACTTTCCGTATCCAGTTCATTAATCATGAGCTGTAATTCGTCTCCCGCGTAACTCATCAATGCAATGTCATAAGCGAATCGCAGGTTACTGAGATACTCTCCAATAACTCTTATCCCTAATTCTTCCCAATCTAAGGCCCTAAAACCTTCTGTAAACACGCGGTGAATAGCACTGGAAAGGTCGTGTCTTCCTGCCGTAGGCCCTTCTTTAGTGGGATTCTGTCGCTTTCTTTATGGAGGCCTATAGTGGCTGTTTACCATACAAGGCTATGCTATGTTTCACCCTCCCCTTCTCCTTTCCCTCCTACACACGCTCACATCTCTCCTCCTCACCCTCACCTACCTTACCCACCCCTTTGCTATTCTAACTCTACCAGTGCCTCCTCTATAACTTTCAGTGCCTGGTAGAACACCCTCCCGCGGCCGTCGGCGCTTGCGTTTCCCCCGCTCGCCGCGACTGCGTGGTGGCGCTGTGCAAACAGGGTCGGGCGCTGAGCCGGTAGTGCGGACGCGGCCTAGAGCGCTTGTTTGCTTTGCTCTGCCTTGACACGTGCGGTTGGGTTTAGCGAGTTGAATGCGATGGAAGATTTTTTGATCCTTTGTCGTGACCACGTAGCTTGCATGAATTGCGATGTCGTACTGCTGCGTGCCGCTGTGCAAGTCGGACGAAAAAAAGAAAGTGCCTGGACTGTATCCATCTGACCAGCTCCTTTTTGTCCTTGATACTTTGCGAGCTTTTGCAGACGGTGCGCTCAAAGGCAACCCAACTTTGGCAAACCATTCAGTACCTTGACAAAGTACACAGTTGCAGCCCTCTGTGCATCAAGGCTCCTTAAATGCCAGAGTGATGGCAGCTATGACCACAGGGTGCGACACGTGAACCTCATATGTATTTACTTCCTCAAGCCACTCCTCTCGAACTATGCGTTTAAAGGGACACTAAAGAGAAACAATGAATCGGTTTAGATCGATAAATTGTGCTCCGAGAACTAATGTCGTTAACTTCGCCATCACTATAGGTTTATTAATAGAGGAGAAAATCGAGTTCAAAGTTTTATTAGGATGATTCCACGTAAGATCGAACAATCGATGGCTGGTCGACCTCTCAAATTTATTTCAAAATTTTATATATTATTGCCTGATGAGTGGAAAGAAGAGATCCGCAATTTGTTTTGCCACCAAAAATTTTTTCGAAGCACATGAAATCAATAATGACGAAGAGGTGGAGTAGAGCGCTCATCCGCTCTGCTGTTTTGGCCAACTTTCGTTTTGAATTGCACAAAATATATTAAAGTTAGGTAGCTGAAATTTCTTTAACTAAATATATGCATGTTTTTGCTTCTGCCCAGGTATTTTTAGTTTTGATGTGTAGTGTAGATCTTTTTATAAAAAACCTCAAAATAGTCCCAGGAGACGTTATTTTCTTTACTTTGAAGGTCTTTATCTCGAAAAATCCTTGTAGCAGAGCGACAAAAATTGCGCATTACGTTCTTCGCATCCTTATCTACCACACTGCCGAATCTTATATTTATATAACTTTTCAGTAAAGAGACATGATCGGGCTAAGTTAAAGAAAACACCGGACAATGAAAACTTCTGACGACAATTAAAAAGAACCCCATTTTTCATATTTCTTAAACTTTGTCCACTTATTGTCCTCCATATCAGCTTTCATAATCATTGAAAACATGTAGCATAATGTCGTTGCACTAATAGTTACGACCCCTCCAATGAGACCCTTGGGCAAGGATTGGCAATTCCGACTTCTTGCCCAGCAAGTGTATAAGATGCAGGCAGGATTGAATTGCTTTTTTATTAAAAGGCCAGCAGGTACCGAAAAAGGTGTCGCCGGCACTGAAGACGTTAATTTTGAAATTATTTGGTCACTGCAGCAGTCACGAGCGCGGGGCTAGCGAGCAGGCGCGCGCGCACCCGAGATGCTCGTTATAAGAGACGGCGCAGTGAGAGCTCGTTTCCGCGTCCTCAGACCGATTGAGTTCGAAACAGCAACACCTCCCGGGTGACTTGAACGCACGTGCACTGCATGGAGCTTCGCTATTCTATCCGCCCTCTGTTCGCATCGCAGCTAGGCGCTGATAACAAGGCAGAGATGGAAGCAAGGTGAGAACTCTATAAGGGAGCTATGAGCACTCGCTTCACGCACGCTGCTGCCAGAGAAACTGCGCTGCGCCAGTTGCGATCAGCGCTCCAGTGGCAAAGCAAAATATGGAATGTCAAAGGAAAGAAAAGCAAAACTATCGGTAACCGGACGCGCTTGCCTATTTTAGATGTCGGCAGCAGACGGCCTGAACTAGCCGCGCGTACAGAGCTCTGTTCACACTTCATTCGGCGCGGATAGTTCTTGTGCTTTGTACTCTACTCCTCCTGTGCGTCTCATGGCGAGAAGGTATAGCTCGGAATGAGTGATGATGGCATATATTGTTGACGACGAAAAATAAAGTTAGTTGAAAGTTTGCGCTCGTCCGAGTCTCCTGAGGCCGTGTTTTTATGTGTGTGCGCATCAGTATTCTTTCCTTGCAAGTATGAACCAACTCGCCCAGCAGCAAGTTTTATTGGGTGGAACGTAGACTGATTTTGAATCGGGTTTTGTATAAGCTTGCTCCGCGGCCGAGTGCCAACAGCAACTGCGGGTTTTGCCAAGTCTTGTGTTTGTTGCGAGCGAGCTCAAGAGCTTAGCGGTCGAGTAGGCCTTGCTTCTACCGATCATTGTCAGCATCTCAAGATATCCTGAAGTCGAGAAAATCGGGAAACGAAACGAGCAGCCGCACCTGCGCAAGTGATGCGCGGGCAGCGAGCGAAAGACCGCGAAACCCTGTTTGGGTGGCGGCGCCTGGCGGTGACCGGTTGTACTCGCGCCGACGGTCGCGCCTTTTGTTCTCCTCCCCATCCACCAGGCACTGAAAGTTATAGAGGAGGCACTGACTCTACATGGGTATGCTATGATTTACCCTCCCCTCCCTCTTTCACTCCTCCACAGACCACTTCCTTTTCCCACCCCTTGTCATACCATACGCTACACTATACTATAGATGGCTATGCTATGCTATGCCCTCTCCCTCCTCATTTCCTTCTTCCTCACCCTCACTATCCTTTCCCGCTCCCTTGCTGTACTATTGGCCGCGAGGTCGAGCGGAGTCGCCGCCTGGCGGCTTCTGGCTGAACCGCGCCTAGTGTGGATTGCGCCATGCGTCATCTGCTAGCCCCGTTGTGTTTGCATGTGCGCGTACGTCATGCAGGTCCTCAAAAGGCGGCTTGTTCCGTTGCGTTAGTGCAACTTTAATCGCTCGTACGTATGCCCAGCACGATGTAAAGAAGCATTTGGCCTTGATCGGTTTTATATGCACTGTAATAAGATCAGTGAGTGCACTTGTCGAGAGTGCTGTGTGTGGTCGCCGTACCCTCCGTTCACGAGAGTCATATGAGTGTAGGTGCAGCTCTGTGGTGCAAGCGCATTGCAGAGGGCACCTGACGTTGTCCTAAAGATGAGAAGTATTAAATCTCATATGAATATAGCCTATTAGGGGCTCGGAGGTAAAAAAAGGCTCTCATGCACTTGCGCGTTGTGCACTGTAAAAAATAGTTGTAAATTTACAGATAAAATACATGAAATTTCTGTACCGCGAAAGAAACTTTCTGTAAATGTGCCATGAAGGAAATCTGTTAAACATAGAAACCGAAATTTCCTGTTATTCGTGACCTTCAGCAAAACAAACGACTCAACATAGAACATCCACAGTTTTAAATAGTTCAAACATTACAAATGTCCATGAAATAACATTTCATGTTTTTCTGGTTTCTCCCACAATGCTATTTTGATTTATTAATATTGAGAGCCTTTTCTGCGGTTCTACGTTCATGCCTCGCGGGCCCCTGCATTTACAAGATGGCTACCGCTCACGTCGAAGCGCGGCTACGCATGGCTGCATTGTAAAGCGCGGCTACGGCACCCTCCTGCTCCTGCTTTTTGGGCGTCTGTCATTGAAAGGTGAGTGGTTTGCTTCTCACTAGACTTCCTTACAACAAGACTCGTTGATATGCCTGCCCGCTTTCGAAATTCGCTCTCGCGTAGTTTCTAATTCAGCTTTGCGTCGGCAATGCGTGCGACCACAACGTTGTGCGAGAGCCGGAATTCCTTCCATGCTCTGGTAGAAACACTGAAGAGGCCTTGTAAGTGGGTGCTTGAGGGAACGCCTGCTGTTGTACCACATTTATTTCTTTGCTGGTAGCGGCAGCGTATGTCAAGGTATGCTAATTTGTACTTGGACGGTTGCGGAGCGCATACTACAGCGTTCGCAGCGCACTTCATTTGCGTTCTCTGCGGGCAGCCATTAACGAGGTTTCGCTGTACAGAATAATGAGAGGTATTTGTTCACCTTACCCGCTTTTTTTCTTTATTACATCAAACCTGTGTATTCTGTGTTTCTGCACCTATTTTTTTCTTGATGCTTGGCCCGACTTCCTTTAAAAACTAATGAAGTGCGTATAACTCAACTCAGCTAACCGAGCGACGTTACAGAGCATATAATTCTTTCTTTTTTTAATGAAAGTGCAAACGTTTCCTTTTTTTGTGTTTATCTACGTGTAATAGGTAGCTTTCTCCTGCATAGTGAACATGGCCCTGAGCAATGATGTTGTGGCTTGGTGTACGGCGTTTAGTGTTTTGTAGTGGTCATTGCACGATAAGTTCTGCTTGGTTGTATAATGCTGTGTATCTTGAACATTGCTGGCGGGAATGTGCGAACGCATAGCTTCTTGGCGTAGGATCATTGGATGACCTTCCTTACGAAGCTTTAAGTTACTGGCGAAAGATAGATAACCTAGGTAAACCTAGTTTACCGAATGGACGTGTGGGGCACATCCACTCGGTAAACTGATACCTCGATTTACTAGCCAATGGGGCACAGGCTTGACGTGTACACGCGCTACCTCGCGTCATCGCATTCCGCCTGCGTTGCGGTGGAGCACGTCTTCTCCTCAGTAGGAGAAACTCGGCGCGTTTCGGATTGGCGTGTTCCCTGCTGAAGCTCATGTTAGATACGCGGTTGTTATCCGTGGTTTACACACAACGGCGTGAAGCCGTGAATACCCCTGGAAAGTGGGCTCAAGTGCGCTCGTAGTACAGGCGGTGAATCGTGGCACATGTCACATGTAATCTTTCAGTGAGTACCAACGCCGACGCCGCTGTTCTAGCCGCGCGTGAAGGCTTATTGTGGACATCGATCATGACTACCTTTAAAGAATCCCGATTTCCAGAGAGGCGGACTTTGTTTTAAGTGGCGTATTGAAGGGCGAATGAATCTTTTGTTGGCTCTCGCCCGTTTTGTTCACCAGTGCTTGGCGGCAGTAGGTATTAGACTTCCATAGTCGAACAAAAGTACCGACACAAATTTTGAATGATGCAACCAAGTGTGTTCGAGATGTGTGTACGAGATGTGTTCGTCGCTGAACGACAAATTTTTTAGCTCTTTGAGGCGCACGTTCTGTCGCGCGTGAGGTTTAGGTCTGAAAAAAAAAAAAGACATGCGCACGTTTTAGTCGACAGCTTTAGGACATCCGTTATATACCTCCGCCCTATCGATGTGTAGGCCACAAAAAGAGCAGCTTGGCAGATAACAGTGGTTCCCGAACTGATCATACGACTGGCATATGATGGAATGGCCTGTGAGTTTTGCCAGCCATGCTACCGCGACAGATGGGCTTTCTTTATTTGACGTTGCTGTTTCCTGCCAAATGACGCCATGCGGAACAAACTGTAATTACGCTAATATTACCACTGAACAAATAACATCTACTCCTTTAAGCGTATCACTCCTTGAATGAAGCGGATTGCTCATTAGAAATGTTCTGCGATTTGTAGACATTCACAATATTCTATAGATTTTGAACATATATATTGTGTTGCTCTTTTGCGGAGAAGCAAATTTCATGCTATGTATAGTTTACAGCACGTAATAGGCAGTAATTGGCGTACCAGGGTGGGGGTTCAACCCCCCCCCCCCCCCCAATTAATTTTAGATTCTTCATGTCTAAATATGCACGCACGAACATACATAAAGAGCGGTTGAACCCCTCCCCCGAAAAGAATTTCTGGCTACGGCCCTGCAGGCAGGTGCAACTCGTCTTCTGGCCCAATGGCTATAGCCCAACTCGAAGGAGTTTATCAGTAAAAATAAAAACCAATTGACCCACTCCTTTTCATAAAACGAAGGACATTTTGCTCCATCTCAGGTGGCAAGTTTTCCCATATTGATACAGATCATTGGACGAAATTCCCCACCACGTGCCCTTTATAAATAGATTCCTGGAAACGAAAAAGTGTGACGGAAATCGCAACTTGGTGGCTCGCTAGCCCAAATAATGAAATAGTCGACGCGAAGCAACCGTCATTGCGAACGTCATTGCGCATGCATAGTTGATTCTTGCGTAAACACTTTCTGCAATGGAGGTTCACTAAGCGCGCCCACGTGCTCTGGTGTTATTCGTCTGCGTGCTTAGCCTCACGTCCGTGCAAATGCGCATGCCTTTAAAGGCTTTTTGAAAGCATTAGGAATATGTTTCAATTAGGTATAGCATTTAGTGTTAGAGATTCATTCTCTCTGAATTGGCAAAAATGTTTGTTACATTCAGGCGCCCCGCCACGGTGGTCTAGTGCTTATGGCACTGAACTGCTGACCCGAAGGTCGCGGGATTGAATCCCGGCCGCGGCGGCTGCATTTTCGATGGAGGCGAAAATGTTTGAGGCCCGTGTACTTAGCTTTAGGTGCACGTTAAAGAACCCCAGGTGGTCGAAATTTCCGGAGCCCTCCACTACGGCGTCTCTCATAATCATATCGTGGTTTTGGGACGTTAAACCCCAGATATTATTGTTACAGTCAGGCATTAGCCTCCTTTCCTTTCTCTTTAGAGCTTTAAAGAAGTGCTGACCGTTATAACAAACTTTTCTAATTCTTTCGGTAATTGCGGTTTTTTTATTTATTTCAGCGATGTACGTCTGCAGTCTCTGTCGTACCACCAAGACGACAGTGCCACGTTTCATGAAGTATGCCGCACTGCGCAAAAACATGAATGCATTCTGCATGAAGTGCCCATTGGAACAGCACAGAAAAGTGCTCCGAGAGTTCCTTCTCTGAGCTAGAGCTACGAGATACCGAGGACGAAAATAGGACTCTAAAGAAAACGAAGAGCCCAAAAGGATTTATATGGTTTTGTGTCATGGAAGCCCAAATTACCTGCACTAAGACACAACAAAATGGATTACACTAAGTTGGCACTGATGTATAGTGCCCTAAGGTGGTGCTGCATCTCGAGCTGCCAGAAGGTAAGATGATTATTTCACAGTGGCCTGCTCCTCAAATTGTTAGCTGCTTTAATTTACGTTCTATTATTGAGAGCATTTATTTTTATTTTATATCACATCTACAATGTATGTAGTTCGATAAAAAATATTGTCTAACTTTTTAATTGTCTTCGTACGCTTGTTCGAACTCCAGGGTACAGGAGTTTTAATGACTACTTATCGCATAATTAACTTCATAACCTTTATTATTGCAGGCAAGTACAAGTGAAGATCACGTCGGAGACGTGCCGTGCTCCCCTTTCATCAATGCCAAAGGTATTGTTATGGATACTTGCAATATATTGCTGAATATTTCTAAACAGGAAATATTTTGTTCCAGGAGAGAACTTTTTGACTTCCGGGGTATTTACCATCTGTATTGATACCCAAGCTGTGATCGAATCCACCACACGGTGCCAGACATTCAAGTTGATGTTCCTTACACACTTCGCCTTTACCATTGAATACCGCAAGGAGGTCAGCCTAACCCTGGTGTTCACGCAAAGGTAAAACATAATGTGATTTTTCTGACTTTTTCAACAAGATTCATGCAACTAACTTAGATAAAGCCATATTAGATAGTACAAAAGTAGACAAGTACTTGGGAATTTCCAATATCTGATACTACACTCCCATTTGGCTAAGTCAATGACGGTTCTGATGGAGGGTATGACTAAGTGGAAATGTTCAGCTTAAGTGTAAAACCGTCTACGGGAATCCTGAGTGGTCATGAAAGATTTTAAGTAATAACGTTAGTATATGGAACGGTTGACGTGTGAAGTATTTTTAATCACTGTTTAATGAGGATTTCGAAGGGGCACCAAGTAACATGAAAATTTTCACTAATTTAAATAAGAGATAGCACTTTTTTATGCAGTTCTGCTGCCGGAGCAAGCTGTGTGTCCGGGCTAGTTGGTATACCATAATTGTGAGCACAACGCAGAGGGGAGAAAGAGACATAATAAACAAAGGACTGACGTGCAATCAAGCGACAATTCCCTGTAAGCAAAATGGGCACAAATTGCATCAGCGACAGTTCTATAAGTTTATTTGGCATCTATAGCTGCACAAGACTTTTTCATATCTCTTATTGTTTGCAATGGAGAACATGTGCACGCATGCGCTTTAGGATGAGTATGTTCTTTCCCTGATTGTCTGGGGCAATGCCATAAAATCCGTGGTGAAAATTGTGCCCGTGGTGTCCCATAATCCACTTTGTCCGGTTCTATCGCGCTACAATGGTTTCAGTGTAATTTTTAGCAGATCGAAATTGTGAAACCCATAGTGCCTACCATGCAATCATGCGTGTGCACTTAAAAAAATCGGATAGTTCGGCGGTGTTCTCGGGTCCCAGCAAGCACATGCATTGTTTAATAACACCTTTATTTTGTTTAATAGCATGGTAGCTTTGTTTCGACTTTGGGCTATGCACGCACAATGTCACAAAGCTCATACATGGTGGAAGCTGTTGAAGGTGAGGACCTGCAGCGGCACTTCGCAAGTTCACATAAAACTCGCTTGTTACATTCCGATAGACAAACACGATAGACATTCCGATAGATCAGTTGCCGGCCAATTTTTCGGCGACAAAATGATAATCACGTGAGCGGGGTGGTGTTGCTCGCGGAGGTACGTAATAAGGGATAGGTTGAGAAAACGTTTCGGCTTAATACACGGGGTCTTGGGCCGCTGTCTCATTGTGAACGATGGACCTAATGACAGAAATTGTGGCTTTTACTCTTGTGCAAAACAGGTACTGGATTTGCGCATTCATCAAGAAAAAGAAAATACATTGATATAATAGTCATTTGTTTATTTTTTGCTTGATACTCTCGATAATTGGGCATTCCGTTAATTCAGACGTTTTTTCCGGGCCCGTGAAATGCGAATTAATGAGCTTTTATTGTATTTGGGTGAGTTTAAAAGCACGTGAACCTTGCTCTGTGAGGAGCATTATTTCCCTTAAAGTCCTTACACTGCAATAAATGACATTGTATGAGCCATAATGCATTTTATAGAAATGAATCTCCATCTGGATCATGAGGTTTTTTTAACTGATTCCAGACACACCTTAAAGAGGCAATGCGAGGGTTTCTTGAGCGCTCTACCAACCTAATCAATGTTGTTCTCAGTGTGGTCCATTATGTTCAGCATAGTCATGCAACAGCCTTGTGCACCTAAAAATACCATCATTCGTTTTTAGGGCAACCGCAGCACTCAACCCTGACAGAGGGAGCAAGGTCGAGAAGTCAAGGAAGCAGCGCCGCCTCACACCACAAAGACCAACTTAATCAAAGCGCGGCGAGACTATGAATGCTTAGTGTTGCAACGAAAAACTTGCAATGTCATTATGAATATACCATATTTACTCGAACCTAAGCCGAAGTTTCTTTTTTTTCGAAAAAACGATGTGCGAAAGTGGGGGGAGGGGGGGGGGGGTCGGCTTAGATTCGAGTACAATGATTAAGTTTTTTTTTTTCTGGCCTTGCGAATTTTGCGGGTCGGCTTATAATCAGGGCCAGCCTAGATTCGAGTAAATACGGTATATCTACACATTTTCCAAACCAGTTTGAATCTACGGTGACAACATGTACGCAGTTTTCATTATTTTGAAGCTGTTTACATGCAGCACTTCCTGTGCTTAAATAAAGATTTGTTTCTTTTATCATGAAAAAAGAATCTACTGAAACGTGCCTGTTTTTATTGCGTTATTTACTAGAGTGCTGGAAGCAACACTTCGCGGGTGTAGCTCCAAGAAGTTCACAGTGTCCGCTGCGATAGTACAGTGGTTCCGGTGCTCGGCTGCTTACCCGAAAGTCGCGGGTCCGACCCCGGCCGCGGCGGTCGCATTTCGACAGAGGCGAAATGGTAGAGGCCCATGTACTGTGCGATGTCAGTGCACGTTAGAAACACCAGGTTGTCGAAACTTCCGAAGCTCTCCACTACGATGCGCCTCATAAACATATCGTGGTTTTGGCTTGTAAAACCCCAGATAATATTTTTAAAAATTGAATATATTTAGAATATGCAAACGCAATATATTGGTATTTCTGCCATTGTATTTGGCTGAACAAAATATTTTTGCGTATCGCTTGTACAAGTGACATAACTACTTTTTAGTACTGAGGAATGCTTTTCTAAGAAAATATATATAAGTTGATCTTTATGCATAAAAATATGTTCCCGAATTAAAATGCAGTAATGAAATAGCAGGAGCGCAGTAACAGAAAACACAGCCTTTGTGACTCGATATCCGAAATTGTACTTATAGATAACATTTCTGTAAACGATAACAGACATTATTAGCGAAATAACAGATAGATGAGAACAGAAAACAGTTTTTTTCAGTGTCTGAAAACTGAAACATGTTTTTAAACATAAAATTTCTGTACTGTAAAAGAGAAAATAACAGTGAAATAACAGAAAGAAGAAAAACAGAAAACCAAGTTTTTTCTGTAACGCAAAACTGAACATTGTGTTTATGCAGAAAACTTCTGTAAAGTAAAACAAAAAAAATCTGTTAAAACACAGAAAACTTTAAAATAGAAAACATAGCTTTACAGAAATTTTGTGGCAAGAGAGCTGCCAGACAATTTCTGTTTTTTTCACAAAATATTTTTTACAGTGTGGTTAGGTGTATAACTGTCGTTTATAGGTTACGCGACGAGCTCTAGTTGCGTACGGTCCTCGTCTCACTACAGAGAAATATTTCTGTCAAGTCACGTCTGACATTTCGGCACTTGAATTGTCCCCTAAAAAGAACAAAAAATTAAATGACACGGAAATCGCAAAACTGAGTTGCCTTGCGCAGTTTTAACTTGTGGCGAAATGTATACAAAAACACCCGTGTACTTAGATTAAGGTATGCGTTAGAGCCCTGATGGTCAGAATTAATCGAAACGGCGTACGATACATTTATGTCGTAGTAATTTCACGCGAAGCCACATCTTTTTTTTCTTTACATTATCTTGAGCGTTTGTGTTGTGTTTTTATAGACTGACGGAAGGCCGCGGACATTATTCGCATGAAAAAACGTACTTTGGTCCCGTGAAATAACCGGGCCTTTGTTCCATTACTGTAGTGCAAGTAATCAATCGAAGAAAGTTCCGTGCTGTACAGTTACCTTTGTGTACTGTTACTGGAATAAAAACAAGCCTGTGAGTGTTAAACGTCTCCGTAGCGCTAAAGCGTGGTCAGCCACGTAGCTTTTCTCAGTATACCTATCAACTGTCCTACATTTCATCGAGAACTGAATAAGGAATTCGGATGAATATTTCAACACGCAGGGCACAAAGTGCTATTTGAACTCATCGTGCAGGAATACGGGCTTTCTTTTTGTTGTGGGGTATCCAGATGACCAAGAAGTAAATAATTCAGTCGCGCTACAACAGTGTGTAGTAGGTGGAACAGAAGCTAAACACGTAAAAATAAAACAACAAGAAAACGTCATTCATTGCGAAAACGCCGACTGTTGCCGAAGGCGAGCAACCCGTTCGTGGCAGGATGCATTTCTCTCACAAGTAATTGTAACGTTCGGCGCGCTTCGTGCATTAATTTGGGAATGAAGAGCGCACATATTACCAGAAAGCTGCAGTCAACGCATTTTGTTTGCCGGAAATCGGGTCAGATCGCTCGCGACGAAGCGCTGTTGTGTGCGTTTGTATACGCGCCGACAACCGCCTATCCACACTAGCGCGGTGACAGTGCTGCCACCTGTAGACCGATCTCGCGGCGAATACTACACATGGCTATTCTATACATGATTTTGTCTGCGTGACACCATAAATAGCTATGCTATGCTTAACCCTTTCCCCTCCTCATTTCCTTCCTCCTCAACTTCGCTTCCCTTTCTCGATCCCTTGCTATGCTATTCTATAGACCGTTGCATCGAGCGAGGAGGACAGGACTGGCAACCAGCGCTTTCGTCCTTTCTAGTTTGTGCGCGACGGCGCGGAGTGTGCAGGCTAGTACTTGGATGAGGGGCGTCTTCCAATAATTTTTGCGTGTTTTAGGTCGAACTGTAGATTTTGTTCTCTTTTATTGCGATGTCAGCCAGCGAAAGGTCAACGAGAAACCACTGTGCCGTTTTTTATTGTTCTAACAACTATAAAAACGAAACTGCTGTCAGAATAAGTATGCGACGTTCATCACCAAGCACGGAGTGTTTGCCGTTGTGCGCACTCTTCAAGGTACATTGTTTGTGTTACGTTACAGGGTCTAAATGGGCAAGTGCCGCAATACATCCGGAATTCCCAGTGTTCCACGCAGTCAAATGTCAATCGGATATGGCCAGATTTGCGAACAAATATAAGTGGTCAAGTACGACCCTGTCCAGTAAAGTGCAAAATATCTAAGTACCACTCGAGTAGCCAGCTTAGTTGTTTGCCCTTCCTTTTATCATTATATAACAATATGATGTGTTTGGTCTAACAATTAGCTTCGTAACTCGGATCAACACGGTGATCGCTGCAGTTGATGTTTACCGGTAATAGCACGGACGAGAAATCCCTCACTTCGCAGCGGGGTAACCGGCATCATACATTTAATTTGTGCCCCGCACCAGCCTTGTAAAACCCGACCATTCGCTGAACGGTATACATGAAAAGGATGTGGCGAGATCTTTGTCGTGAGGTTACAACTTCCGTAAGGCAGCGGGGTGGATCGTACACGATTAGCCATGTGAGAGCCGAATAGTAAAAAAAGAAAAAGAAAGAGTTCTGTCACTTCGTGTGTAGAACAACTACCGCAGGAAGAGAAAAATTTACCTGGTCGAGAACCGTGTCCGACAAGTGGCGCAATGATATACAATATAGTTAATTAAGCGCAATACAAAAACCACGTTGTTACGCTTGTCTAGTGTTCTTTGAGCTTCCAGTTTTGCTGGAAGCTCGAAGCTTTGCCGGGCTTACGAAAGACCCACATCGAAACGGTCTGAAGTTGGCCGGCGATGCGAACATAGCAGAATTGAACTGCACATGCCCTGCATGGAAAGTAGTGCCGTGCCCTGCGTAAATGTAGTGCCACTTTTATCGCCATCAGGGCCGATGCGGATCATGTTCTGCTACACGGTCACTCATCAGGGCCAATCGGAATCCCGGCGTTCGCGGTCTAGGCAACTGGATGTGGCTGACGTCTGTGCCAAACTCAATCCGGACAACTTTGGACCTTGCAGCAGCGACCATTGTTGATCTATATGGAGAAATCCTATCCGTAACGGGCCAGGCGCGTAGGCAGAAACTTCCTTCGGTGGGGCAGGGGGGGAAGGGGGGCGGTGTGCCATCTCCTGGCTACGCTACTGGTCGCAATAATAAGTACCCGTATAATAATCAAGTTGTTCGGATTTAGTTGGTCGCGGCACGTATCGCGATTTGTTTACACCATGGTAAGCTGACTTTCCGATTCGGCCTCTGCTAACCCTTTGCTTCACATTGTTACAGCGAGAGCTTCCGATGCCTCATCAAACTCAAAAAATGACCGTCGGGGGCGTCTACACGAGTGACGCAAAAAATCATCACCACGTGATGACGCCACCACATGAAGCCACCGATGGCGCCACATATGATGGCGTCATAGTGACGCCATCAGAGGCAGTCCAAAACCAAGTGAACTGCAGAAAGCTTTTAATCACACGGCGTCATCATGACGTAGTACAGCGCCGAACTTGGTGACGTCAAGCGATGACGCCATCACGACATGCCGCATTGCACTGCCTCCGTGATCGGCGACTGATCGGGAAGGCAGCGCAAACCCAGGTGAGCTGCAGGAAACTTGTAATCACATGGCGTCATCAGAGCTGAATTTCGTAACGTCACTATAACGTCACTTGACGTGACGTCATACCATAACGCCATCCCGATATCGCTGCTTTGCACTGCCTCGATCGGTGGGCCGAGCACGGAGGCAGTGCTAAACCAGGTGATAATAATAATAATAATAATAATAATAATAATAATAATAATAATAATAATAATAATAATAATAATAATAATAATAATAATAATAATAATAATAATAATAATATATTATTATTATTATTATTATTATTATTATTATTATTATTATTATTATTATTATTATTATTATGGCTCCCAGTCGGGATGCATGCTTGCTATGCTCCTGCCCGTTTTTCGGTAAGCAGCAGTTTTTCCGCTGTGAAAGTTGCTCTAAACGCGTTCATGCGAAATGTGTAACCTGGCCTGATGAAGAGCTGCAACTCCTGAAGTCTGGATCGCGCTCATTTTGCTGCAATTTATGTGATCTGAGCCGTGCTTCTGGTAAGCCTAGCGAAAGCAGCTCGTCGGGGTGCAGCGGTGAGCATTGCAGTTCTCAAACCGGTTCCCTCTCCACGTGTACCCCTCCGGGTGACGAACTCGCCGGGCTGCGCCGCCTCCTCCTCGACGCATTGGAGGGAATCTCGTTCCTCAGCGACGAGGTATCCCAACTACGCGAAGACAACGAGCGGCTCCGTAAGGATCATTCCCGCGGTGTTGAACAACAAGCTCGCGTGGTCGCCTCCCTTCGTGCAGAGGTCCGCTTCCTGCGTGAGGAGCTGACGCGCCGCACGGCCGCCGTGGCAGTGAAGGCACCTGTGAAACCCCCAGTGCATGTGACCGTTGACCCGTCTGTGACCTCCAAGCAACCTGCGTTCTCCGAACAACCCCTCTCCAAAATTCTTTCATCTTCGACTTCGCCGCCAGCTGACGTAGACACGTCGGAGCGTGTCAGTGTGATGCCTGTGACAGCCTCTTCTGCAGCGGTGACTGAGGGTGAAAGAAAGAAGAAACCCGCCTCGTTTGGAGTTATGAAAACATCCACTATATCTGTAGCTCAACGGCCACAAAGGCCACAATGGCCAAAGGCCATTTTTGTTACGAAGCTGAGCCCGGACACCACTACTGCTGACATTAAGAAACATATTGCTTCATTGGATCTGTCTCCCATCTCCTGCCGGCGACTTCAAACAAAGTTCCAGTCATATTCTTCATTCTATATTGAAGTTGACGAGGAAACACTACAACGCCTGAATGACCCTTCGATGTGGCCCCTCGGATGCCTCTTCAAGCCATTTCGTGGGGAGCTGCGCGATGACATGCTTCATCCCTCTGAGATAGTGACTGGAATCCAAAGTGCCGTGTGACGTAGACATATTCTACCAAAATGCTCGGGGTCTGCGTACCAAGACACTCGAGTTTTTCTCTAATGTTCTTTCGTCTGCTTTTCCTATTATTGCTATCTCTGAAACCTGGCTCGGCACTGAAATTCCCTCATCGGACTTTTTTCCCCCGACCTACACCACCTTCCGCCGTGACCGAGATTTCAGTGAAACCAAACAGAAAGGCGGTGGCGTGCTGATTGCCATTGACAATTCACTGAAATCCGTTAGACGGAAAGACCTAGAAACTATCGAAGAATCGATCTGGCTAGAAATCAACCTTGAGCGCCGTGAAAAATTGTTGATTGGATGCTTCTATTTACCGCCCAGCATTTCCCCTGCCTCGTTTCACGATGTCATGTCTTCTATTGAACTTGTGATATCTTCTCATAGTGGGCACAGAATTATTGTTCTTGGGGATTTCAATGCACCTGGAATTGACTGGAGCACGCTTACCTTTTCTCATTACAATCATTTCACAGAGAAAAAGTGCAGCCTGCTCTTGGACTTTCTGGCGTTTAATTCCCTAGTGCAACATAATTCAGTCGTCAATTCCAGTGGCAACGTCTTAGACCTGTGTGTGTCAAACGATCAACCCCTTGAAGTTTCCCGCTCCAACATCTCTCTTGTACGTCCGGACAAATTCCACCCACCACTTAACGTAAGATTATCTGCATCAGCCGAAACAACGAGCTACAGCAGTTACGTAAACAAATCTCCAAGATTTGCGTTCAAGCAAGGTGATTACACGGGCCGCTATCATCACTTGTCCACCGTTGACTGGTCACAGGTTACTGACAAACCGAATGTTGATGACCAGGTTGATCAGTTTGCGGAGCTTGTACTGAGCAGCATGCGTAATTTTATTCCCCAATACACACATAAACAACGTAAATATCCCCACTGGTTCTCATCTGAACTTATCAGTGCACTGAAGCATAAAGATCGCGCACACAGGAAATCTAAATGTTCTCCATCGAGCGAGTGGAAGGAAGAGTTCAGCCTTTTTCGAACTCTCGCTAAACGCCTATATAAACGGGATCATAGTTCGTATATTGAATTCTTAGAAAAAAGCGCTTCTGACAGACCAGCTGAGTTTTGGAAGTATGTACGTAAACGGTCCAGCAAAAGCGGAGAGTCTTTCAGACTACTAGACTCAAATGGGGTAGAAGTGCATGCCGTCGCTGACTGTTTTGCCGCACATTTCTCATCCGTTTATAAGGCCTCAGACTCTAGCACTGATATCAGACAGCCTAAGGCAGTTCGCTCACCCAGTGCTTTGTCGCTGGATGAAAATCTTATCTGCGAATGCATGAAGTGCTTAAAACCATCCTTATCATGTGGCCCAGATGGCATCCCCTCCGCCATACTAAAAGCTTATAGTAGTATATTTGTCCCAGTACTGACTACGATATTTAATAACTGCCTGGACACTTCCACATTTCCTAGCATGTGGAAAACTGCTCGTGTTTTCCCAGTATTTAAGTCGGGCTCTAAAACAGATGTTTCTAATTATCGCCCGATTTCTCTACTATGTGCCACATCAAAGATCTTCGAGCTGGCTCTTCACAAAATATTGTCTTTTAGTGTTAAAAGCTCATTGATTCCTAATCAACATGGTTTTCTCGCTGGCCGCTCAACTACCACAAATCTTGCTAGTTTCATGACGCAGATCTCCACACCTATTTCTCAGAGAGGACAGGTTGACGTACTCTACTGTGACCTGAGCAAGGCTTTTGACGTAGTCAGCCACACACTGCTTATGGTTAAACTTGCGCAATTTGATGTTGACTTGTCGGTTGTGAATCTCCTGCAGAGCTATCTGCTCAATAGATATTGTTATGTAGCGGTAAATGGCCAAACGTCTTCTTTGTATAAAGTGACTAGTGGGGTCCCTCAAGGGTCAGTATTAGGCCCACTCCTATTTTTAATTTACGTTAATGATGTTTCTTTTGTCATTCGTAATTCTTCTTTCCCCTTGTATGCCGATGACATCAAGATTTTTAAGGAAATTCATTCAGTTAACGACTGTCGCTTGCTGCAGTCAGATTTGCGCTCTTTTTCCGAATGGTGCAACGCTAATAACCTTTCTCTGAATGCCTCGAAGACAAAATTCATGTCTATCACTCGCAAAACATCTAGCGTGTCATTTCAATACTCTGTCAATTCTGTGTCCTTATGCAAGGTTTATGAGATCAGTGATCTTGGTGTTGTTGTTGATAGCGCGTTAAACTTTTCTGCTCACGCTAAGCGTGTTGCTTTGCGGGGTCTTCGCACCCTAGGCTGTGTTTGCAGATTGTCTAGAGAATTCCGTTCTCCTATGCCCTTCCGAAAATTGTACACCGCGCTATGTCTTCCTCAACTGGAGTATGCGTCCGTGATATGGAATGGCATTGCTCAATCCAGCGGTAACACCATTGAACGAGTCCAGAAAAAATTCCTTAGCATATATAACCATCGCTTTGCTAAAAAATCTCGTTCAAATACTGCTGAATTATTATCATTGCCATCACTTCACTGCCGACGAAATCGTTCTGATCTCTTGTTTCTTTACAAGCTAGTCCACGGTATCATATCCTGCCCTGTACTTCTCAATTGTGTTAATTTTCGAATTCCGCGTAAGTTAACCAGAGAGAACAGACCGTTTCATGTACCCGCCTGCTTCTTCCAACACTCTACCGTTCACAGAATACAAAGTCTCTATAATGTTAATTTTCTTGATCTTGACATTTTTCATAGTCCACAGTCATTGTTTTTATCCGAGCTTTGTACTGTTTTGACATAGTATGGCACAATGTACAAAGTCTTCCCTTCTCCGTCTTTCCGCATAGTTGTATATATGCAATCTAATTTTTCATTCCCCTTCAATATTTCTCGTGTTGTCTTATTTTACTCCTCCCCTTTTGTGTTCATTTCTCTTTGTCTACGTGTATTTGCTCTTTTTATTTCTGAAGACTGTCTGTATTGTATAGTTTATTTTTTTTTTGTTTTTTTTTTGCGTGCGCCTGCACAAAGACCTTACGGTTGTTCCTGGGCACGTTAAATAAATGATTGATTGATTGATTGATTGATTGATTATTATTATTATTGTAACAATAAATTATTATAATAAGTGATGGGGTTTAACATCCGAAAACCACGATATGAATATGAGAGACGCCGTAGTGGAGGGCTCCGGAAATTTTGACCACCTGGGGTCCTTTAACGTGCACCTAAATCTAAGCACACTAGTCTCAAGCATTCTCGCCTACATCGAAAATGCAGCCGCCGCGTCCGGAATTCGATCTCGCTACCCGTTAAACCAGGTGAGGTGCAGAAAGCTTTCACGGGGTGGGGGGTGGATGGTACATTGACTGAAGAAAAAAAAGTGGCTTTCGCCTTCGAGTCGTCTTAGCCGAATGCATAAGAGACCCTGTGAGTTTTTTTAGATTCAGGGATACCTAATAAATATTAAAATAGACTGACAATATTTTGCTTACTTTTCCTGTCAGCACATCTCACAAGTGCAAGCGCATCTCACAAGTGCAAATTAATAATTAGCACTAACAGACAATAATGCTAAGGAAAGTATACAGGATGTTTTTAGTAGTAAATGTAAGGTAAATGTGAAGAAAGAAAAATGGACGAAAAGATAGCTTGCGCGCGGGCCGGGACCGAACCTGCCCGCGCGAACCGAATAACGCGTCCGATGCTCTACCAACTGAGCTACCGCGGCGGCCATCCCCATGTCCACTTTAAGGGGTATATATGAACAGTTAAACGTGGGAGCGTCAGTCAGCGCCGCCAGTAGCCGTGACGGCGAGTGTGGAACATTCTTTTTCTGCCTGTTGGCGTCACGTAGCACGTGAACTTATTAAGAACTGGCAGCTGACCAATAATCCCTCGCATACTACCTGAAAGCATCACGTCTGCCAGAACGATATATTCTGTTCCAATGAGTCAGCTTCAATGCTGGCCTAATACAGATGAGGCTACCGCATTGTTCAAAAATTATGTGTAGGATATATCAAGGTCACTCGCTAGAACAGATGCGTGGTGTGGAGTGGAGGAGCATTTGTAGAAATAACTAGTTATAGAGAACGAAGGGATACCTACTCTGTATGCCAGCCTTTAGTATGCCCATGAAAAGGCCATGGTACTCGTAGCCGCGTAGCCGGAGCTCCTTGTAGACGTCTTCGGCATCGAGCTCGTACGTCAGCGTGTCGGTCGGCGAAGTCAGTGACACCGCGTCAATGATCCTCTCGTTCTGTTCAGCTGGACGAATAGTACCACTCGCGACCACCACGCCTCCCTCGGATATCTCGAACTCCCCCGATGCTCGCATAATGTTGACCAGGTACCGCACGGTACCTTCATTTAGGTGTAAGAGAGAATTCATGTTTACGATATACACAACAGTTCGAATGAACGTTCATATTCACAACGACGAAGAATTGTACCAACTATTTGTTCGTGCCGTGACAGATGAGGATGAAATGTACACATTCTTGTACAGAAAGCTTGAATGCTAACGAGGCAATTTTCGTTCGCCCACCCACACTAACAAATAATGGCGCTGATTTGATCAGGATAACACATCACTTAAATATGAAAGAGCGCGTAAAGAACAAGCTGCTTTCACAAGAAAAGAATTCTTTATTTACTTTGTTTACTTTGTCTCCACATTAACAAATCTCGTCCAACACAATTCTGGATGCGTATGTTAGTTGAGAAAGGAAGGGCACACTTAATGAAGAGCGTGAAAAGTGAAACATTTATCTGCTCCCAAGCGAAACAATTGTTTCGCGCTGTTTGTTAAGTATGCAAACGTACCAAGTGGCCCTGTTTTCCACCCTACTAATGGAAGTGCAGGTGGGAACATGTACAGCACGAAGTACCAGACTGATTTGTTTCCGTGCACGCGGTAACTTTGCTCCCTGTTGGTCGCAATAATCAATATTAATTTGGAAGCCTCGCATTTGCAACAAGCACCTCGACATGCAAGGCTGCGGTTTGCTGTGTCGATCAGAGTCATCACTCTGGTTTGTAGGCACCTCGGCAAGAATATTGATGCACTAAAATTATTGCATGGACGCAGAGCAGCTAGATAGTGCAATAAGCAACACATCTAGGAGGATGCTCAGAAATAGGTTGGTTCATGGACAGTTAATGTGTCGCATGTCAAAGACTCAGAACATCGACAAAAGAGGCAGTAGACAAATTGGATTTGGCAGGCGTATCAATGAGCGGCTGAAAACGCACTCGCCGATGTGAACAATCTGTTAATGATGATCATGATGGCCTACATTACTGGTTCACATCCACCTTGGAGAAATGCCTAAGAAACGAACACATTTCTAAAACAAAATCTGCACAGATATCCACCCTATGAGAGTTGCAAAATTTTACATTAATAATGTAAATTAATTGTGGTGATTAATGAATTTCTAGTCAGAACTGCCCTAATTCAATCAAATATTTTTCAACAGCGGAGCAGACATCCCTGTGATAATGGCCTAGTAAGAGGCTCCCAAGAACAGAATATTCGGAGTAGGGAACGTCAATACAATTCGATTAAATACTTCTTTGAGAGTTTTTCTTAGCAAACGGAAGCGACTGCATAATAAAAGATAGTTTTCAAATGATTCGTCCATATTACAAAACGAACACAGAGGGGAGGAGCCAGAGTAGCTCTAGTCGGAGAGTTTGTTTTTTTTTCTTCACTCCCAGGAGGCCCTGCTTAGTGAAAGCGTTCACATGTGGCCTACGGCGAAGCTAGACGGCATTGCCGCTGCGAAAGAAGGAATTCTTAATCTACGCACCCACTTGAAGAAAAAATAGTAAACGCGTTTCAATGGCACATTGCACTGGATGTTTATCAAACGTTATTTCTTGCAAATAGAGGTTATCTTCTAATTAGCGTGGTCTGAGTTCGTTTTCTTGCTCTGAATGCATGTTTTTTTTTGTTTTTTTTTATGCGCTACAGCCAACAACCTTTATTACCGCTTGGTAGGATTGTGGGACGAGCATGTGCCACAAATTTTTTTTAAATCCTCAAATAAAAGCACGCGTTCATATTGGCTCAGCACTAGTTAGCGCTGCCACCTCATGAGGTTTCGAAAACACTTGCTCAGGGCGTTTCCTTCACTACGACCACGTTGTAGGAAGGAGAGCTGACACATAGGCTCGAAGGTGTCGCGGAACAGCCGCTTAGAAAAGTTGTTCACGTTCGCCTTCATTCCACCAGACGGATCTCGGCGCATGGGGGCCGGTAGAACGTGTGTAAAACTGATGGGCGCCATGTTGCATGTCGAAACGTCTGTACTAGTGTTTTGTGAAACTATGCGTACCGTGTGACAGTTTTCTTGCATCCCGCGAACTCATCTGAGGTGTGTGGGCCCAGGGAGCAAACGACGAGTCTCATCCCACGCTGAACGAGAGGGCACAAGTCATGGAGGAAGGAAAGATAAGGAGAGGCCCTGACGTCACATTCGTGAAGCCTCCACATCGCAAACACCCGCATCGCCTCCTAGCGAAGGAGCCTCGAAACATTTCGCGATTTCCGCCGTGTCGTTTGCAAGCGCATGCACGATTCGAGCCTTTTTTATTTGTCGCCGTGCAAGCGGCGCCGCGGCCATCATTCACGCATGCTGCTCCTTGTGTGTGTTCTTTAGGAAAGCTACGCAATGCCCAGCTGTCGCGTATGGTTGCGTATACCCGGTGCAAATCGCGTGCACTGCGGAAAGTAGCGGGTGTCACTTTTCATGTGTACGTACACGTTCGCTTCATCGCTGATCACTAATGCATGGTATTTGCATGCGAAGCTCTCGGATGTGCGCTCTGTTGCTTCGTGCTCATTGTGTCAACTCAGAACACACGTGAACTTTTGTTTTTGACGTCTGACGCGCCGTACATAACATGCGACGAAGGCATCGTACGTTTTTAGAGGTTGTGTCCTTCAACGAAAGGGTAATAAACTTATGTTGTTGTTATCGGACTACGTGGTGCATGTATTGTGCGGTGTGCGCTCGCTGCGTGCTCGTTGTGTGCGTACAGGAATTACAAACTTTACGTGCACGATCGCGTACACAGTACAGCGGTGTCCTCTTTTCGACGTGAAGTTACGTCAACTATAGGTTGGCGTTGCGCGGAATAGCTACTACGCTCATTCCATATACACGAACAAAGAACCGCTAATCCGGCAACAGATCGGGAAATCGGGTTACGAGAAAGGGAAGGCCTAACGCCCAGCAGAACGCGTAAGTCACTGCTAGGTGAGTTCGAATACGATGATGCAGGGGCTGAACGTTTTTGATCACGGCACGTACCGGCATTCTGTACTGTAGCACAAAAACGCTCCACGAAGAATTTCAGCACGCAGCGCTCGGGCCTGCCACGCACGAACAGCCTGGTAAACGTCTGCTTGCAATATTGTACTGCGTGCGAACTTACGCCGGACTACAAATCTCCGCAGAAGCTAATCACCGCGGAGAGCACGCCGCGGGGCGTCTGCTGTTTTGTTTGCCCCATACCGGTTTGTTTGCCCCATAAATCTGACGTCACTTCCGCCACACATTTCGCAATGCATTGAAATACGATAGGGCTTCTCCTTAGTATTCCTTCCTCCATGGTACAAGTAATGTACTGAGAAACGCATTGCTTTTAGCGCCGAAAGAAGAGCGTCTTCGGGTATGGAGGAACATCATACCGCGCAATCATCGGATGTCGAAGTCTACCGACCACCTCTGCGAAAGACACTTCGAGCCACATTCGGTGACCAAAACCTGGCAGGCTCTCTACAGCTGTAATGTCTTGGTTCGCACGCCCCGGAAAGCGTTCCTTTCGAGGTCTGGACACATATGCGCTATGTGATGGCCGTGCTCACCGCCCTCACTCGCCCAACTCACTCACTCAATCGCCAAACTCACTCGCCCAATAAAGTTTTTCGTTCCTTCATTCGAAAGATGAAGTGCCTACTATATTTCTAGCCTGCCCAAGCTATCTGCCGAAAGCGAGAAGAAAACACGGAGGAGGTCAGCTGAGAGGCACGGACACGCGGCGCTTTCAAGAAGGAGCGCTAGAAGAGCCCGGAATGCAGTGACTCGGGTTTCGGTATGGATTATGGAGGTGCGCTGAAATCTACAAGCGATCTACGAGCCACTACGTGAACCCCCCCCCCCCCCCAAAAAAAAAAAAAAAAAAAATTTAGCCATGCTTGTTAGCCGCGTTGAGACACCTGTCCTTTCTACGCCGTGACTACGATATATGGCGTGAACAGCACTTCCTCTTTTCGCAAGTGTCTCGTAGACTGTTTTCTAACGCTGTGGTGGCCTGAAAAACACTCCGAAAATACTGCTTCACATGAGTGGCAGGTGTACTAAATTACCAGCTTACTAAATCGAGCCTAGTCATCATATTATATCAGCCACATGCATTTGTAAAGCTCAATAATTCAGCCTTTTTTCGACAGATAGCCTTCTTGGGCTCGCATTGGGTTGATAGTGGATGTCCTATCCGCGCAGCTACGGGAGCGATCAATTGGAACAAATCGAATATTTCCATTTTTTATCACAGTGGACGTTGTAATCAGAAAAGCGACATTGACCGCAAGACAACGCCTATAATTATTTCATAGTCTGGAAAAATGGCAAGATAACATGATGCAAAACAAGTGCTTGTGCTCTGCTGAACACAAAAAAGGACTGTATATTTACGTATACATAACACTCATTCATACTTCCTTCCTGTCGCATTTCACCATAAGTTCTAGATATGCTGGCGAAAATAGCGGCATTTACTTAATGTGTCCCCGTGCTTGGTGAAGAAACACATAGAGCGGAAAGCAGACGCTGCTACGAACAGTTCAGGAAACTCTTACAGTCGTGCTTGGCAGCAGGGTTCACAAGCGGAGGGTGCAGTTGTCGCTTTCTCAAGCTCGCTGCCTTCAGCAAAGGCCCGTTATCACTATGGTACTTCGTCATAGAGCAGATTTCTGCTATTGGCCCATAGCTGACATAAACGAAGAGCTTAAGTTGGTTCAAATGCGCCTCTTGTAACGGGATGCCGCCGTGTGCCGGGCGCCGCGCTTTATAGTTTGCTGAAGTTACACGGTAGCAACAATTGCGTGCACCGAAATAACAACGGGAGTGAGTGATCGCGTTCGATCACGCGTGCGTGACGTAGCTTCTTTCCACGATGTCACCCCACTTTATGTGGCTTGCCGCTCGATCTTCGAGATGAAAGAAAGAAAACGCTTGACGCCTGCGACAAATCCCTTCAACTTCGCTCGTACTAGACGGAATGCAAGAAAATTTGCGGTGATCAATTCGAGATGCAATAACCTCCGGTAATGAGGGCAATGGATCATTACTTGGAAAAGTGGTTCACGACCCCTTGAGTTGGTACTGTGTTTCTGTGCTTGTATATGTGTTACACCGCTTTTCGTGGATACTGTTCGTATAGGACACTGTAAAACGTTTTTGGAACACAAGGAAATACTCTGAACTTAAAAAGTGAGTCTGTCCGAATATCCGCTGTGCGCACTCTGACAACAATTCGTGGCGCCTGGCATTTGTTTCTGCACATTCGTTTTCGATTAATGATAACCACACCTGCTTGTTTTCGTGCTAAACGAGAAACATTATTAAACGTACCCGTCTTAGGCAGGATCACGACACGTTGAAATGTTAAATGCTCTAGTACTACTGGAAGTTCGTCGAATGGCTTGCCAAGGCGCTTTGCCAAGGACTTCCAGACCATCAAGATGTAGCCGGCCGCCGGAAAAACAATGCGCCCTTGAAGTTGATGTCCAGCCAAGTATGCATCTCGCTCGAGGTCCTCGAGGTCAACCTCGACCTCTTCCTCGGAGAGCTGGACAGAAAATACATTGAATGGGTGTCTGAGTCACGAAGAGGTCGGTAAAGTTTTCTTTGTCGTATGGTTTCAAAGGGAAATTTGTTGTAAAGTGCGAAACATCGTCTGGCGAACCGAAAGCACTTGGACCGCATCTATCTATCTATCTATCTATCTATCTATCTATCTATCTATCTATCTATCTATCTATCTATCTATCTATCTATCTATCTATCTATCTATCTATCTATCTATCTATCTATCTATCTATCTATCTATCTATCTATCTATCCTGTTCTATTTGGCCCCCCAGGCTTTGGGGCTCTGGTGATGCATTCTTTAACTTGGCATATACCATTTGGCATGGAATGATGTAAGTGTATGACGTTGTGATGACAGTGGTGGGTGTTTAAAATTCGCGCCTTTGAAAAGTGCGGGACATGAAAAAAAGAGCGCACGTGGACGGAGCAAAAAAAAAATTGCAGTGGCTTAGCTCGGCCATGCCAGGATATACATAGCGTTAGCATAGGTTCAGCTGATCAGAGGCGCTATCAAGCGGCGCCAGCGCAGTGTCAGATGGCGACTGCACAGCGAAGGCGAATAGCTGCGCGCGCGCCTGCGCCGCTGTGCCTACGATGTCACTCCTCTCGAATGCGGCGCAGAGCAGCAGGGGCGAGCCGCGCGCGGCGGTGGCGGAGTCTGCGCGCGTGCCGGCGCCAGCGTGTCTGCCGCGCTTACGACGCCACTCCTCCCGAACGCGCAGACCAGCAGCGGCGAGCCGCGCGCGGTGGTGTCGGAGAGCACGTGAGATGCCAGCTCCGGTGAGCCAGCTGTGTGACATCACTGATCCTCGCGCATGCGCAGCGCGGCTCATGACCCTCCACGCGAAATCGGCTTCGGCTAGGCAAGTGTAGCTAACGCTACAAAGACGAAGCTGAAGAACGTAGAGCACGAGGACGTGTGGCGCGACGTTGAATAAGTAAATGTGCCCAATGAGGAGTGGAAAAGTGGGCCCGATGGGGAGAGAGAGCCAACATAAGGAACAAGCAAGGACGCGAGCAAAAGCCTGATCCACAGCAGAAGGGGGGGGGGTAGTTCGAGGATACGCGGCGAGCAGAAAGTTGTTCCCGGACCGGGAGCTGAAGACGGGCAGTGGGGTTGCGGACCCGAGCCTCGAGGGCTTCAACCAGCCGGAAAATCCTGCCGTCGCGTTCCCATGCGAGATGACCGCAGTAATGGTATGTGAACTCCAGCCCAAGGCTTCAGCAGCAGCCGGGCTACAGGCCGGAACTGTGCGTCCAGTAGCTGGTCATGTTTGTCCTGGCTTCTCATCGTGTCCGCCAGCAGCCAACGTTCCTTCTCCCTAATAGGCCAGCACACGTGCATTACACAAGGCAGAGAAACGGCGTTCTGTTGCGCAGGCGTCGGCCAACCCCTCAACTTTCTGGTGAGACTGACCACCGCCTTCCGGTGAGAATGCCATCACTCGGCCGCTCATCCGCGCCGGACTGTAAATCATAGCTTAATTCTCTGAACTTGAGTTCACGTTATTGTGCTCGGTGTGTTAACGTGTGCAGTAAACTTTTTATTAAGGTTTGCTTGTGTATAGTAATTTAAAGCTTTGTGAGCTCTTTGTGAAAAAAACAGCTTCGTCCTTTATAAAACTCGCAGAGGCTTAGCCCTAGAGAGCTATTGCAAACAATCAAGAGGACCTACATCACAGACGTACATCAAAAATGAGTCAAGGCATAAATAGCAAGACATGCATGTGATGTAGATACGTTAACACGTATCTGGCAAGGTGGCACCGTGGTGCCATTCTGGTCACTTCATTGGCTTGGTATAAGCGAGAACGTGTGTCACATGGTGTGCGCGTGTAATAAAAGTCTAGAACAGCTCACGACATGAATGTTCAGAAGATTCATGTGAGAAGTGTCATGACGTGAAGGGCACCAATAACATGATGAAATGTCACGGAGCCAACGTAGTCGTTTTATTAACCAAGGTTGAACGTTGTGCTAGTTGGTGCAGCATTATTCGATGGTTCATAGCGCTGTCTGTCTTTCAATGTCGTCATCGTTCATTGCGCTGTTAAACGTCAAATAGCTAAACATGCTTCAATCGAGAGTGTGCACGCATGCATGACCAACACGGGTAATGAAGACATGCATCTCCCGCATGCTATATGAATGACAAAAATGGAAAGATGTCCTCGCAGTCATTTCATGGGCTCGGATATCTCAATAGGCAGGATATAATATAGACGGCATTACATGACGTATATTCCATGACATCAAGACACGTACCGTATTTGCTCATATTAAAGCAACACCGGTAGCTGTAGCTTTCGACGAGTGTGCTTTAATGGTCATAGACCGGATTTTAGGCATATGCCTATTTTTTTCCTTACGCTGCTATAGCCCGACTTCGATATATTAGCATGAATTAGAGGATAGGAAGGGCTCTTACGGTGTTCTTATAGTGTTGGCGTTTGTGCCCGCATGCATATGAGCGCCTATAAGTGCCTATTTTGAAAATTTGCACCAATATGAACATTACTTCGCACTCAAGTTTCGCTTTCGGGTGCAGTTTTAAATAGTTATATGTGTTTCCGGGCAACATTATTCTGAAATCTACGGGGTTTAACATAGTGCTCTAGTTCAACCACCTACCGGAACAACACTGCTAGAAGCTGAAGCGGGACGTGCCAGACAGCATAGGCCGCCGAGCTGACATGGCGCGAGTGGTCGGCGAATGCGAAACCGTGGAGAGCCGTCAGGGGAAAGAAAAGAGAACAAAAAAGAAAGAAAAAATGTGATGTACACGAGGCTTTTGTTTGGTTATCAAATTCCTTTTGCAGCGAAAGCTGTTATGACATCATTTCAACGGCCGTTTTTGGCACCGTAGTTGTCCGCCGCCGTCGCCGCCACCGCCGGTGTCCGTAGCCACTATCGCTCGAAATAAGAAAAAAATTCCAGGACGGAACGAGGTTCGAACCTGGGCCCTCTGCATGGGAGCTCAGTATTCAACATCTGAGCCATGCCGGTGCTTGAAACTGCTTTGTAAAAAGTCCTATACAGGCTTCATGTCTTGAAGGAACCACATTAGCATATGCAATATAGCGTGGTAGAAGAGTAAGATAAGTACCAAGCGTCGCACAACGCCAATTCTGTAGCCAGGCGTCACACAATGCGAATTGCGCAACGAGTAGGTTGTTGAATGCTTCCAACCCATTACAAAGGGCTCCGCCATAATTCTTCATCGTCATCAGGCACAGCCCCAACAAAGTGCGCATAATGCCTCATATGCGTTTAGCAGGTGTCACGACTCTCCGTAGAATGACAAAAAATGGTATAGTGGCGGCATCCCTACTTCACAAAAATTATGATTTATAGCGTAGTGGGTTCCTCGCAAGTGCACTTGTATTGGTTGCCAAGGAAGTCCATAAGCGCATGATCCAATTCCTCGGGGTCTCAGTAAAGTTATTCGCCCCCCCCCTTCCTCTCTCTCTCTCTCCCACGTCAACGTATGTTATACAGCATGACGGGAGAGGGAAATAGCGACCGGGCGTCACCCAATGCAAATTGCATAACTGGTGGGCCGTTTAAAGCTTCCAAAACATTACAAAGGGCTGAGCCATAATCCTTCATCGTCATCAGTCGTCGCTTTTCCGCAGAATGACGAATAATGGCTTAATAAGTGCTTCCCAACTTCACAAAAATTGTGATTTATGGCGTAGTTGGTACCTTGTTAGTGTACTTGTATTAGTAGTCCCAAGAGAGCTTACAGTGGGCTCTAGAAACACCGCTCTTCCAGCTTTCTCTGTGACTGTGCTGCGGTTTCAGCGCAGGCCTGGCGTTTTTTTAAGGTTTTCACCTCCAGGGGTGAAATGGGCTCTATACGCGATTCGACTTGTCCAAACGCAGGCATGCCTCCCTTCTGCTCTTTTAGCAGTCTGGCTATCTGCTCCTACTCTGCCTTTCTCAGCCATGGCAAAAAGAAATTCATAGGAGAGTGGACACTTGCCTTGATACTTGATAGGAGAGTGGACACTTGCCTCACAATGCTACAGAATAAACAGAGAGACCGTGTTCTCCGAGCCATATGGGACAACACACAATTAGACGGCTGTTGGTGCCGTCGTGTCATCATAATGAACTCTAGTTAGTATTCGCTATGTGCTGGCTCGTTTTGGCTACTACTTGTCAATGTTATCTAGTATGTGCTAATTATGACTGGTTTAGGTTAATTCGTAGCGAATATTGGCGTCCATGTCATGATGATGACTGTCTCTTAGCTGGTGGTGCCTGGTAATAACTAATTTTGGATTGTGCCACTGGCTAATATACGTTGAAGGTACTTTCACCAAATCACACCGGGGCGCCCTGGTGCGCCGTTTCCTCCAGTCATCGTTGCGCTGGAGTGCACAAGTGCAATTTGTCAAAGATGATATCAGTAGCGATATATGGTAGCTAATGTTTGTTATTATCTGGTAAATTTGGCTCGTGATGGCCAGGTTCTCGCTTATGCTGGCTCAATGTCAGCCAGCGCATGCGAATTTTTGCTAGTGGGGAAGAATATTTGCTACCACTGGCTAAGGTTGGCAAACCTTGGCTTGCACCGAAGAATGCGTGCTTACTCACAACATGTGGCCGCTAGTACTGGCTAACGGTTTGCAGCAACGGCTAATGTTTATTAACAGTCGGCTCATTGCCGGAAAGAGTGCAATATTCTCTTTGCGCTGTTGTAGGTTCGGTGCCTACCGATGACACGACGTTTTAGGCGAAAGCCTAGATGCCTTGTTGCGACCGGCATTTAGATCCGTCCCTCCTCGGCAACCAGGTTGTTGCTACGATAGGGCAGCGTCGTACCCGGACTCCGTTTGGTAGCGTAGTCGAGTCTCCGGGTTGAGGAACTGATGAAACAAGTTGGGCAAACTATAACAACAAGTTTACTGGCACTTTTTGTACACTCAATTACATAGTGACAAGGTAAGAGTTCCGCGACGAGCGAATTGGATGAGCCTGTTACCGAGGTCTCAGAGCCCCTTTTCTCACCTAACACCGACGTTCTAACTCCTCAGGCTGGCTCCTCCTTCTTGATGACCACCAATCACACACACGACCCTACCCACCATGGCACAGTCCATTTCACTGTAGCTGAGGAGTCGTTGCACTCTTGAAAGAGCAAGGGTCCGGCGGTCGACGCCATGCTTGCGGGGGAAGCAAGGAACAGGTTTCCTCGGGCTTGTTCCTCGGACTCTTCCCCGGAGGGCAGAAAAGGGTCTGCGGCGACTCCTGTCAAAACATACAGGTCAGGTCGTCACGGCAGCACACCAATCCAAATCCAGGTGGCCCATTGTCGGTCGCTTCCCGTCCCGGGGATCCCTTCTCTAAGAAGGATGCAGGTGTTCTAGCAGTGTGAGAACGCATTGCCTGTCCATTCTCATGCACAGCGCGTCGCCACCAATTGCCCGTCATAACAGCCTCCTCCTTCGCCAGTGGAGAAACGGAGGGCAGTAGTCGCCGCTGCTGCTCGACGGGTCGACGGAATGCGCCGCCGTTGAATGCCCAAAGCTCGTCTTCGCTTGAAGCATTGTCTGGTCAGTTGCAGCCTAATTCTTCGGCCTCTCTAAAACTCAAACCACATGCAGGGCAAGCACTCAACCGCCTCTGACTAAACCAGGCAAAAAGAGGGTTGGTAAACGAACTGTCTTTACTAGCTTTATATGAGCAGCTGACACTCAAAACTCTCAGGACCTAATTATGCTGAGAAACCAAACGTGCTACATTACTCAATTACACAAATAGTTGCACGAAAAAGAAAAAAAACTTAAATATCAATTTCGAGCCATTGGGAAGAGCACCCCAGAATTGCTTGAAAAGAGCGGCTAAGCGCGTCAGCGTTTTCATTCAATTTGCCCTTCTTATACTTATTGACGAAATGATATTGCTGAATAATCAATCTCCTCCTCAGAAAGCTACCGTTACTTGATGTCGCGGTTTGCGGCCAGGCAAGGGGATAATGGTCCGTATCTACGCTGAATTTGACGCGTCGAGAATACACTGCAACTAATGAATGGTCCACACAATGTAAGCGCACTCCCTTTCTGAACCGCAGTACGCCATCTCACGAGAGCTCAATATTCGGCTCAAGTAGAACACGGGATGTTCATTACCTTCGTCATCCTTCTGACATAATCGGCACTTAGGCCTCGATCACTCGCATCACATGGGCCGTGAATCCTCGGTCGTATCGTAATCAGGAGCTCGCAAAACCGGACGGTTAATCAGTACTGCCTTCATGCTTAAGAAGGCAGCTTCCTTCTTTTCATCTTAAACTACTTTCGCCTGTTCTGTCCCGCAAAGAACATCGGTCAAGGTGTGGCAAGCGATGAATAAACTCGGATGCAATGAGTGCATTCCAGCGAGCCCCAAAACACCCTTTCGTCCGTCTTTGTTTTGGGCCGCGGATAGACTGCTACTGCTGAGCTCTTAGGCTCACTAGGTTTCCTGAAACCTTGGCTTACGTTATAACCTAAATAGTCTGCGATTGCTCTTTAATAACGACCTTCTCATGCTTTACAGTCAGAACCCCAAGGAAAAGTTCGACCGCGTCTCATACCTCTCTGAATGATCGCTCACAGCTCAACGTTAGGAAAAGCTTAATGACCCGCTCATGTGATCACTTGATAACTAATCCTTCAAAAAAAAGAAGAAAACATAACGGGATAAACACTGCCTTCTAACAGGTTCGTTCAGTTAAATTTACCTGCCCATGCCAACGCCTCTGATAATACAACACTCTTCAATTACTCTTATTCCTACAGCGTTGCAAAACACAAAGTACAATTAACCGCTTACCTAATCCCTCTAAGTTCTTCTAAAAGCTGATCCTTACATTAAAAACACACATTGTACAAAAAAATAACCCCAGGTGCAATACACTTCAAAAGCACCTCAAACATTTGCATTGGTTTTGTGTTAAAGCCTTGCACCAAATGTCTGTCAATTCTAATAGCGCGTAACGAAAACTGCACCACTCAGTGCCAAACGCATTTGGTGCTGATATCTCTCCTCAAATGCTTATTCACCCCAAATCGGCATGAATGTGAACGCATTCGATATCGCACTAAACCTTTCAAAACTATAAGAATTACAAGTTTCGTGCTAAAAATACCTTCTTCAGAAGTTCATCCTAATGATAAAAGAAGATCGATGCTCTCTTCAGCCCACGCGGGTTTTCTTCTTAAAACCTTACACCGCATCTCATAATCCGCAAAATTAACTTGGCTGAATTCTATATTCCTAACAAAATAATGAGTAATCTTAGTTTGTTCGCACGTGCAAAATTACTCCAGCTGACCGTTCCCCTTTTCTCGATTAGATTCGCTTGAATCGTACCCGATGGGGCCGCGGTCCTGCCGGCTTTCTAGCTCGCCAGAGGCCACAACATGCACGAGCTATCCCCTGCACACTACAGTCACGCTTCATTCGGCACTTCGGCCGGCTCCCCTCAGGAAGGCGAATGGAATGCCAGAAACGGGGGGAGGGGGGAGCCGTGTAAATTCTCCCTTTGTGCTCGCCTCCGCGCGGTGCTTTGTTACCCGCCGTACACTGGCCTTTCGACTTTGACGACTCGGACCCAGCTGTTTTCCCGAAGCTGTCAATCTCAACCTCGCCTTCCGTCGTGGGAGCGCACCTTGCTTTCTCCCTCTGCGCCCTACGCGCTGCTTGCGGCTGAATGAACGCCTCAATTTACGTTTCCGCAAACTGTCCTGTGGCCTACCCTTTCGTTTTTTTTTCGCGCCGGGTTGGGACCATTCTTAAGCTTACGCTGTGCCGAATGCTTCCGCCGCCTTCTTTTTCTACGATGTCGGCGAACATCCTTTCTCTCGATGCCTCGATCATCGCTTCGGGTCGCGACATGCGAAGTTGGGCAGCTCGTTGGTGCTTGTACTACACCTTCTTTCTCGCGCAAGCTTTTCGATTTCTGCTCCACGTCAGACGGTAGGGCCACATTATCTGTGTCAACACTAACAAATTCTGAAACTGGGCCCTCTCCGATGGTATCGCTGCACCCCTGGAGCGTCGCGTCTTTACTATGGTCGGCAGCCCCGCTAACCGTATCTACTTTTGACGGTTCTGAAAAGTCCGCCGAACGCTTTCGCCTCTTTCTTTTTCTGCACTTTCGGCAAACATCCTTTCCCACGACGCCTTCATCATCGCTTCGGGTCGCGACATGCGGAGCCGTGCAGCTCGTTGGTGTTTCTGCTGCACCTTCTATCTCGCTCACACCTCTCGAATTCTCCGCCACGTCGGACTGTCGGGCCAAATTATCTGCGTCAGCGCTGATAAAATCTAAAGCTGGGTCCTCACCGACGGTATCGCCGAACCCTTTAAGCGTCGCGTCCTTGCTATTGTCAGCCACCACGCTAGCCGTGTTTACGTTTCACGATTCCGAAACGTCCTTGTGAGGCACGAGGAAGGTCTCCAGCTCCTCCTTGAGCCCATCAGGGCGGCTGATACAAACCTCGTCCACGCAAGGAATGTCTTTCGGAATTGCCCCTAACTCTAGACCGGCCAAGGCCTCATTCTCAACCTGCTCTGCTTTCATGCTCTCTTGAAACGGCGGGCCTTTCTCTGGCGCGATCTCGAAAACGGCGATCTGTCATTCGTTGTTCTCAGAAGAAGGATCCCTTTGCATACCATTCTTGCTTTCCTCTCCTACCAGATATTCCGAAACTCCGGAATAAAGATGCCTTAATTACATCGTAGTTGTCCGCGTCCTTCTCACTGAGTCGCGCAACAACCTCAACTGCCTCACTGGGCAGAACTCACAATAACCCCTGAGACGAAGTGTCTCGTTTAAAAGACAGTTCCTCATACATTTGTTCAAATTCTGCAAGATATTGGCCGATATCCCCAGATACCACATATGGCTGCATATATCTTGACAATCTTGAACTCTGCCTTCTTGTTGAGAATAGGTACCACTCGCTGGGGACAACTGCCCGACTTCTTACTCAACTCCAGGAGTTCTACCTTGACTTCTAGTTTGCGGAGCTCAATCTCTCGCTCACGCCACCTTTCCTCTCTTTCACGCTCACGCCTCCTTTCGAGTTCTGTGCGGCGTTCCTCTCTTTCCCAGTGTCTGAGCCGCTCTTCCTTATTTTGGTTGGCGTATTCGGATTCTTCACAGAGCTCCTCATCATCGACCCCCAAATCAATGATTGCCTGTATGATTAGGGATTTTCCTGCCAAACCCTTTGTATCGATCCCCAATTCCTTACACAACAGCAACAAGTCCGGCTCCCGCAGCTTCTGTAAATCCATGATCGTCCTGAGTGCCCGCTACTTCCAAAACAACTAACCGAGAGTACATAACCTTGAGTCTCTCGGCAAAGTTATCTATCAGTTCTAAAACCCTGGTTTAGAACCTGGTCCACATCAAAGGAAAAGCCAAGCACTCACCCATACGTGATCGATGTTTCGGGACAGCTGCATTCCCTTAGGCCGACTGTTGTTGTCGGTTGTAGCTTCAGATCCCAGCGCTGATCACCCGTTGTTGCGACCGGGTATTTGGATCTATCCCACCGCTGCAACCAGTTGTTGTGACCGGTATTTAGATCCGTCCTTCCTCGGCAACCAGGTTGTTGCTACGACATGGCAGCGTCGTGCCTGGACTCCGTTTGGTAGTGTAGTCGAGTCTCCGGGTTGAGGAACTGATGCTAGCAAGTTGTGCAAACAATAACAACACGTTTACTGGCACTTTTTGCACACTCAATTACACAGTCACAAGGTAAGAGTTCCGCGACGAGCGAATTAGATGAGCCTGTTACCGAGGGCTCAGAGCCCCGTTTCTCACTTAACACCGACGTTTTAGCCCCTCAGGCTGGCTCCTCCTTCTTGATGACCACCAATCCCACACACGACCCCACCCATCATGGCACAGTCTATTTCACTGTCGCTGAGGGGTCGTTGCACTCTTGAAACAGCAAGGGTCCGGCGGTCGACGGCACGCTTGTGGGGGAAGCAGGGCAACAGGTTGCTCGGGCTTGTTCCTCGGACTCTTCCCCGGAGGGCAGAAAAGGGTCTGTGGCGACTCCTGTCAAAACATATAGTTCAGGTCGTCTCGGCAGCACACCAATACAAATCCAGGTGGCCCATTGCCGGTCGCTTCCCGTCCCGGGGATACCGTTTCTAGGAAGGATGCAGGTGTTCTAGTAGTATGAGAACGCATTGCCTGTCCATTATCATGGTCAGCGGGTCGCCAGCAATTGCCGGTCATAACAGCCTTATCAAACACGAAAACTTACCGTCGGCGTCGTCGGTGTCAACACGAGTGTTGCAAGGATACATCATCACGTGATGACATCACTATATGACGACATCATGACGTCACAGATAGACAAATGTGTGACGTCATCATGACGTGAAAAAATGTGACGTCACATGATGGCGTCATTACATGACATAGTCGCGTTTCATTGTCCCCGTGATCGGCCCACCGATCACGGAGGAAGCGCAAAACCAGGTGAGGTGCAGACAACTTACAGTGCCTTCGATCTAGGGAGCAAATAAAAACCACATTAGGTATATAAAACTATCGGAGGGAGGCGGCGGAAGATCAATGCATCGACTGAAGAAAAAACAAAGCCACAAGTGCGTTCGAAGCTGCAAGCACGAAGATTAAGCAAATCGATGTACTACCCATCATTCCCATGATGGCTGAACGATCGCAGCGCCAGAGTTCCGTCTCGTAAAAAAAATCACGCCATATCCACGAAGAGAATGATGTTAGAGGAGCTTGCTCGTTGGTGATCGGTTAACCTGTGAACCCTCCGTACAAATTCCTCTGTCGCATATAAAGACCTGACCACGTTGTTATATATATACACATTACATACAGAATGTTTATTATTTGCATTTTGATGTACTATACACACACGTTTACATTTTTATAGACTATATACACAATTTACAATTTGATGGACTACATATACATTATATACACAAGTTTACATAGGTTTTCATGAATTACACGAAAGGCGTCCCTCGATAAGCTCGAGGACTCGTTTCCCTTTGAAGATGACTGCTTTGTGATCCGTGAAGTACGTGGCCAAGGGATCTTCGATGATAGGATGCAATGGAAAGTTCTAGAAGGTAACATGAATAGAGGTCCCCTCTCATGGTGGTGGTACGTTTGCAGTCGTACGACACTTATCGGAGAGCGTAATGGAACGCACCGGAGGACGTCTCTCTTCCTCTTCGCGGGCTGTCACCGCAGCGTCTTGGCTTCTTGGGTGTTCATGCGGAGTAGCGGTAGTGAAGTGCACTGAGTGAGTTCCCGGCGAAGAGAGAGAAAGCGCGGCGAGAGCAAACGCTGTATATGGGCGCGGTCCTCTAGCAGTCACCTACCTAACGAAAGCACGCGCCGTGTGTGCAGCGGAGTGTGCGGTGCCGCCTGAGCGACGGCGCGCTTGAATCGTCGGAGAGAACACAGCTGCGCCTCTTGCGGGAGCAATGAGAAGTAGCCGCTACGGCTTGATGGAGAAGGCGCGAGCATAAGATGCTTGGCGAGCAAGCTCCTAATACTGTAGAAAACTCTATGGCTGTCCCTAAGAAGCGCGTGCTCTCATAACGTGGTCACAGTGATTGTTAAAACTCATGAAGGTTAAAAAAGAGCAGCTCCACTAACGTGAAACCTGTGGAGAGGCGAAGCATGCAGTGTGCTCCGGTGCTTCCCACAGCAAGATCACTGCTTATGGGCAATGTGAGAGAGAAGAAAGATTAGACACAGAGACCCGCAGTCCGCTTTTAGTGAACGTGCACGCTGCGAATCATTACTGTTCAACTACGCACAAGAGCAATCTCCCAGCGCACTATATTACAGGTCAAGATCGAGTGCCCATATATACGGGGTGGCCGGTGAACGGTTGTGCAGCGCGAGCAGTCGGTTTTTTCAATCAAGAAACTCGATAGCAGACGCTGCCTGCGTCGGCATTGTGGGCGTTCTCGTTCACAAAAAATAGCGGGCATAAACGAAACTTGAAGTTGGGTTACATGGTGCATAGGCTTTGGGAACGTTAGAGTGGCAATACCAGCACCCGTCCTGTGTCGTTGATTCTTGTGAGTTGCTGGTTTTGCGCCCCAATGATCCCAAAACCTAGCGCACTTGTGCTACAGACGTCAGAAAAGCCCCGCTCCTCATCACGGGTCCAACAAAAATTTAAAAACGAACGCTGCATATAGCTGGAATGTATCAAAATGTAAAAGTGCGTCGCCGGTCGAATGCGGTTTGAGTCGACTGTTGGCGATTAAAGCACGTTGACTGCAGCGTAATGGTGATGTATGTGCCCTCCCTTGCCACATCAATGCACGCAACCGTCCTAACATGCCTATTAATTGTGAGAGAAGTGCAATCTGCCTATCAATGGGGTACTGGCCTTTAGTCGTATTCGTGTTTTGCCTGTGCTCGATGTTTTTTCTTGCTTTATTCGCACGTGTTTAAATTGTGTTTTGCCTATGCCACAATATAAACTGTGTTGCGCGACTGAGCCATTGAAGTATTTGCTTCTTGCTCTAGCGGCTACAAAGAAAGAGAACCTGTATTTCTGCGTAATTAGATAAGCATAGATTCTGGTTTTCTGTTTACATGATTATGCGTACTGCTGATGAAATGCGTCGCTTCAGGTCTTTTTTACCGCTTACCATCATCCGCAGACGCTAGTTCATGCTTTGCGGTATCACAAGGATTTTCAAATCGCCAACATATCACGAGATAGTGTTGCTAAAATTCTGCATTCACACCTCGACATTTAGTACTTTTTTTTCGCTTAGGACGACACCGAATGAACTATGTGACGTGCTTGAACGAGAAAGCGGTACCTACATTGAAATTATTTTGGCGAATGGACGGTACGATGGTTAGACCTAGCGCCATACCGACACGGGCGTGCACTCACTTATTAGAGTGCATACAAATGTCGTAAGATGAAGTGCTTATGTATATCGTGTACGCATACATCGAAGCATTTGATACTGTGCTAGCACAATGGACTAAGCTGTAATCTGAGGACGCGCATGACGTACGCACACATGCGAACACGGTGTGGCTAGCAGACGACGCAAGGAGCCATCCACACCGCGGGGTTTCGTCCGCTCGTCGCAAGGTGCCGACTCTGCTCGATCTCGCCGCCAACAGAAGTCTGCTTTTTGCTGACGTAACGTCTCCATCGCTGTTACGCTGGAGCATAGGCTCCTCAAGCATCGCTTAGTGGCGCTGCTGCTCTTGACAGGCAGCGCCATCTGTGGCATAAAATTAGAAATTGGGAGCAAACGAGGCGTGTTTTCCCTTCTCTCCAAAGCGCTGCCGCTCGCTTCCACGCACGAGCAGAGCTCGTGCGTGGAAGCGTGCAGTTGCGCCTCACAATGTACCGCCCGCGGCTTCAAAAAGATCTTCAAGCTGGACAGGGACTTCCGACAAGCGAAGTTGATAGAAGGAGAAAAGCTCGTCAATCACATTTACTGTGAAGAGCGCACGATCGACGGAAACGACGCCCGACTCAAAGCAAAATGCATTTTCCAAGTCGCGATTACCCCGTGTAGGACGTATACCTCGAGGTAAGTCTCATTCTGTCACGTTAAATATGCGTAATGGCCCACAGGCACTCCGATATGAAGCCGTGCACGCTATCGATGTTCTGCGTTGTGGACTATGAATCATATTATTGTCGTTTTGATACGGCATGCTGGTAGTAGCACCCGTGTACTTTCCTGAAAAAAAATGTCACAGTTTCGCCGCAAGCGCGAAGCAATGAGTGAGATAGCAAGAAAAGCAGCCCGTGATGGAAGCGGTGCAACAGGTTATCCCTGCGCAAATATTAGAAGAAGCGAGCGAGCTGGCCGACACCTTTAAGAGCACTCGTTGCGCTTCTAGCGCCATCTCGCTAGTAATAAAGAAATGCTTATAAGCGCCTGCCGTCTCCTAGTACTGCGGTAAAGGGTGTGTATACAGTGAAACCTCGGTGATGCGATCACAGCTCATGCGAATTTCGGGGTGATACGAATTTTTTGTTGGTCCCAGCTATGGTCCCAGCTATGGCCCAGCTGACCGACGCCTTTAAGAGCACCCGTTGCGCTCCTAGCGCTCGTTGCGCCATCTCGCTAGTAATAAAGAAACGCTTATAAGCGCCTGCCGTCTCCTAGTTTCGCCTGTCATCTTCTTTTTTAACATTTTCGTACGCGGCGCTACACCGAAACCAGCAATGGACTTTCACCATGCGAGAAGGCAGCGAGTAATCATTACTGTAGTCGCTGCGTGCATGCGCCGCGTTACGTACTGATTCAGGTAGTAGAAACGAACGAGAGCGATGTACTCAGACAGCCAAAACAGAAGAGGAGAAAGTGCTGTCACTTAGGACATACTTGATTTTCCTTACTGCGGTGATCCACGCTTGTCGCCTTTATTTCTCGTGCGATATGGCCGGGAACAGATACAGGTTCATACGTGAATCGCCTGCCTTTGTGTTGCCTGCACTGGTGCGGCAGGCCACGACATAGCAATAATTTGGACCTCGCTGCCGCTTCCGCGGGGTCGCTTCTGCCAACGCGGAAATGCAGCTTCGTACATTAAGCCTCTCGGTTGAGCGTGCCAAGCTGTCGGCACGGCGCCCCTGTTCACAGCATCGACTGAGCAATCCGTGCGCGCGCGTGTGCCCGCTGCCGAAAAACATCGCATCTGCACCCCGACAAACAGGTTGAGCCGGCTGCGCCTATCCCCAGTTTCGCCAGAGCTTCTCTCCAGAGCCGCAGCACGCCGCTGTCGTCGCCCCGTAAACATCAGCTTGGGTTCCCTATATCAGCCCCTTTAGCGTTGAAACGCACGATAACGCTAGCGTAAGCATTTTCCGCTATACTAAAACTCCCTAATATACAGCAGCTAAACATTATATGTGTTGCAAGATTTGTTTCGTGAGTTGCGATAGAAATACTTGGCTTTCGTATAGGCAGACGGTGGCAAAAATACCACAGTGTAAAGAAAAGCTTTATTAAAATAGCAGCACATGTATGATGTCGCCAGCTCCGCTGTTTAAGCAGTCTTCGCCACGTTTAGTCAGTGAAGCTGCTTGAATTTTTGTCCTCATCTGTCCCACCTTTACCCGCCACGGTGGTCTAGTAGTGATGGTGCGGCGCTTGATTGGTGGCACGAAGGTCGCGGGAACGAATCCCCGCCGCGGCGCCCCATTATCGATGGAGGCGAAAACGTTGGAGGCCCGTGTACTTATAATTAGGCGCACGTTAAAGAACCCTAGGTTGTCGAAATTTCCAGAACCCTCCACTAGGGCTCCCATCATAATCATTTCGTGGTTATGGGACGTTAAACAAGTTATAAATTATTATGATGCCCTGCCCTTACCTTTCCTTTGATATTGTACGCATCTTATGAAACGTGATAAACCAAGAGACAATAAAGCGAACGAAACTATAGGGGACATTATCTGTTTTCTTTTAAGTGTGGGGCAGTAATATTTATATATGTAAAGAAATTAAGGTGGACGAAAAGACACCATGCCGCCGATAGCAATCGAGCTTACAACCTTCGGATGGAGCTTCTGATGCTCCACCAATTGCGCTGTACGGCGGCGGCTCTCCTCTCGTTCATTTTATTGGGCATTTGTGTGCATGTAGCCTTGTGAGTTTTAGCCACTGCCGCTCGTAGCTACATCAGCGAGGGTGGAACACTCGTTTGTTTGTTCAGCTAGCGTCTCGTAGCGCGTGATCTCTTTAACAGCTGACAACCTTGTGATAAATGTGCTCACTGAGCACTACTCCATCCCATCGACGTGGAGCTGGCATCTCCACATTTAGTGACCACTCCTGGTTTATCCTTGCCGTCTTCACTTTTTCCTACGCATCACAGACGGCACCCACTGCCTTTCGAATCAATGACCTGTACAAGAAATGTTTCAACCCTATCGACAACACAGCGATCACGACGCACCTCGCGCTTGTTGCCGTGAACGCGCAGTGGTCTGGCTATGTGCTTACGCCTTTCACTGCATATTGAGAGCTCGGAGCCACATGACTAGCTATAGTGAACTGGTAAACACCTCGGAAGAGTCCTAAGTATATTGCTTCCACGGGAAAAAGTCCGCCCTGCTCGCTGGTATGTACAGCTTTCTCGGTTGGCCCTCAAAACAAAGTGCTGCGTGAAGGCCAATAATTATTGTTCACACTATGCTGTTTCAGTTGTTAATTCCATGGCCGACGTTACAAAAGCGCACCACATGTTCTGAAGAATACGGTATATTATCCAATTAGTAAGTCCACCACGCGTAAACTGCGGCATGAAACTTGCAGCCGAGTATGCGGTCGCCATTGCGCTAACTCATCAAATAAAATTTTTTATGCCGAATTGGCCAATAATCATGCACTGAAACATGCGCGTGATATGCAAAATAGGTTTTAAATAGTGCCACACGCCCTTCTTCTTTATTAAATTGTGGTACCTCATGCAAATAAAAAATATGAAGCTTTCACTAAGTCGTGCAAGGCTCGAAACGGCGAAACTGGAAGATTCTGAAGCGTAATCTAGTTGCTTTCAGGTTGTTGCTAGGCCTTAGCGAGGTGATTTTCTAGGTTGATTCTCAGCGCAGAGAGGTTCGATTTAAACCACAAAGAGTCACAGACACGACACGGCTGTGCGAACTCCAGAGACAGAAACTCGCACTGAAGCCGAGCGTTCGCACCTCTCATAGATCTACGGCACGTCGTCATTGGCGTAAAGCTTTCATCGCTTCGGAGTCTCCTCGCAGCCGCGGCGACCTTTCACGTTGCCTAGTACTCTCGTTATACATTATCGGGGTCTTCATTTTTAGTGGGCCATTGGTGACCGGAGAATCACTCAATTTCTGTGGCACATACCGGTAATGGCAGCCATTTGTTGGGCTACCTGTTGCCTTCTTCATTTTACAGTGAAAGCTGTTGTGAGATCATTTCAACGGGCGTTTTTCGCGCCGTAGTTGTTCGCCGCCGCCGCCGCCGCCGGTGTCCGTATCCACTATCGCTCAAAATAAGAAAAAGAAAACGAAATATAAAAAAATTGCCAGGATGGAACGGGGTTCGAACCTGGGCCTTCTTCGTGGGAGTCCAGTGCTGTGCCTCAGAGCCATGCCAGTGCTTCGAACTGCCTTGCAAAAAGATGCTATACAGGCTTCATGTCCGGAAGGAACCACATTAACATATGTAATTTAGTGTGGTAGAACAGTGAAATAACAACCACGCACCACACAACGCGAAATCTGTAACCAGGCGTCACACAATGCGAATTGCGCAACGAGTGGGTTGTTGGATGCTTCCAACCCATTACAAGGGGCTCTGCAATAATTCTTCATCGTCATCAGGCACCACACCAACAAAGTGAGCATAATGCCTTACATGTTTTCAGCGGGTACCACAGCTCTCCGTTGAATGACGAAAAATGGCATAGTGATTGCTTCCCTACTTCACCGAAATTATGATGATTTATAGTGTAGTCGGTTCCTCGCAAGTGCACTTGCATTGGTTGCCATGGAAGCCCATAAGCCCATCATCAAGCCCATAAGCCCATTTCCTCAGGTTCTCAATAAAGTTCTTCCCCCCTCTTTCTGTCTCTCTTTCTCACGTCAACGCATGTTATATTGCATGGTTGGAGAGTGAAATAGCGACCGGGCGTCACACAAAGCGAATTACGTAACTGGTGAGTTGTTTAAAGCTTCCAACCCATTACAAAGGGCTGAGCCACAATTCTTCGTCGTCGTCAGTCGTCACGTAAACAAAGTGCACATAATGCCTTAGTATGTGTAGCTGGAACCTAGTTTCTGCGCACAATGACGAATAATGACGTTGTAGGTGCTTCCCAACTTCACAAATATTGTGATCTATGGCGTAGTGGGTACCTTGCTTGTGTACTTGTATTAGTAGCCCAAAGAAAGTTTACAATGCGGTCTAGAAATGCCGCTCTTCCAGCTTTCGCTGCGTCTGTGCTGCGCTTTCCGTGCAGGCCTGGCGTTTTTTTAGTGGAACACTGGTGAGTAGTGGGATTTACCCAATTTCTGTTGCACATAACCGTTATGATGATACGCTATGTTTAGGACTCCGTCTTTTCAGATAAATCCGAAAAAAGAACCGATAGACACTCGCCGGGAAAATTTTTGACAATTCGGATTTATCCGATAAACTCCGATGTTAACGGCCAATAGTCGCTGTTCCGTTCTTTATTAAAAGGGCATGTTCTAAGCAGTCATTCATACATCCGCCGATTTGGCCGATTTGAACTTCACCTCACGTCAACACTATCTCATAGACCCCCCCCCGCACATTTAACGAAAACCCGCCGTGGTGGTCTAGTAGTTATGGTGTTTGACTGCTTACCCGAAGGTCGCGGGATCGAATCGCGGCCAGCTTGGGTGTATTTGTGATAGAGGCGAAAATGGTATATGTCCGTGTGCTTAGATGTAGGTGCACGTTAAAGATCCCCAGGTGGTCGAAGTTAACGGAGCCCTTCTCTAGGCGTCTCTCATAATCATATGGTGGTTTTGCTATGTACAACTCCAGATAATGTCAGTGCCATAGCAATTATATGAGCACTCGCAGCTGGTTTTTGCTGTCGTCCGTCGCCGTGATGCCCATTATATGTATAAGTATGTATAAATGTATACAAGCCACAAAGAAAAATATTTCACAAAAATTTTTCCCGAAGAGCGGAATCGAACGAGCGACTGGCGTTAGACAGCGCGTGGCGTTAGACAGCTAGGCCGCGAGGCGTACGTCTTTAAGCATGCTAACGGTGAGCTACACAAAGAAGCGCGCGTGGCAATATCTACTATTCCCTACAGTGTGCTTTCTTGGTCACCAGAGAGATGGCGCGAAGGGCGCGAGGAGCGCTTTAAAGGTCGTCGCCCCGCTCGTTGCAATGCACGCGCGCCTGCTGCCTCGACAGCTGCACTTTGCCCTACAGGACGTGGTCGCCTGCGCGCGCGCATATCTTATATGAGTGGGGTGGTTTGTATGCCTTGTGCTTTCAGTGCGATGTCCGCGCTGAAGTTACAGAGCGTACGAAGGTCACTTCGCTTGCTGCGGCGGCCGTGTTTGCGAAAGCTGAGCGCTGTTGACACAGTAAGAAGTAACGGCTGTGACAGTCGTTGGTTCGCGCTCGTCCTGTGTATACCCGTGCGTTCGTTTCGTGCAGGCTTCTTTATATTTGAGCAGCGCGCTTTAAGTGTCGAGTTGCGACACTTGATAGCTCGCGCTTGTCCTGTGTGTGTTATTTTCGTGCGTCATTTGCGCTTGAGCAACGCTCTAGAAATTTCGAGCTGCTTTCCGTTCTTCGCGTTATATTTCAATTTGGTGCTATCACATTCATTGCTTCGCCGTTACGGCAAAACTGTAACTATTTTTATTATCGCACATTTAAGAAAGGGTTTGTCCGGCACGCAGCAAGAGACGTCAACGTATGTAAGGCCTCCGGGATCGCGAGACTACATCTTGGTGTACGTTCCCCTGGAGGCATTGTGGTGCGCCAGACGACATCAAATATATCGACCCCATAAAATATGTTTTTGTCTATTACAACAAGCTTTAAGGATGTAATACGCACAAACGTAGGTGTCTTGCATACAAGTATTTGTGCTCGCGTGTATATGTGTGAAACCACCCAGACAAGTAAAATACGCTTCGTGCGTTCTGATGTTTTCGTGTTGAGATATTATTTCATCTAAGATAGTATAGTATTGATAATAATACAAAATAAACTCCGAATTTCAGAGTATTGGGGATTTACAAAAATAAACTACGTTTTTTTTGCCGAAAAAGTAAATTCCGAAAAACATCCTCCGAATTCCAATAAAAATGAACTGCGAAAACACAGAGCCCTAGTTATGTCATACGTTGTAGCTACAGCTCTAACAGCTTCGCTCTTAAAATGACAGCTTAAAATGATAACATTTTATTTATTTATTTGCAGGATACCTGCGTTGCCTCAAAGGCGTTATCGCAGGGGAGACATCTGTATGATCATATGCTACATGTTTTACAGTGAAAATAAGCAACAAAAATATATGAAACAAGGTTAACATCAAGATAAACAAGTGAAACACTTGTTGAAACAAGTGAAACAAGTGAAACATTTGTTGCTCTTCCTTAGGGATCGTTCTTCTAAAGCATCCAAATTTAGCCTATTCATAGCAGGCACCCTTTGGCAAACGGGCTTGAGGAAGGGTAAAGATAGTGACTTAACAATAAGGATGGGGACCGATGTTACTGTAAAGACTGTGCACAATTGTACCCTGGCGTGCTACTTGTCTGCTTACAGAGCAAGCAAGCAGTCGCAGCCTAAACAGCAAGCTGGTTTGCATAAGTAAGCAGAGGAAGTTTGCGACTATACTTGGAGTGCCAACAAACATGTTGGTCACTGCTGGAATGAACGAGAAGAGATTGATAACAGGCAAAACATTTCTAATAGCATGCAGTGAAGATCTGCGTTAGCTCCTATCTGATGATTTGGCATGCCAGCCATTTTTTGTGAGCTTGTAAGTTCACTCGCGGCGGGTGTTGCCGAAGTTGACACCACTTTTTGTAGCGCCCTTGTTCAAAACATACTGACTAGCCTTGAGATGTTCCTCACTGAGGTAGCGAACATTTGGTTGGGTTCTACCAGGTCCGATGCCCTTGGCACCAAACCTGGGAGCCTTCCTAGCCTGAGACTGTGTACAGATAAAGACTGAGAGCAGATTCTGTCTCTCGCACAGATCAGCAGTCTGGAAGGTCTCCTGTACAGGGACACCCATTTACGTGCATGCTACAGAGACAGGTTGATGTTCTCCATGCATTTTAAAGTCATATTGCTCTGATTGATCTTCTTCTTTGGGATGCTGCCTGCCCTGATTGAGTTTACCAGGTGGCAGAGCAGCATACCATCCTGCAGGGTTTCGTAGAAGTTGACCATGTCACCAGAAATGCTGATATCATGGATCCTACTTGGACTGGATCTTCAAATGAGCTACAGGCCCTAATAAGTATTTGGTTGCGCGCTGTTTCGCTATCCTGTCCTGTATTCCGCCGAAAGAATTGTGGTTGAAGTGCTCGCGACACATGGTACACACCGGCAACGCCTGACAGCAGTTAAGTGCATCGGCATTTGTACATGTGTCATAGAATATCTCGAAGTTATCGCAGTGGCCGCGTAACGTAGAAATAGTAAAAGACGCGGGCGTGGCAATATTGTTAACATTTTGCAACCATTTTGCAGAAGTACTTGAAATAGTGTCCTAGTAGTCTGACCCTAACATTTATAAATCTAACATTAAAACAGCAAACGAATTGTCAGCCCTAATATACTATGACTTGCGTGCTCAAGAATCGTCATAAAGCGGAAGCGTTACTATAGCAGGGATAAAATACAAGGACATTTTTCACCGCGCCTACGTTTATGTCAGTTCCGCAGTTGTTTTGGGCCTTTATGAAGAAATATTCGTATTTACCAATAGCCACTACCTGTTGCCATTCTGCACAGCCACTATAATCACGCGGCGTTGTCTTCACTCCACGGAGGTAAGAGTGTTCTCGCCAGTTCTCTCGCTTATCCTGTGTGGGATTAGTATAATTTTACTCATCCACTAGTTTAGCAGAACAGACTGTTGGGCTAGTTGGTTATCCATGCTCGTAAATTTTTAGCGCTTATTCCTTCAGGAATCACTAGCTTCATCGGGCAGCTTTTTGGCGACTCTCGCAACTGAAAAACGTTTTGTTGTATTCGTATGGTGAGAACATTCTAACACTGGTGATGTAGGCAGTGATAAACAAAAAGAGGTATCACCTGGGCCAACATCGGGAAATCATTCCATTTGGCGACCGTCCACTGCTGGGAGTGGTCCCAGCTGACGAGGTGCCCGATGTTGGGAGTGCCACGTGGTACAGGCAGGGGCACAGGCGGATACAGCGGAGATGGGTCAAACTTCACGCCCAGAGTATGCAACTGGCCCAAAGTGTTGAGGAAGAAGCTCACATTGTCCACATCGCGCTTCATCAATCCAAGGCAAGTCGCTTCAGCGCCAACGGAGCGCCTCATCACCGACTGCAAGCATTCGAAACAATACAGCGGCGTGAGTCATTCTGATACGACAAAAATGGGCCGTTTGACAAGTGAGAAACGAAGGCTCTACCTTGCCAGTTTCTTTACACTGGATGAATAGGAAAAAAATGGTTTTAATATAACTCGCATAGTAGAGGTATTTAAATGGTGACTAAACTGGCGCAAACTGATCAGTTTACTGTTGCAGAGTAAACTATGTGTCCAATTGAAAGTACACAAATGGGAACTATGGCGTATCACATGAGAAGTCTGGTAATGTAGCTGTAAAGATATTGAGATTATGAAATGCATTTGCGAATTCGGCAGTTTGGCATTTGAACAGCAGAATGTGGTTCTCAGACACGTTCTGCTGGCGACACAGCGTTCCGTTATGCAAACACAGTGTTCAATAATGGGCAATGTAAAAACACAAGCATTCTCATTATAGTTTTTTAAATAAGAGGCCCTGTCTCGCATCGACACTTACCTTGAGCCAGCAGCTGCAATTATTATCTGAGTGCGAACACTATCAGAGTCATCATTGAATGGCTTCGCGGTGTCAGAAATATGCGCTAATAGGCAAACCACGCATGAAAAGCTTTATTTGTGCAAAATAATATATTAAATACTCACCCAGATATCGCAATAATAATTGGATATTGTTTTAACAAGTTTAGTTTCATTACCACAAGTAGTTGAATAAACATCATTCCCTTGTGTAAAACTGTTCTTCCTTCGCATTTGCCGGTTGCATAACAGGAATTTAGAACGTGAAGCATTTCACTTTGCGCATATGATCTGAGCACGAAGTACCACGCTACCCAAGGTTCTGTCGTGTGTAGTGGTATTGGGGTAGCTTAGTTCGTGAAGTATTGCTATGCTAAGCTCAGGGGCGCTGGTTCGATTCGCGGGCGGCCGTGGAGGCCGCCTTTTCATGCGGTGAAGTGCAAAGAACGCTCGCGTGCTCAAAGCTAGGTAACACTGGTTTGAGCAGCGGAACTTGAAACGAGATACAATAAGAAGACAGACAAGGAGGCTGCTGTCTGTCTTCCTTTCGTCCCTCGTTTAAGTTCCGCTGCTCAAACCAGTGTTAGCTATGGACCAACTAGCTCCGACGAATACCGCTTTAAAATTAGGGTCGCTTTAGGTAACCTCAGGCGGTCGACATTAATCCGGAGTTCCCCAATACGGCGTACCTAATACTCATATTGTGGTTTGGCATGTAAACCAGAAGCAATTATTCTTACTATTTCGATTTCGCCAAAGGTTCCCTCTTTGTCGCGGAAACCTCCGATTTGAAACAACAGTGTGACTGAACTTCATGCACTCTCCGGGCGCTCGATTTAAATGTCAGCGCATTCGATCGATTATGTGTGTCACAAATTACGCGCAGATTTACGGATTTCTATAAAAACGATTATGACATGAGTATTCACGTGCAACAACTTTCCATATAAGCAACTGCTCTGATGTTCATAATTATAATTTTAATAAACAACTTCTCTCACGTTGGCAATTACAAATGCAATGACAAACAATTAAATTGTGGTTTCTGTGCAGCTTCAGCAGCGCCTAAGTATTTGACTCTCGACGTCGCTGCTGTTTTAGCGTTGTTATAAAAATGTGTTATATCTGAAAATAACGCCATGCATCATCAACTTGTAAACATGTGGCATTTTTTTTATAAAGTGCCAAGTTCCATTTACTTTAAGTTACACTGAGAAAAACGCTGTTATTTAGTATTGAGAATATGCCCGGGCCTGATCCAACAATGTTTTGCCATTTTGGCAACGTCGCCAAAATACCTTAAGCCTACCTTGCGGCTAAAATCTATATCACTCACTACTGTCGGTATTCACAAGTAAAAGGCGTATTCCGATCTCAAGGATTCGAGCATTTCATTTGGACTTGAACTGGCTACGCAAAAATAGTTAAAATGGCAGCAAATGAAGGATATAGCAATATTTTGCGACAAAATGAACTTCATCCTTGTGTTTTCGATGATCCCGTCATTAGCTACATGGGCGTAATGGCGATGACTATAGATTTGGAGACCAAGTAGTCCTTCCTGCCAACAGCCGCAGTGTTCTGGACTGTCGACAGCACTTTCTTGTTCTTGGCATTAATCACAGGCCTCCAATTTGTTAAGCCCTTCATTTTCTTCTTAAGTGATTCATATAGTTTTTGATGCTGCGCCGTTTGCGATCACTTGTTGAAGGAATACATCGGTGTCCATTATAATTTCCCTTGCCTCCTGTTTAAAATATATCGTCTTTGAGCGACAGAACGACATCATACTGTAGCAGAAAACTTCAAAAGAAAGTCTAAGAGGCACAAACGAGTAGGAACGTCGGTCCCTCTTGTTTCCGCTCGAGTTTTGCTCTACCGTATCATGTCCTTCAGTAAGTAACAACCCGGCCAAGAAAAATTAATTGTGGAGCAAGAATCCAATAGCAAAGCAACTAGGACGCAAATGAAACAAGTTGGATGCGGCCATGTTGGTTGCTTTGTTACGATTGTTGACGCAGTGCTGGTTTATCAGATCTGGCTCAGTTTGATGCAGACAAGTGCTGGATTTGGCAGATTTTAAAAAATTCGTAACTGGTTTTTAAATGCGGAGCGTTTCTTATACCCTTGTTACACAGGCAAGCTAACCGCAGTTACGACCAACCACGGTTAACCGCGTTGAACCACGGTTAGCGCCAACCACGGTTCGCCGATGTTACACGGCGAACTAGCGACCTCGGTTAAAGCGGACTTGCTTTGGTGTGAAGGGCTCTGCGTCTGGCGGCAGTCCGGCGTTGAACTCGGCTGTCAATGCCGCGTCCACTTTCGCATTCTTTGAGGTGCTCCGCAGATGACGCTAATTGTTTTCCCAAAGCCTTATCAGGCTTTCTGTGGTTCGTGCAGTCCAATTTGTTTTTCACGAACGCTCGCGGCGTACACACGTCCTCCATGGAGGCCGCCATTTTCTCGGTTAGCCGCCAAACCGAGGTCGCCAAGCTCGGTTTCGTACAACCGCGGTTAGCGGCATAACCGAGGTTTCGCATACCGTGTAACATAAGGGAACCGCGGTTACGCGTAACCGCCGTTACACTAACCGAGGTTTAGGCTGCCCGTGTAACAAGGGTTGTAAAGAAACTATCGATCAGCCAAGGAACCACACAGACAGCCGTTCATCGTTCCAACTTCTTCTACTGCTGCAGTGCTCGCCTGCACGCGTTTATTCCTTTTCTTTTTCAACATACTCCCGCCCCCCAGTAGTGTCGCTCAATTCGAGCTTGTACAATTTCTGTACTGGCTTTCTTAAAAACTTTCCGTCTTGGGCTTTCACCCGGCAAGCTTGGATTATGCCATCTTGACCCGGGTAAACGTCTGTGACTCGCCCAAGGGGCCAAACACCTCGAGAAATGCCAGGCTCTTCAATGATTACCACATCATCTACTCGTAGACAGCTGCTGGGATGTGCAGGGTATAGGTGAAGTGCCCGCAGTTCTAGCAAATACTCTTTTTTCCATCGCATCCACAGGTGATCTATCAGCTTCTGTCTGTGTCTCAACTTCTTGCTGATGTCACTGCGAGTAGTCTGAGAACTTATAGCATCGTAGTAATTGTTGGGCCGCTCTGGAGAAGCTAACAAGGAACGTCCAACAAGAAAATGCGCCGGACATATCGGAGAAGGCTCTTTGGCGTCCGTGTACGTGTAGGTCAATGGTCTTGAGTTAACAACTGCTTCAACCACCAGTAGCATCGTCTCGGTTTGTTCGCTGATGAGTTTGCTCTTTCCCATCACCTTGCGCAGCGATGACTTCACTGTTCGGACAAGCCTCTCCCACCAACCACCCCACCAAGGTGCACCCGGAACGATAAACTTCCATTCGATGCGATGGGTCAGTAGGAAAGACGCGAACTGAGAGCTCTTCATGACATTCCAGATGTTCCTGAGGTCCCGTGATGCTCTCTTAAAGGCAAGAGCGTTGTCCTCTCTGCGAGCTGGTACCCCTCTGCGAGCCAGAAACCGGCGCAACGCTAGTAAGAAAGCGCTTGTCGAGATCGCACTCGTCAGTTCAAGGTGTACTGCTCTCGTCGTCGCACAGGTGAACAGCAGGATGTAAGCTTTCGATGCATCACCATGTAGCTCCTGTTGATTTATATATAGTGGACCTGCAAAGTCCAATCCCACTACATCAAACGGTCGTGGCGAGAGAAGCCGGTCCTCAGGCATCGGCGCATATTGTACGTTTCCAGGTTTCATGTTGTACCTTCGGCAGAGGAAGCAAGTATAATGATTCGTTTAACTTCTTGTCGAGCGTGGATAATCCAATAACGCTGTCGTATTTGCATCATAGTGCTTGCCACACCACCATACAAAGCTCTGCAGTGAGCCTCTGTCACTACCAAAGCCGTGAAGGGATGCCTCTGTGGTAGCATGACCGGATGCTTTTCGTCATACGTAGCGTCGATTCTTTCAAGTCGTCCAACAAGCCGAAGCTGTCCGCTTTGGTCCAAGAAAGGGTGAAGATCGAGCAGCTTCGAGTGTTTTGAGAGAGCGTCTCCAAGTTGAAGCTGTTCGACGTCCTTCGCGAATACTTCGAGTTGAACTCGTTGTACCCAAAACCTTTCAGCCTTGCATAGCTCCAGTGTCGAAATTGTTTCGCTGAGCGATGTTTGAATACCACGGCATCGATCCACAAAGCGGAAGACCCAGGCGGTGACGCGCAGGAGCTTCTGCAGATTGTTGTGCTTGCTTAAATCAATCACAGGGTGTAATTTCCTGGATGATGCTTGAAGAAATACATGTTGCGTGTCAATCTCTGCCTCTTCGTTGATCGGTGTGCACTGGTTCGGTTCGGTAGGCCAGTTTGATTTCGGCTGGGACAACCGTTCAGATCCATACCACCAACAGAGACATGCACGTAGAGTCTTCAAAGGTATGCCCCTAGTCAGTACATCTGACGGGTTGTCTTCACCCGGGCAGTAGCGCCATAGCACTGGTTCAGTAGCTTTTGCTATTTCAGTCACTCTGTGTTTTACAAACTGACTCAACTTGCTATGGTCACAGCGGATCCATCTCAATGTGATCATAGAGTCAGTCCACATGACGCCGTGGTAATCTTTTGAATCCCATGAGGAACAAATGTACTTTAGCAATCTGGCTTCCACTACCGCGGCCATAAGCTCGAGCTTTGGTAGTGTTAATGTCTTAATAGGTGCCCCTCTTGACTTCGCTACTATCAGTGAAGTAGACGAGTTCCCGTCTTCGTCGAATGCTCTCAAATAGGCACATGCTCCATAAGCCTTCAGGCTGGCGTCGACGAATATGTGCAGTTCAGCCTCTTTCACTGCTCCATGAAGCCCGTCTCTCACGCAGCGCGGAATCTTTATGTGGCCAAGCTGAATCACGTCCGTACACCAGGCTCTCCACTGCGTCTTGATGTCCTCGGGTAATTGATCATCCCAGGAACGGCCTAAAACCCAAAGGCGTTGAAACAAAAGCTTCGCTGTTACGGTGAAAGGCGATAGAATGCCAAGCGGGTCATAAATTCGAGAAGCAGCCTTTAGTAGAGTACGTTTCGTGTCGGGCTGACCAGCGACTAAATATTGTGCCACAGATTTGGAAGAAAAGTTGAAGTAGTCCTTTTCTATATCCCATTGCATTCCCAAGGCCGCAGCTGCTTCTCTGGATGCTCCTTCTACTTGCTCCTCCTGGTTGTCGAAAATGTTCTGCAGCTGATGGTTATTGGTCTTCCACTTTCTGAGGTTCATACCTGCATCTCTCATGATTGCCTTTGACTGTTCATAGATGCGCAGACTTTCATGGAATGCTGTTGATGAGATTGTTTCGTCATCACCAATTGCTTGTACTTTTAGAATGTAGACCATGAGGCTGGAGTCGCAGTCCAGAAAGGCTTTTTGCTGACTGGGTCCTTGTAGTGTCCATCCAAACGCTGTGTCGATCGCTACCAGTCCTGGAACTTCTGCGCTCTTTACAATTTCTCCAGACATTACTTGCCAAAGATGGTCAGCTCCAATCAACAAGCTGAGGCCATTTTCCGTCTCGGCGTCGAACTTCTTTTCGTCCGCGATGAATTTCCCTTCGAGCCGCAGGTTCTGAAGGAAGTGGCTGTCAGCTTTCGGGGAAGCAATGTCGTGACAAATAGCTGGGACAACAATTGCACGCTCTATGCGGGTGTCGGAAGAGTGCTGGCTGCGCAGCGGAACTTCTACAACCTTCCGTCTTTCCGCAGTACTTGGTGATGCGCAGCCAAACGTGTTCAGTGCAATCCGTGTTTCTCCCAGTACCTGCAGGTGTAACTTCCTGACGAGCTCTTCCGTGACGAAGGATCGCTGGCTGCCTCCGTCGAGAATCCCTCGGACATTTCTTGAGCTGTTATCTTTCACGACAAAGGCGCGAAAGGTCTGCAAGTATACTTCTCTGTCATTTATCTCGCTCCCGCTGAGTGCATCCTTGTCGCACAGCATAACCGACTGTGATGACACCATTCCTACTGTGCTTCCGGAGGTGTCCACTGGTCGAGGTGTCACTGTCATGTTCTTCCTGTAGTTAGGGTCGCACATGCTTGATGCGTGCCTCCCATGACAGCTCGAGCACGTGAGTTTGATTTGGCAGGACCGTGCCTGATGACCTCGTGACGTGCATCGATAGCAGCGGTTGTCCTTAGTCAGCATCTCTTTCTTAGAAGTGACAGAGAGGACGGCGTCGCAGGCGCGTGTGCCATGCTTCTTTGATTTGCAGAAAAAACACTCGTTCCAGTTGCACGATGCGCTGTGTAGTACAGAAGCGGTGCTGGCGCTGCTGCCTCGAGTTCGCTGTGCACGGTCATCAACCGGTCGCTCTGCAAATGGCTTACACTGCTCCCGGCTTTCCAGTTCGACGCGTGTAAATGTAAGCAGCTCCTTTAACTCAGCTCCTTTAACTCTGCACGCAGCTGCAGCGGCTGGCTCGAAGACGTTTACAGAAGACCCGCTTTCCATTAACGCTTGACTGCGCTTTCCACGTGTATAGGCCAAAACGATGTCACACGGCAATGCTTGCTGTAACATGTCGATCAGCATCGCTGAGAAACTGAGCGTGGGAACGTTTAGCGCAGTCAGACACCTGATGTTGAGCTGCACGGCATCGTAAAGTCGCCTGAGGCCTCGAACGTCGCTTCCTGACTTCACGTGAGGGAGGCTGCGAAGCGCTGACAGGTGGTGTTGCTCTATCCGTTTCCGATCTCCGAAGCGTTCTTTTAGCAACTCTATGGCGTCTGCGTAACATGATTCGGAAGTCGGAAAACCAGATATCGCCGCTGCCGCTTCACCCGCAAGGTAATGCCGTAGATAGAAAACTTCGTTGTAGTTGATAGAGCGTTGTTGAGATAAACAGTCTGCTCGCACTGCTCCCAGAAGGCTGACCACTCGTGAATGTCTCCTCTAAATGTTGGCATGCCAAGGTTCGGCAGTCTTGGGCCAATTCCGGTCGGAGCATCAGGAGCTGATGGGGTTGCGTTCTGAGGAGCAGTCGCCGTTGTACTGTTTCCGCGTTCCAAATCGGCTACTCTGCATCGAATCTCGGCGAGCATGCTAATGGCTTGGTCGTTGTACTCTGCCGCCGCTACGTACTCCGCTTCGAGCTCCTCGTCAGCTAGGTGCTCTTCTAGTGCATCATTAATCTTCGAGAGCTCGCTGTTGCTAGCCGACAAACAGTCATAAATACCTGTTAGCTTGGGATTGTCCGCGGTAGGATCCGTCAGCAGGGACCGTGCTTCCTGTATAAGCTTGGTATTCTGAGCTCGTTGAGCTGCGCGCTTGGTCTTTAGGCGATCCATCCGTGCAGACGTCGAAGTGTCGGGCCCACGCTGATCACGAGCGATGCGTTGCGAGTCCTCGCCGCCCGCAGAGCGACGCGGTCGAGTAGACGGTCCCCTTGAGTCGTGCGACGAAAGAGATGTGTCCGCACGAGGGTTTTCGGCACCAAAATGTAAAGAAACTATCGATCAGCCAAGGAACCACACAGACAGCCGTTCATCGTTACAACTTCTTCTTCTTCTGCTGCAGTGGTCGCCTGCACGCGTTTATTCCTTTTCTTTTTCAACAAGGGTATTAGTCGCACCTGCGGCGACGGCCGCTGTCCACACCCCCACTGCCGATGCTCGGCTCGTCTCGTGCCGGCAGCAAGCCTCTCCTCTCCCTCCCTCACATTCTCGGCTCGTCTCGTGCCGGCAGCAGGCCTCTCCCTCTCTCCTTCCCTCCCTCCCTCCCTTCTCTCCGTCCCTTCCTCCTCTCGACCGAACGCGGGCGGTGTGTATATAAGCGGCGGAGCCTGCGTTCGGAATTGAGTCAAGGGCGTCTTTACTTGGCTTTCGCTTGACTTGACGCTTTGCTTGACTCGCGTAGATGCGATGGAAGCAACAGTACCTTCAATCAGCGTCCCACCACTCGTTGAAGGCAACGTTACCCCACCCTCACTGTCGTCGGCGTCAACAACAGCAAGCAACGCAGAAGACAAGGCTGCGAAGAGACGAGCATACGACGCTGAACGCAAGCGTTTGAAGCAAGCTGCGGACCCGGAACTTCGTGCGCGAGAAGCTGCTGCGAGACGGCAACGACGGGCTTCGGATCCTTAACTCGGGGAACGAGAAGCAGCTGCTAAACGGCAATGACGGTCTGTGGATCCTGAACGTCGTGCTCGAGAAGCAGCAAGCGTTCGTGAACATCGAGCAGCGGATTCATCACTCGGGCAGCGCGACGCTTCTGCGAAAGCCAATTACGCAGCATTCGCGTGATACCCCCACCACTCTGCGACGTATTTACTCGAGTTCCCGCCGTGGGAAGATGCGGGCGACATTTTTGAGCCCACGTTGCAATCAGGAATTGCCCCAAACTGATTACAATTTTTTTTTTTAAAGTGAAAGACACTTAGACGTGCTTTACGTTCCCATGAAATATAGCCCAGTTTCGGTTTATGGGTGTGGATCTTTTAGAGAAAAACGGCCACACATATACGTGAATCGAATAAATGGCTGATAGGTTATTATAAAAAGTTCCCTCACCTGTAGAAGGCAATGCGGTGCAACCTCAATCAAGATAGCGTCCTTGGGAACGTGTTGCAGAGCTTCGAAGAAAAACACAGGCGATACGAGGTTGTTCAGGTGATACTCTGGCGTGAACTTTTCCGCAAGGGCCTCTTGCCAGCGGTGCGGTGGTAGCGAAGTGCTCAACCAACGTTTGCTGCGCGTCTTCGGTTCTGGAACAATCTGTAATAGAACCAGAAATACAGACGTTTTAGATGTAACGGTTGTGCTCCCAACTAAATGATAACGAATATCTTAGTTTAAGCCATTGACTGAAGCACGTTGCAGTATTGTAGATATCAGTTATGTGTGCGACTTTAGAAAGAAATTGCGGCATGTGATTACGTGTGCTTTTATAATGTTCAGGTTCTTTCTCGCTTCGAGAATTGGTGAATAGTAATATGAGCATTCTGCTTCCAACTGTAGGTAATGTGTTTGTCTTAAACTTTGTAAAAATCTTTCCTACTAGTATCATCCGCGTTTAACTTAAAATGCTGAAAAACAATACGTGAATATATAGTCATCCACGATTATAAATTCTACAAATTTATTGCTGCAATCCGATACATGTAAGAAGGCTTCAAGATAACTGTTCTGGAACGCGAGTTTCTTTTTTGGGTATTTCGCTGCTGTTATTGAAACGTAGACAGGTGGCCAGAGACTGTCAAGACTGTCAATCTCGTAGCTGAGTACCATCGCCAGTAGAATTATAAAGTGCATACAGGGCGCGTAACGTCTCGCTTACGAATTCTTTGTCACTGAACGTTCTAAATATATAAATTAATTGCCAGTGCTTTGGGTGTTCGATGACATTTTAGATTAACTCTATAGATTTCACATCGCTAATTGCGTTGCTTTGCCGGTGAGCACTTTGAAAGTATCGTACCCATTATCTCTGCAGTGAGCAGAAATAACACTGCTTTTACATAAACTTTATTGTCAAAACTTACGTGACAATCAGTCACTGTTCCCCCAGTTCTATAAGTGAAAGGCTGTGTAAACGACCTGATAGAAATATGTAAAGCATAACAAATGAAACCAAAACAATACCATTTCTGTAGGCTATGAGCTCACTTCTTAGGCATCGGCATTGGGTTTATTAGATCGCCTTTAATAAGAATACTCATATTATGAGACGACGTCAGGTACGATGGTACGAATGTTGTATTTACAACTTAGACGCGCGAGCCAAAGATGGTACACCCGGCGAGACAAAAGATGACGATGATTTGTGCGCACAGGTGAAGATGATGAACTACACAGTCGACGCTCACACTATTTTGCCCCTTCACGAAAGCGGTGAGCAAGCCATCTATTTAGTAAGGGTACGAGCGCCGGACATAGGGGTTCAGGCGAGACACATGGACGATCTCGGTGCCGCAACGACGGCGGTCAGTGGCCGAACTAAGATGAGCGACGCGATAATTCACGGCAGATGTTCGTTGAAGCACGGTGTATGGACCCAGATACCTCTGAATGAATGTTTCCTAAAGCCCCAGTGTTCGAACAGGTGTCCGAAGGAGCACTTCGTCACCTGGGTGGAACAAAACTACTCTACCTCTCGCATGAGAACGAACTTTCTTCTTGGCCTGAATGGTAGCGGTGTTGGCGCGGGCATTTCAGAGCGGCGGGCGACGTGGGCAGCGAGCTTTTCTGGGAGAGACGTAGATGGGACAGAGGGCGTCGAGAAAAAGCAAGTGTCCAGAACAAAAGGTGGTGCACGGCCATACACGAGGAAAAACGGGCGTTAACTTGTAGTGCGTTGTATGGCAGTATTGCAGGCAAAATTGACGAAAGGTAGTATAGTGTCCCAGGTGTTGCGATTTGGTGGAACATGCATAAAGATCATGTCGGACAAAGTTCGATGAAAGCGCTAGGTGAGACCATTTTTCTGCGAATGATGTGCCCATGTCGTCTTATGGATGGTGTTTAGGGGCAGTGGGACTTCAGCGAGGACATGGGAAAGAAATGTCTTGCCACGGTCACTAAGGAGAATGCAAGGGGTGCCGTGACGCACGATAATGGCACGCAGGACAGACTAGGCGACTTCGGAGGCAGCGACAGAAGGAAGAGCTGCCGTATCAGCGTAGCGAGTTAGGTGGTCCACGGCAGTAACAATCTAGCGGTGATCGGCGGGTGTAGGCGGAAGAAGTCCGTATAAGTCTATTCCCACGAACTCGAATGGAGCGGACGGGCATAGTAGAGGTTCGTAAGGGCCACCGGAAAGAGATGTCGAATGTTTTCGGCGGTGACATGACGAACAGGAATCGACGTACTTGGAAACACTAGTGGAGAGACCAGGCCAGAAGAAGCGAGTTTTGATGCGATCGTAGGTTTTGTGAAAACCTAAGTGACCAGCTGTCGGGTCTGCATGAAAGGCTTCTGAAACTTGGAGTCGAAGGGAGCGAGGGACGTCCGGGACCCGTCGTTTACCGAGAGGATTGCACATTTGCCGAAGTAATGCTCCATTGCTAAGTTTGAAACGCGTGAGTTGTCGGCTTAAGCGGTGGTTGGGAGCACCGGACAAGCCAGTGAGTCGATCGATCATTGTGCGGCACTATGTATCTGCACGTTGGAGCGAGACGAGGTGTGTGGACTGAAGGAAGTCAGCCGGTGCAGTGAACTTGATCGGACTAATACTGGTCATCTGCTTGCTGGCTTGACTGAGAGGTACCGCAGAGCATGAAAGTGCCACGCAGTTATTTTGCGACAGCGCAAAGTGCGACATAGCGTCGGCATCTTGGCGTTTCCTGCCATACCTATATGTGACACTGCAGTCACACTCCTGCAATGAGAGCACCCAACGACCGAGGCATCATGACAAATTCTGCATAGAGGACAACCAACGGGGCACATGATGGTCTGTCACGATTCTAAAATGGCTGCCGTACAAATAGTGCGAAACTTTTGTGCAGACCACACGATGGCGAGGTATTCCTTTATTGCCATAGCACAGTCTCGGCTGGATTTCGCCGTCGCCGTCATGCACCGTATCTGTATAAGTATGTGTGTATATATATATATATATATATATATATATATAAAAGCCCCAAAGAATAATAATTGAGAAAAATGCTTCTGACGCGCGGAATCGAACCAGGGACCTCTTGCCCCGCAGCGAGTGGCGCTAAACACTACGCCACGAAACGCAGATCCTTCACGTAGCTAACGGCGAGCGTTATATACACACCCTTTACGGCTGGACGGACTCAGAGACGGCCGGCGCTTATAAGCATTTCTTCATTACCAGTGAGATGGCGCTAGGAGCGCGACGGGTGCATTTAAAAGTCATCGGCGAGCTCGCTCACTTCTTCTATTTGCGCAGGGAAGAACCTTGCGCTTCCGCTTTCTGCTCGCGCGGTTTTCTCGTGGTGAGGGGAAGAGGAATGTTTCAAGTGTTCACCGGGATGTCCGCGCTCATGTTACGGAGCGTACGAAAGTCACTCGAGTTCAAGAGACGCCGCTAAACGAACAAACAGAAGATGAGCGCGAACTATCAAGTGTCACAGCTCGACACTTAAGCACGCTAGTTTCCTTCGCTGCTTCGGCTACCTTTGCAACGGGAGCGCTCTTCAAAGTTCAAACTGATAGTATCCATTGGCGAGCCTCACTTCGTATAGCATTAGTTTCTTGCTATCGCATTCATTGCTTCGCCCTTGCGGCGAAACTGTGACCTTTTTTCAGTTATGCTGTAATTGCGCTTAGCTAGAGAGACAGTGCGGCTCGCATGTGCCACGACTTGCTCTTGCAAGGTCTGTTCCCGCTGCAGCAGGACAGTTCCGATTCCATGCCCACTTGCGTCAGTGTGTGAGATCGTAGGGGCTGAGGCATCGAAATGGCGAGAAACTGGCCCTAAAGTGAGGCATCGCTTGAAAGTCTAAAAAGCGACTTCACAGTCGTCCGTCCAAAAAAGGATGTACCTGTGGTCCGAAAATTGTGTAGAGGACCTGCGATAGTAGCACAATCGCGGACAAACCGGCGGAAGTACGACGCGAAGCCGAGGAAGCCGCGAACATGTCTTAGCGTGGTGGGTTTAGGAAAGCTCAACACAGCGGTAACTTTGTCGGGATCACTTTAAAATCCAATGTTGCTGACAACGTGACCGAACACTTTGATGTTGCGGCCCACAAACCGACACTTCTTGGTATTTATCTAGAGACCGCCATTGGCTAGATACGTTAGTGCCTCTTCTAGACGTTCTATTTACTAAGAAGTTGAAATACCACCAGCCACAAATTCTTGGAGGAAACCTGACGTTTCGAGACCGGCTTGGTCTCTTCTTCAGGGGTGACTGTGCTGATCAGGGGGGCTTCGTCGCAGCTTGTTTTTGGCTCCGCCTTTCTCTTTCCCTCACGTTCCGGAGGCCGTGCACGTAGATCGGAGGCATTGTTCCGAGGGACCGGTTCACATTCGCAGGTGTGTTCTGGATGTTCCACGACTCGAGTAAGAGCCTCCTTCCCAGATTCCTTTCCGTTTCTATGATGGAAGAAACGGAAAGGAAACGGACAGAAACGGAAATGAATCTGGGAAGGAGGCTCTTACTCGAGTCGTGGCACATCCAGAACACACCTGCGAATGTGAACCGGTCCCTCGGAACAATGCCTCCGATCTACGTGCATGGCTTCCGGAACGTGAGGGAAAGAGAAAGGCGGAGCCAAAAACAAGCTGCGACGAAGCCCCCCTGATCAGCACAGTCACCCCTGAAGAAGAGACCAAGCCGGTCTCGAAACGTCGGGTTTCCTCCAAGAATTTGTGGCTGGAGGTATTTCAACTTCTTAATTCTTCCACCCAGCCAGACAGACTTCTGTCGAAATGTTTACATTTAAGTTCTATTTACTGTGAGAAGCTGGACGAAAAGATGACAATGTCATCCAAATAACAAAGACAGGTGTTCTATTTTAAGCCCTGCGGTACCATATCGATCATTCTCTCAAATGTGCATGACGCATTGCAGAGCCCAAAAAGCATCACATTGAAATCGAAGACTCTATCAGGTGTAGCAAATCCAGTCTTCTCTTTATTAGACTCATGCATCGGGATCTCCCAATAGCCAGATCGCAAAGGAAGTCGAGGTTCGAAAAGTATTCAGCGCCCTGTGAGGTGTCAAGCGCATCACCAATCTCTGGCATAGGGTATATATCCTTCCGGGTAATGTTGTTCAGTGTCCTGCAATCAACGGAAAATCGCACTGACCCGTCCTTTCTCTTAACTAGGACAACAGGAGAATACCAAGGGCTTGCTGAAGGCCTGGTAACGTTGCGCGCGAGCATGTCATTGACTTGTTCCTTGACAACCCAGTGTTCTGAAGACGACACACGGAAAGGGCGACGACGAATGATGAGAGATCCGTCTCTATCGATGCGATGAGAGGCCAACGTGTTTTGACCTAAGCCATCCGAACAAACGTCCAAACAATTTCGGTGTTTTGTTAAATTGGCCAGTAAGGCGTGGGTTTGGGTTGAAGTCAGATGTGTCCTCAAAGTGGCCATGAGTCGCCGGGTACTCCGTCTTTGGCTCGCGCGCTTGTGTTGTAAATACAGCAATCGTACCGTCGTACCTGACGTCTTCTTATATGTGGTGGAGCATGCTGTGATTCCCACGTCCTCTTGGTTTACCGGTCACCCTTGGAGCTCAGGTCTTCTTGGCCGCTGGGCTTGCTAAAACATCGATGGCACAAAACGACGTATTCCCTGCCACCCCCGCTCACCCAGCTGAGCCTCACTGCACCCGATTGTTGTGTTTGCAACACAGGCGCGCGAGCCAAAGACGGAACATCGGCGAGACAATCGATGATGATGATTTCTATGCAGAGGTGAGGATGATGAACTACGCAGTCAGCGCTCACACTATTTGATGTTTTAACAGCGGAGCTATATATGCCGAGCATTGCTCCGTGACCACTCAAGAGAAATGATGGTCATCATGAACCGGCACGCGCGCTCTTCATCCTGTTCGTCCTCTTCATCTTGTGCTTCGCTCCCAGGACACGTACGCCGATTTGTCCGACGTGCAATGCAATAACTTTGATGGGTGAGCCAGTGGAGAGTAGCAGGCCAGAGCGCACTAGCTCAGGCCGACCTCTCTGCCTTCAAATAAAGTTCTCTCTCTCTCTTGATGGGGGAGAGAAAGAGTAAAGAGAGAGAGAGAGATAGAGAGAAAGAAGGAGGAAAAGAATGAAAGAAAGAAACATACACAGAGAAATAGAAGCAGAAAAATCATTGCGAAAAACACTTCTTGGCCAGGCGGGATTCCACGATCCGCAGGCGAGCGTCTCAACCACTCGATTTTCCAGGCAGTCTAGCAGAGCATAACATAGCCTTGTATAGTGTAAAGGACAGGCCGCCTTCCCCGTGGTGAAGCCCCCCGTTGACCGCTTCTTTATTGGAACATACTGATACTATCTTAATGATGATGGCACCACTCCTCGTCTTCTACAGAATTTGCAACATCCTCCGTGGCCCCGAAGTGATGCCTGACGGTAAACACAAACACACACGGATTCTAAGGAGACACTATTTGTTCATCGGTATTTGTATGAAGTCCAAGTCAATCCAGGTGGGATCATCCGGGTTTTCTCCTGCACCTGGTCTTCCAGCGGTGCTTCCGACGCTTGTTCCATAGCCGTGCTTTTGAACTCGTCGCCTTTGGTGACCTTGTGCTCTCGATGAGCGGTTTTCGATGGCATGAATGTCCATAATGCAGACACATCCACGAGGTTCTAGTGTAGCCATTTCTGGAAAATTTTCTTGATTTCTTTATCTTGGCTGCGTTTGCCTTGGAAACATCAGGCTTCTTCTTCTGCCTTGGTCTGGACTGTCTCATTCGTGGCTTTGACACTGTTTCGGTATTTTACATCTTAGCTGAAATAAGCCGTATCATCCGCATTGCCTTTGATCTTGCCGTCTGCAGCTTTCTCGAAGAGCCGCAGCTATGATCAGTACAAGGGGCTTGCTTTTGTGCCACCATGGTCTTCTTTCTATTTCTTTTCGCTGTCTGAACTGGCCTTGATTTGCTTCCGCTAAGCACTTGTATGCAAGAATTGCGTCATCCAGCGTCGATAACGCTGAATCTCTGTCCTTGAGGTAGTCGACTTGCACGCTAACTTCCGAGAGGTCGGGATCCGTTTGGTGTAGCAGGTCCGTTAACTTTGTTAGGGCTCGCGTGACGCCAGCCCTGAGTACACCGTGCTTATTACGCAGCTGTTCCGAGTTCGCCATGGCCGTGACGTGAAGGCGTCTCTCGAGAGGCAGTCCCGGGTTTCGCGGCACCAACAATATTGCTGAATGACTGGCTCCCGAACAGTCTAAGAGAGGGACGCTTCTTTAATCTACCATCTAGTCTTGATGCCATCGTAATTGATGGAAGCTATTCAGAACCGTTACAGATCGACGCGCGCCTCTCCGCCATTTGAGCGCTGCATAACCAAGCACGGCAGGCGTTATCATGTGCCGCTCATGGTCGAAGAGCCAGGAATACCAGCCGGAAACAGTAATCACCGACTGGCAGAGCGTCGACTACAACTTCAAATCAACCGCTTCCGAGAGCAGCCAACGTTACTAGAGAAGTACGACCAGGCCATTACAACATATTTCGATGACGGACATGCTGAAAGGGTACAAGAGGAGCAGCCACTCAGAGATAATGTATATTACATGCCTCATCACGCAGTAGTTCGTCGGGACGCCATCACAGCGAAGCTTCGTGTGGTGGTTGATGCATCATCACATGAAGCAGGTCGTCCTTGCCTTAACGATGTCCTGTCGAAGGGTATAAAACTTGGTGCCGACGTCATTCAGCTACTCCTAAAGTTCCGTTGCCACCCCGTAGTTATCGCTGCTGACATAAAGAAAGCATACCTCCAGCTTTTGATTCGGCCTGAACAGCGCGACTTACTGCGGTTCTTTTGGCTGGAAAGACGGCCAACCAAGGAAGAGCCCATGCCACCAATCACAACTTGGCGGATTACCAGAGACCCGTTTGGAGCTGCATCAAGGCTGTTTCTGTTGGCCGCTACAATTCGTCATCACCTGATATCCTGTCAGCACCACTATCCAGACAATGTCGCCTTATTGGAACACGCATTCTACGTAGATGATCTTATCGTCGGGCTACCAAGCGCGAACGCGGTAATAAAAGTATATGAAGAAACAAAGATAATATTCTACGGGGCAAGCATGGAACTTCGCAAGTGGGCTTCGAATTGTGACGCGCTGAAGGAAAGATTCTTACGTGACAACTGCGCCATCGAAAATGAAGCTGGAGATAATGATATGATGAAGATCTTGGGTGTTCCCTGGGAACGTTCGGGTGATTGCCTTCTCTTGAGCACTCAGCACGCAGCCATCTTCAGTGCCGGAAGGCCGGCTACCAAACGTACAGCACTCAAAACCTTGGCCAGAGTTTACGACCCGCTTGGTTACCTCACTCCATTCACCATAAAGGCGAAGATAGTGTTCCAGAATCTATGGAAGAAAAACCTCGCCTGGGATGCCAGTATGCCAGAAGACGAACAGGCCGAATGGAATAGGTGGTGTTCCGACTTGTCCGACACGTCTGTCACTATTCCACGGTATATATTCCTACGAGAAAACATTGATCCCTTTTCATTTGAGCTGCACGTCTTCGCAGATGCCAGTCCCAGAGCATACGGTACGTGTGTTTACGTACGAGTGAACTCGCAACCCGACACATGTTTCGCACGACTCTTAATCAGCAAAGGCCGACTTGCCCCATTGAAGATGGTATCGCTTCCTCGCCTGGAGCGCCTGGCATGCACCACGCGGTGCGGCTTATATGCTACGCGCAAAGGGTCCATTTTCTCCAGCACGCCACTGTTTTCTTGTGGACAGACTCGCTTGTGGCGATAAACTGGATAAGAAGTACAGCAACCAAATTAGAACCATTTGTAGCACAACGTGTAATCGAAATGCAGCAGCATACCAAACCTTCACAATGGTTTCACTGTAACAGCATGGAAAGTCCCGCCGATGTTATAACACGAGGACTATCACGCTCTGACCTCACCAAATCATCGAAGTGGTAAAATGGCCCATCCTCGCTTTCCGACAACACCAGATTTTTCGAAGGTATAGACATCAACCAGTCTAACGCAAATATACTGTTAAATGTGCCGGAGCAACCGAAGAGTGATCAAATCTTGTCCACAGGATCTACGTCTGTCTGTTCATCCGCCATTAGTGTTCGCAAAAACGTCGTGCCCCTGGAAAACTACAGCTCACTAACAAGACTGCTGAGAGTAACTGCATGGATCCAGCGTTTCAGCCGCAACGCAAGACGCTTCCCATCAGCACCTGGACCTCTTAGAGCGGAAGAATTATTTCAAGCTGAACGTTATTGGTTGCTCATATTGCAGGAAGGCTCGTTCCCGATCGAAGTTAGTGCGCTCAAGAAAGGCCAGCCGTTGCCTTCAACATCCCCTGTGCTTCGTTTGTGTCCATTTATGGATGAGAACGGCCTAATTCGCGTCGGTGGGCGACTGCAAGAGCTGCATTCTGAACACGACATTCGTCACCCCATTTTGTTATATAGCAATCATAAGCTCACCAGCCTGCTTGTTTCAGCAGCACATTTGCGTGCGATCCACGGTGGTGCTGAAGCAACTCTCACGGAGCTTCGAGAATGCTTCTGGTTATTAAGAGGGCCCCAAAAAGTGAAGAAAACATTTTTGGCTATAGAATATGCAAACAATGGAAAACGACAATGGAGAGTGAGCCAATGACCCCACTTTCACGCGAGAGAATCACGGAAACCAGCCCCTTCGCGGTCGTTGGACTTGATTACTGTGGGCCGCTGTACGCAAAGTCAACAAGCAGTTCAACAAAGGCTTACATACTTTTCGTTTTCGTGGACCGTTACACGTGCTGTTCACCTTGAGCTCACGTCGGACATGACCACCGCCACAACTTTGCTCGCTTTCCGTCGTTTCGTTGCACGCCGCGGAGTACCCTCAATAGTGTACTCTGACAACGCCCAGACGTTCCGAAGTTGTGCTAAGTCGTTTGGATCTGCGCTACCTGCTCTTCGAGAGTACGCCGCGGAGCTCAGGATACAATGGAGGTTTATCGCAGAAGGAACTCCGTGGTGGGGCGGATGGTAGCAGCTTCTCATTCGTGTAACAAAGGGAGCTCTCAAGAAATCGCTTGGACGCTGCACTCTTAACGTGGAAGCCCTCACAACGATACTGTGCGAGATTGAAGCAGTGATCAACAGCAGACCGCTGACCTATCTCGACAGTGAGACTAACGGGCTACCGCCCTTAACACCATCGCATTTCTGGATGGGTATACGCAGACTATCATTACCGCAACAGATCTGCACATCAGAGCCTCATAACTCGGTTGATCTGCAACGAAAGGCTCGTCATCACCAGCGTGTAACAGCAGAACTTTGGAAGAGATGGAAACGAGCGTACCTACTATTGCTGCGCTCAGCACACAATCGCCCGATATGCCCGACAACAAAACTGCGAGTTGGTGATGTAGTGCTCTTGCAAGAAGACACTGCACCGGCGACATCATGGAAATTGGGCAGAGTGCTTGAGTTACTGCCAGGGAGAGACAATGCAGTGCGCACTTGCTCCGTTCGTCTCGCCAATGGTTCTGTTGTGAATCGCCCGGTACAAAGGCTCTGTGCGCTCGAAGCCTCCGATTCCCCTTGGCCCGCCCCGGATGATGTTGAAAAATAAACCGGAACTGAGCAACAAGAACGTGCGGCATCCGAGGGAAGAGGAAAAAAGCTGAAGTGTGCGAGATGTCGGGATAGGACTGAGCGGCGGACCGTTCGCCATGATTGTAGATTAAAGAAGCGTCCCTCTCTCAGACTGTTCGGGAGACAGTCATTTCGCAATATTGTTGCTGATGGGCGCTCCACGTGTAGAAGGCTTTCGATCTTTGCGATGGCTTGCGTGACGGCCTTTCGTACTTGATTCCGCCTTTCCAATAGGGCCTCCATGATCCGAGCCAGTGTCGGAGACGTAACAAATCACTGGCCGGCAGCGTTGCGAGGCGAAGTTGACATGGCATCTGTTGTGTTGTGTTTCGGTTTCGAAAATGCTTTGTAAGATGCCAGGGGGCGCCGCTCTGGTGTCGTTATTCTACCGGCGCACTTGTAAATAAAAGGGGTGTGTGAGCAGTACTCGTTGTGAGCGGTCGTACTTCTTTTCTTCGGCGCTTCGCGCCAACCCGCGTGTTCGGGGCTGGACGGCGTCCCCGCCGGCCGCGTTCGTCGAGCCGGTCGTCTTCGTCTGCTTCCCTCGTCGGGACCACCAGCCGCCGACACAGCAATGGCGACGAGGTGAAGTACGAACAGTTTCCTTCGTATTCCTTTTTGCCGGTCCGCCTCAATGATTCCATTCTACCGCGACGCTACTTCGGCGTTTTCCGCCATCGCGTCTTGTTCTCCGTAGCGGCCGCCGCGTCGCGTCTCTTCTGCCTTTTCCCCGTCGAGCGGCTCCGCGTCTATTCGTGAACACTGCGGACTTTCTTTTCGCATTGGTGTTTCTCGTTCGTTCTCGTTTCTTCTTTCTTCGTTTCGTGTAGAGTTTTTCTCTTGTGATGGCGTCTCCCATACCTCCACCGCTCTTTCTTTCGACGCCCGGCGATCCGCCGATCCCTTGGGCTGATTGGAAGCTCATTTTCGAAGCTTACGTGGATGCCATCGGGAATGACGCCCGCAAACCGGAGCGGCGGAAGGCCCTTCTGCTTAACGCATTAGGCTACGCCGGTCTAAAACTCTATCAGACGTTTAGTTCCGCCAACGCGTCAGAGACGCCTGCGTCGTCTGACGTATTCCAAGCCGCACTTGCATTGTTCGACGACCATTTTAAAGACGCGTCCTGTGATTATGTCGCGCGCCTCCGCTTCCAAGAGCGTCGTCAGCTCCCCGGTGAGCCCGTGGTAGACTTCATAGCTATAGTCGGTGACAACCTAAGAATAAATATAAGCTCCGCCCACGAGGTCGCATTGCTCATATTTTGCATGCCTCCGCGCTACAAACGAAGTAGTTCCTAAATAATGGCAACGATTTTCGTGCATATAAACATCATTTGGCAATGCTGCACTGACATTGAAATAAAGAAAGCAAAGCTAGATTAAAAACATTGTGAAGGCACCGAGTTCGGCGTCAGCTTAAGATTATATCTGTTGTTTAAATCGCACCCCCCGCCGCGGTCATCTCGGAATCCACGAAGAGGTAATGTACATCTCAAAGGCGCTGTTTCTGCGCAGTATCCATTATGGTAATAAAACAAAGAATGGCACATTAAACGTAAAATTTAAAATAAAGGAATCGTTTTTTTTACGGTTTCACGGAACGAAACAAGGACATTAATCACATTTAATAAGGTCGTTCGTAGTTTTTTACGAAACTTTCACCGCTAGTTTTCTTCAGTCTGCTGTAACTATGGCAACTGTGACTCAACGCGAAGTATGCCGAAGTGGTCTGAGATTGCCTTCGCGAATTTGAATTCTTGTGTTTGCGTAAATACCGTGTTTGCGTCTCGAGTCGCCGTGCCTGTCATTGTGTTTGAGGCAAACGCCAGGGCTTCATTTGGCGTCTTATTTCAACGAAATAAAAGCGCGCACTGCAGATGGTGTTTAACTGTTGGGAGTCATTGCATTCGTTGCCGTCACGTTCACGCAAATGCGGTGTACTCGACTAAAGTGACGGTGACTGAAAGCTTTACGTGGAATTGTTTCTTGCTCCGGCAATTTACACACGCGTCGCCACAACTCCTTCAGCCCTTTAACATTCGACTGTTTTCAAAGCGGGGCCCAGTTTTGCTGGAACAGGGGCTCCTACCTTCTATGAATGTGTGTGTCTGTGCGAATATATATATATATATATATATATATATATATATATATATATATATATGTGTGTGTGTGTGTGTCGCCGATCGCCAGGCAACAGGCTTTTCTATCCCCCCCCCCTGCCTTACCCCGGGCCAATTTATGACCTGTTTGTATTGAACACATGAGGATTTGTCGGGTACCTCCGCGCGCTTTACGTGGGAGCCTCCGTGGAGTAAGGTTTATTCGTGGCCGCGTTGCTGCTATCGGGCCATCAATGTGACGCGTATATTTAAACGTGATGATGGCAGGCTGCTGCCGTTTATGAAATGAGGTTCCCTGAAAGCTTCTCCCTACAAGAGGCAGTGCAACGCGGTGCCGTTTTTAGAGGGGGTTTATTGTTTATCTGAAAGAGCCTATCGTGACATGTTGGGTGGGGAGAAAGTCACTGGCGCACAAGTAAGTGGTCCTATGCAGAGGCAATGGCCACGCCGTCATTTATGTGCTTATCATCCGTATACAAGCATCACTGCAGTGGCAGGCAAGAACCTCCAGTCAGCCCAGTCCTTGCAGACACGCGGGCATCATGCGGACGGCTCGTCTGCGTGGTCCTTGTCGCTCTATTACCTGCTGTTACCATGTGCTATCATATAGGAATGTGGCCACAAACGCTACGCGCGTCAGACGCATTCGGCTGTCTACGGGCCACAGCCAATACTGAACGCATGCATATCAGATATTTGTCTGCGTCTGCCGACGCGGCCCCTCTTTTCCGCTATGGATCCCATCGAGGTGACATCGGAACGCGACTCTCTTTCTGACGAAGTTCCTGCAGACGACTCGCCGCCAACGCCACTCCGGTATTTCAAAAAACACCAGAGTGGTAACATCCTCGGCAGTGCTGTAAGGCAACTTATCTTGAACTGCTACATTAAGCTGCGGCACCGAAAGCCATATCCAAGCGTGGCTGAAGCTTGCGACACCGTCGCTGACCTGCTTGGCGTCAGTCCATCTACAGTGTACAGCGTCAGGAACGATGCCAAAGTGACTGACGGCGTGCTGACCACACCATCACGGAAGCGGCCAGCACGTGTTGGCAAGGACCGTCGGACCACGTTGTACGATGACTTTACGAAGTGTGCCCTGAGGACATGCGTGCACAGTTTCTTTCGGCGCAACGAGGTACCCACAGCCACAAAAATCGCCGCACAGTTTCGTGCCAGCGACGACCTGCCTGACCTAACACCATGGACGGTGCGGCGCCTGCTGCAAGACATTGGCTTCAGGCACGAAAAAAGAAGCAGAAACTCGCTGCTAATTGAACGGGATGACATTGTCGCTTGGCAGCAAAGTTATCTCCGTGACATCGCAACGTACCGAGACGAGGGCCGTCCCATATACTATTTGGACGAAACATGGGTGAGTGCCGGGCACACCGTATCGAAAGTGTGGACTGACGGTACTGTGACATCGTCACACGACGCCTTCATGCGGGGCCTTACGACTGGACTGAAGCAGCCATCAGGAAGAGGTCAACGGTTGATAATCAGCCACATCGGCAGCAAGGACGGCTTCATTGATGGCTGTTTGGACATATTCCGTGGAAGGAAGACTGGAGATTATCATGAGGAGATGGACGGAAACCGTTTTGAAAATTGGTTCCAGCGTGTTATTAAGAAACTTCCTGAGGGAAGTGTTATCGTCATGGATAATGCTCCCTACCATTCCCGCAGGGTCGAAGCTGTGCCAACAACGGCCTCTCGCAAGGATGCAATTGTGCAGTGGCTCACCGAAAAAGGTGTACCTTACGATGCCGGTATGAGGAAGAAGGAGCTGCTAGACATTGTCTCTTCGCTCAAGCCACGCTTTCAGAAGTATCGCATTGATACAGCTGCAGAGAATGCTGGCTGTGTTGTGCTAAGGCTTCCTCCTTACCACTGCGAATTAAACCCCATTGAATTGATCTGGGCGCAGGTAAAGAATGGTGTCGCAGCAAGGAACAGAACATTCAAACTCTCCGATGTGGAGGACCTGTTGAGGGAGGAAGTGGAAAAAGTCACTGCTGTAAACTGGGCCAATGCTGAAAGACACGTCCGTGAGACTGAAGCATTGTTCTTTCGAAACAGCGGCAGTAGCGACCACATTAAGCCGATAATTATTATGCTAGACGGGGACGACGCAAGCGACGATTCGTCACGGAGTGAGCAAAGTGGCGATGAGGATCCACTTCCTCGGAAACACATGATTGCCGCTTGAAAACGAGACTATATGCAGACGGTCATTTCCCTGTGTTTCTATCTGCAAATGCAACGATTAACTACGATATTTTGTAATTCTGTGAGCTACCCCATTATCTCACTCGACCATTGCCGGACATGGTTCCCGACAGCATGTGCATACGCCAGAATTCACGTCTTGGCCAGATCGTTGTGCGCCGGCTGATTATGCATGGCGCAGGTTGCCTCCCCGCCATCGTGTGTGACATTTATAAAGCAATGGCCCTATCCTCTGCTCACAACGCGCCAACCCTGCATGCTGTACGTGGGTGCCAGTGACGCGCAATAGACAGAGACCACCACACCGATCCAGGGAGTGCCGCGCTCGGCTCGTAAGGCTGAGGCTCTCGCGGAGGCCCATGAATATCTCCGTGTGCTTCACCACATCGAATGCCTCCACCGAGCGCTGGTTCCCCTTCTCTCCGGTCCGCTTCCGACCAGCGTAAACGAGGCGTTGCTGCGACTCTTCCGAAATCGCGAGTTTCCCGCGTCGTCGAACTTTGTCGTCGACGGCCCTGCGATGAGAGCTCCTTCGCCTGCGCCGCACCGACGCGCGGCACTAAAAGTGTACCTCGGACGATCAATACACCGTGCGCCTTGCAGTGCCATCATGCAGGAGGCAGCCGCAAGACTACGCGATGACCTTGCAGTGACACATGTTCCCTATGACGGATCCGTCCCCGAAGACCGTTTCGCGGCTGCCGCAATGATCGCGCCAGACATCGCCACTCTAAAGCACTGCCGCCTTAGCTGCCGGTTGTCATCCACCGCGGCAGAGCTGGTCGGTGTAGAGCTAGCTCCTGACATATTCCGCAAGTCACCGACCATCACAAGCGCGGCGATATTCTGCGACCCGTGGCCAACACATTCGCAGGTATTGGTGGAGGGGTGCCGTCGACCACTCGCCCAAGGCGACGCCTTGAGCCTCCTCATTCTGCAAAAACAAGGCCGCAGCATCGCGCAACAGTGCACCTGGACTTGCGAACAGAAAACGCTAGCCCCGCGGAGCACCCTCTGCGAACTGCGCCGACTGCAGGGCCTCCGAGACACTCCAACATCTGTGCGAGAGTGCAGCCAGCACTGTTTCGTAGTGCGAACAATTCAGCGGTTACCGCAAACAAGGCTTGCCTTGCTATAATTTATACTCCAGGAGCTTCGGCACCAGCCTAACTGCAAGTAACGCCATTTGCGCCGCTTCTACTGCTCTTCCCATCGCCAACTCCCCACTCTTTTTCTTTTGTCCAATTCCCCTGTGTGTTACGGTTGAAGTGTTCTCACCCGGGAGACAGTTACCGATCGCACCTACTCCGTTTTCTCTTCCTGCCAAGAATTACTGTCTCTCCTCCCGAGTCGTATACCCCAGTAGCCCCAATGAATGGCTTCATTTTGTGTAACACGAGAACAACACTGCTGGAATCGACCTTGCGTAAGCAAACTTGCTAACCTGTGTGACACCAATTACAGATTTGCTTTGTATACGTAACTCAATGCACAGTTAGTCGAACATGGCTGCTGCCCCTTCATTCTCTGCCGGCTTGGTGTAGTGACCCAGTGTGCCGACAAGAATTTTTCAAGGCAGGGTAGTCTCACTTTCCTGTCATGAAAAGTCTGACCCAGACTCACTTTATACTTCCCAGAAGTGCCGTCTCAACAAGCACCACAAGGATGTTCACTATTTTTTCTGGATCCATCACACTTTCATGTTCACGATCTCATCACTTCACTTGTGACAATTAATGTTCTCTAGGAAATCCTTCAGTGATTATCTGATATGAGTTTTTGCTTTGCTAAAGTTTGGGCCATTGACCTGCACATTCAAAAACGCATGCGCTGGATAATACCTGCTAATTACACTGGATGATGTCATATGAATACAGGGCATGAAGTCATAACCACACCACTCTACAGCAGGAAATGAGGTGGAACGTTCCGTTGAACGACTCCAAAAGCACTTATGCAGGCTGGTACTGTAGCCTTACAGCACCGATTTGCGAGATTTTTGTGCTGGCAGCAGCGCAGTCCACACAGAGCACGACACGAAACCTAGCAGAAGGAAATGTTCAGGCGAAAATTGCATCCTCTCAAGATACAACACGAATTATGGAACTGTATGGACACAAAAGTAGTCTGATTACGTGTCATTAGGCCACTTTCATTATTTAGCTCTTCATAATTTTAAACTTCATGAAAGATACATTCTGTGATGTATTGCAGCATGTACGGCGTGGCTTGTCTGAGTTGGCTAAGGAAAAAGTTCAGCAGCATTTCACTTATATAAAAAACAAGGCACATGATACCAGCAAAACAAGTACACAACAGTTATGACACTACGGCGCAACAAGTGAAGTCTAGGTCCCATAGCATTTTTCATGCCATATCTTTTCTTCTCGATACTATTAAAGACGCTGCTTCTCAATCAAGTGGACACTATCATCAAGAGGCGAGCACATATTGCTACCTTGCATATCTACTATGTTTTCCAATTTGATATGCACACATACTCTAAAGCATAATGGATGTTAGGAAACTGTTCATAAGGCAAAGTCAGTAATTTAAAGACAAATATTTCTCTGTTATTGCAAAGCACAGTGTTTAATGGGCTGTGTTCTGTGTTGCATCTTTACAGCACAAAGCTTAAGGTACTTTTGCATAGGGCTTTTATTTGGAGACGTACACACTTCACCGTGCAAACATGCACATACTTATGACCTGTCATGCCCTTTCGTAATGTACACATACATAGTTACACGTTGCAATGTAGGGTAGACAGAAGGTACACGTGATTGCAACATTGCATTACGTGTACAACATTTCTCTCTTGCAAGAATGCAACCACATAATAAAGCACTGTGACAAAAAAATCAAGGCATGTCGCGCAGCAAGTAAATGGTTCTACAACAAACTTCCTTAAACAGAGTAAGCACTTGAAAATTGTAAACAGTTGAAAAATTACCTACGGTCCTTATTATCAAGCACTCTGTGGCTAAAAAAAAAGGTTTAAAACACCATTAAAAAGCACCACTAAAAACAGATAACACGGGGCATGCGCGTGTACATGAAACTTGAACACTATTGCGCAAGAAAACTGCCCAAGTTCACACATTTCTTCAGTCATGAACTCATTTTGCTATGTAATGTGCAATGTAGGAAGATACCAAGCACTTAGGTCTATCGTGCAACAGCTGGATTTGTATGAGGTGGTTCAGTTGACTATTTGAATAAAATTATTCACTACAAGTGCTGCACATTATCTAAGGACATGCTATGTGTGTGGTGGTCCTTTGTATGCACACGTGCAATGCATTTTCTGCTGCAATGCCACAGAACTGGGAGCCGAACTTTGCTTTCACAGTGGAATGCATATTAAAATAATATTATCTGGGGTTTAAAGTCCCAAAACCACGACATGATTATGAGGGAAGCCGTAGTGGAGGGCTCAAGAAATTTCGACCACCTGGGGTTCTTTAACGTGCACCTAAATCTAAGTACACGGGCCTCAAAACAGTGCAAGGCAATGCACCCTTATTGTTTTGTTTCACGAGCCCCCCCCCCCCCCCTACTGCACTTTAATATAAACAAATTATCACTGGGTAACACATGCACCCAATACAGGCGAAATGCAAAATACGCGCGCTAGACAATAGTAAGAATTTCTAATATGAAATCGTTAAGTATGATACGCCATTAAAAACAAAAGCTTTTTCTTCTTTTTTTTTCACTCAATAATAGCTTTAGCGGTGTCGCTTCAGTTACAATCATGACAGATGCACTCGAACGTTCTTGTGTCACAGCGATATTATGTAGAGCGCATCATTTCGCGGTTTTGAAGAGAAACATTACCGCGCACAGCGTTTTTCATGCAAGGCGTTCGTGTATCGAGCGTGAAACAAGGACTTACGCAACGGGCACTTCAACCTTGCACATCATAATGGGCTAGTGGAACTGAATTCCGTTAACACTACGCAGCTGCGCCAATAGGCACACGTCACGTAATCCCACACGCACCGGATGACCACAATTCTCTTTAAAATGCACACACCACTGCATATTCACCACACCTGGTTTGTTTGCTTTCACACTGTGTTGCGCTAACGGGTTATGTTGGTCGCTTTCTTTTTCTCACGCTTCACCGCACACAGCACAGCGCATGTCACAAAAGACCACCAAAATTCCCACGTTGCGAACTCTAACACACACTCACACACGCACATGTGGCAACGATAATGCCATGGCTTTTGCGGGCGGTAAATCATACACAGACGCGCACATTCCGACTTCAACCTCACCGACTGCACACGGATGAACGCGACGACAATCGCCGAGTGTGGTGACCCTCAGGCGATAGGCTCGGTGTATCCGAGCGATGGAGGGAACACACGCCGTGTTGCTACTTCACACTGCCGAAACGACGGAACGCGATCAAGCGTTGTCAAACACTCCGAGCAGCTGCCGCTTCGGTGCACTTGAAACGCGGCACAATCACAAGCTTCTACTTCGTCGAATGACGACCGCCGAGGATTATGCTGAGCACTTGTGGGTAACAGTAGAAAAGAGCTTCTTCTGGAAGAAACAAACACCACAGGAAACTGGGGAAAACCGAATTTACGCCTCTCGGTCTCGGTTCAGCGGCACCTCGCCTCTCGTTGCGAACGGCGCCATGTTGCATTTTTCATTGGTTCGTCTTAATCGTTACGTCATGGTAAAGAGCGGCCGTAATTGGACGCGCATAATACAAATGGACAGTGGTGCACTTTACTTTTTATTCTTAGCTTGTCACCGACTATAGTCTCCGGTCGCTAGCCGCGTCTTGCGGGTTCGGCGCGCTTGAAAATGACATGATCAGGCAGCAGCTCTTTATTGGCGTCGCGTCGCAAAATGTCCGTTGCCGACTCCTCCAGAAAGGATCGTCTATCACTCTTTCCGAAGCCCTCTCGATTGCGCGAGAGGATGAACTTGTCCGTGTGCAGTTGGAGCACTTCGCTCCGCATTCGGTGCAGCAACTTTCTGCTGCGGGGCCACAAGGCGCCCATTCTTCGTTCCACGGGACGCGCCAACATGGCGGCCCTTCTTCGTCTCGGCGCGGCGGTCAACATGGCCGCCCGCCTGCACAGTCCTTTCGTGGCGGTCAACATGGCGGCCCCTCCGCGTCGCGGGGTCGAGGAAGCCGTCAACATGGCGACTCCATGCCGCCGAATTCAGCTTTTCCGGATCAACACCGAGCTTTGGGCTCGCACGCTCAATTTTCTTCGCATAATTCAACCGCACACTGCTTTCGTTGCGGATCGGCACGGCATTTAGCCAACTTTGCGCAGTGTCCGGCAAGAAACCGCACTTGTCTTGCGTGCGGAAAAATTGGACATTTTCAGTCCGTATGCAATTCCCGTCCAGTAAATCTTCCTGAACCAGGTTCTTCATCTGCTCCTTCGAGCACTGCTCAGACCAATACGGTCACAGTTCTAAACGTGGATGGTCTCCACACTTCTTCCGAGTCACGTGTTACAGCTTCAGTGGGCAATGTGCCCTTGTCTTTTCTGGTGGACACAGGCGCTTCAGTCTCGTTGATCAACGCCAATGACTTTCAGCATTCATTTCCGCACATTCAGTTGGCACGCTCATCTACCATCCTGCACTCATATTCAAAGGGAATCATTCGCCACTTCGGCCAATTCACGGCCAACGTCAAGTACGCCGGAGTGCAGGCTCCGATAACATTCTTCGTGACACCATGTGGCCGATCTCTTCTTGGCCTTGATGCCATTCGGTTGTTCGGCATCACCATCTGCGGTGATACACTACGATGTTATTCTTCGAAATCCAAAACAACTCTTCCGGTACCAAATGGGACGATGCCTGCTACACTGTCTTCGGCTCCAGCGCCGTCTGCTTCGTCGATTGTGTCGACCGTTCGCGCTTCGCCGACTTCCGGTCCCACGTCTTCTGCGCCGTCCACTGCGTCACCGCTTACGGCTTCGGAGACATCTTTTTCGTCGATGCAGGATCGACCTGTTGTTGTGTGTGCTTCACCTGGTGCGGTGTGCCCTGTGCGTGCGCCCGTGCTTCGTTCCACTTCGCCGATGCGTCCGCCAGCCAGGCCTGCCCCACCGCTACCTCAACATTCAGCCTGTGGAACGATTCCTTCGCCTGGTGGGGAGGACTTGCCAAGCGCGTGTGACCGGGGTGCTGAGTCACCTCCTTCTACACATCAAAGGCGCCGCACTAAGCGGAAACGTCGGAAGCCTCGACGTTATGAGGACTATGTTCAATAGTCATAACAAGTTCTTTTCTTATACAATTGCTCATTACGTGCAGTGGACTTACTCTGTGTGCATTATCGATGCATTGTTTCTCTGTGCAGTGTGTGCAGTGTTCTGTGCAATATTTCGTAAATAACTGAACTGAATTGTCTTACGCATTTTTCAAATGTGTATCTTGTGAATTTCCGTGTGATTTCAGTTTTTCATGCTTTCTTCACTTTTCAGTTTTTCACTTTTCTTTCGAGGAGGGGATGGTGTTGTGTTGTGTTTCGGTTTCGAAAATGCTTTGTAAGATACCAGGGGGCGCCGCTCTGGTGTCGTTATTCTACCGGCGCACTTGTAAATAAAAGGGGTGTGTGAGCAGTACTCGTTGTGAGCGGTCGTACTTCTTTTCTTCGGCGCTTCGCGCCAACCCGCGTGTTCGGGGCTGGACGGCGTCCCCGCCGGCCGCGTTCGTCGAGCCGGTCGTCTTCGTCTGCTTCCCTCGTCGGGACCACCAGCCGCCGACACAGCAGCATCCATCACACAAGTCTCGCACGACGAAGATCAGTTAGTTATCAGGCTGACATTCTTCACGATGTGGGTCTCGGGGATGGTTAGGCCTCAGCTTCACTGCTTCACTGAACGACGGCTTCACAAAAGTCCTCCAGGCTACAGATGCGGTCGAGAACTCGTAATGTCCGCTCACTCTCACCTCTGAAGGTCCTTTCCCGGGTTTCACGGCACCGTAATGTAAAGAAAAGGACAGGCCGCCTTCCCCATGGTGAAGCTTGTTTGTTTGTTTGTTTTACCTTCTGTTCTATGGCACGTACCCACTCTGTGGGATGGGCCAAGAATATGTAGTTGAAGTTTAATATCTTATTCGATGAATGTGAAATGATTAAAAAAATTCAGAGTAGAAATGGTAATAATAAATAAGACATCAAATTAAGACTTCAAAAATTATGCTATTGAGCTCGTATTTCAGACCGTCGTATTAAATTGATCAGAACAATTTGGTGAAATTAGATATATTGAACCGCATTTTAATAAAGAGCGTTTTTGAAGGAAGATTAAAATGGTACACGTTTAGTGGTTTGTATGAAATTACACACGGCATTGAAGGCATCCCTATGGCAGTATCCCAACCCTGAGGGTCCGAAGCTTAGTACAATTTCTTCAGTTAAGTTTAAGCCTATTTTTAGCAGCGGAGTAATGAGCAGTCGTGATCTAATAATTGAATATATGCAGCACGACAAAAAGAAATCTGCAATATTTATTGGAACATACTGATGCTATCTTAATGATGATAGCGCCCCTCCTCGTCTTCTACACGATTTGCAACATATAGTATAATATAGCAAGAAAGTGGGAAAGGGAAGTGAGGGTGAGAAGGAGAGATGTAAGGGTGAGCAAAAGGAAAAGTAAGAGGGGCGACACTGAAGCATAGCATATAAGGAATGAGAAGGAGAGAAATATAGAGAATAACATTGAGAAAGAGGGAAGATAAAGAGAAAGGGAGAGAAAGAAATGGAGAGTGAAACAAAAAAGTATAAGTAAACAGGCAGGAAAAGGACATAGAAAAAAAGAACGAGAAGAGAGAAAATGATTAGTCACGGAAACGAGCAGTCCACTTTCACTTAAGGTGGACGTTGCGAATCTTCATTGTTGAACTACGCACAAGAGAAATCTCTCACCGACACTACATTGCAGGTCAAGATCCAGTGCCTGTATGTACAGGGTGGCCAGTGAACGGTTATACTGCGCGAGCAGTCGGTTTTTTTTTTAATCACGAAGCCCGCTATACTCGCGGACAACTTTTCTTGCCAATGAAGCGAAGGCTACAGAACCACAATGCACGTATCCTACCGCTAATGAATGTAGTCTCACAATTGCGTGCGTATTTTCTACGTGAGATATATGAAATACTCCTTCATTTTTTACATGTAGCTTTTTGAGACGCAAGGCAGCGCACGCAAGCAAGGTATTTGCATTTCTTTTACTTTATACGTTGTTACCTTGCGTTTTTGCGTGGGTAAAAAAGTCGCACCTTTTACCCATACCTAAGACGCTAAGCAGCGTGTGCGCCGAAATGCAGCGCTAGCCATCACTTTCCGAGGAGTTACGAGACGTGCGCCAAGCCGGACTACTTCGCGTAGCAGTATATGTGCAGGTGCTCCGCCCCTGTAGCTTTCCCTTCATTGCCAAGAAAAGTTGTCCGCGAGTATAGCAGATGCTGCCTGCGTCGTCGTTGTTTCTCGCGGGCGAGGGCTCGTTCTCGTTCCTTGTGAGCTGATAGTTCGGCGTTCATCGCATAAAGAGCGTTTCTATTGTGAAGGCGCGCCCTTCGCTCTCTCTCGCCACACGGCGAGCGCTGAGGCGGTGGCGCCCTCTGTTGCGCTCAAGCGAGTGGAGCATACGACGATGCACATGCGACAGCATACGATTTGGCACGATGCTCGACGACACGCCGAAACCCTAAGGTGCTTCGCCCATAAAAAAAGAAAGAAACCGTGACATGCGCGGAAAGTGCAGCACAACCACAGCGAAAGCTGGAAGAGCGGCATTTGTAGATCCCATTGTAAACTCTCTTGGGGATACTAACACAAGTGCATTCTAAGCTACCCACTACGCCATAAATCAATTTTTTGTGAATTTGGGAGGCACCGACTACGTCACTACTCGCGATTTTGCGGAGAAGCGAGGTACCCGCTTCACATGTGTAGCGCATTATGTGGAATTTGTTGATGCGACGGCTGATGACGATGAATGTTTATGGTTGAGTCCCTTGTAATGGGTTGGAAGCTTAAGAGGACCCACTCTTTACGTAATTTGGGTTGTGTGAAGTCTGGTGTTTATTTCAGTCTCCTACCATGCTATATAACATAAGTGAGCGTGAGAAAGAGAGAGAGGGAAAGAGCGCTATTGAGGCCGTGAGGAAATGCATCATGGGTACCTTACGGGCTCCCTTGGTGACTAATACAAATACACTTTCGAGGTGCCCACTACACTGTAAATCATCATAATTTTTGTGAGGTGGGGAAGAAGCCACTCTGTCATTTTTCGTCATTCTGCGGAGAACCGTTGTACCCGCTGCACATCTGGAAGGCACTATGGGCATTTTTTTGATGGTGTGCCTGATGACCATCAAGAATTATGGCTGAGCCCTTTGTAATGGGTTGGAAGGATTCAACGACCCACTCTTTGCGTAATTCGCATTTTGTAACGCCTGGTTACAGACGTCGCGTCGTGTGACGCCTGGTTGTTATTTCACTCCTCTATCACGCTATATTACATACGTTAATGCGGTTTCTTTCCGACATGAAGCCTGTATAGAGTCTTTTCGCGACAGAGGTTCAAGCACCGGCGCGTCTTTGTGATAGAATACCGGGCTCACACGCGGAGGGCCCATGTTCGAACCCCGTTCCATCCTGGATATTTTTCTTATTTCGCGCGATAGTGGTTACGGACACCGGCGGCGGACAACTACGGCACCGAAAACGGCTGCTGTTGTGATCTTATAACAGCTTTCGCTGTAAAAAGAAAGGAAACTGAACAGAAACAAAGAAAGCCGCCCAGAATGGCCCTTCCTTCAGACTTGGCACCAATAGTGCGAAGGTGTCTAAATTCCTATTATCTGCAGCTAGGCATTTTCGGAAGAAAAGGTGCCGTTTCTGCATATACCTACGACTGTTTTTCTTTATCGATGAACTTACCTTATTTTTAGCCTCTGGAAAAATTGTGACAGCATTATGAACTGTGATTCGTCTAACAATCACTGCGCAAAGTGAGTCATACGCAACAAAATCACCATAAAGGAACACGTGTATTTGCGCCGAAGTCTGGGACATGATGTAAACGGCGACAGTGCCAACGTAACACACTGTCCTTCGTTCGGTAACGTTAGATCAATTCCGGCATTATAGCTGAAAGTGCGAAACGTAATTGGGCATGCATTTAAAAAGATGCGATGCGATGAAAACCAATTTCAGTGAAAGTAGAATGAAAGACTACTTCACAAGTGCCAAGGTAGCACCGAGGTTAGTGCACGCAAAGAAGCAGAGGCAGCAACAATATTTCATTTGAAAATACGAAAGCCCGGCCAGTAACGCTTACGCATCGTCAACGATACGTAAATTTTTTTGCGCAAATAAAGCGACTTCCCGTCGGAAGCGTATGAGAACTTGCGCCATAGCGATGTTCATATAGCAGTTAACTAAAAAAATGTAAGTCTGCCGTCAGCGCATTTGCAGTTCTACATTCTCTGGCCAAAAGAATGAGAGATTCCTTAATCGTGCTAGCTTGGAGATCACAAGTTTTAATCTATACAGACATGTGCTAGGCCAAAATATGAAAGCCGAAAGCGTCAGAGCGCCAGAGTGTTAAAGTAAATTTATGATTTTAGATATGTGAAGCAAGGCGAACCGCTCTTTAAAGATTGCGGTTTGAGTCTGCGTCTTTAATTTGAGTTTAGTTGATGAATTTAGACACGTGCAGTAAAACAAACCGCTCCTAAAAGCTCATGGTATAGCTTATAATCTTTAAATTTCAGTTATTTTACTCGTGTGGCAATAAGACCAAAAGACGCGCAACCTAGAACATTATCACTTGCACAAAATGGCGGCAGTCATGTGACCCTAAAGCAGCACCTTTTGCATGGCCTGAACGAAGGCTGGTCTGATGCTCTCCATGTATTTGCTGTGAAAGGCGACACCTGCGCTGTTCACCTCACGCACGAAGACGCCTTCAGCTTTCAGCTCTTCGACCCACTTGGCTACCGCATCGGCTGCTCCGGACACCGTGACAGAATTCTCTGCATTGTGACAAGCGGGCTGCACGCCGTCTGGACACCGTTTTGTGGCCTCTTCCCACGTCAGACCTGGAAAAAAGAAACAGAAAATGTGCTCTCGTGCTTTTCATGCATCTTCGTGTCCTGGATAAAATGCTAGATAATAGAAGGAAGGAAAGCTTGTATTTTACGTGATTTTCTTATTATGTTTATTATTCGAGTGAAAATGTTTGATCAATAACTCATTAAGAAATAGCATCAATCGGCATGATTCACCTACAGAAGGCATGACGCTATTCATCTTTCTTCGAAAGTTGAAGAAACTTGATTTTATTTGATTTGATATATGTAGTCATACACACTTGGAACGGATCATTTCGCTAGCACGATTCTGATATACTGAAACCCCTTCTACAAGAAAAAAAGTATCGTCAATCACCTTAATCAGAATAATTTGGGACAAATCGTAGATGACGAATGAAATACGCAGTAAAGACGACATACACACTATAGGTTCGAACGCTTGTAACGCCTAATAACCTGTAATATCAACATGACAAATTTAGGGCTAACAATAATTATGCGTATTGTTATGCACCACTCATCAAGAGGACGAAGAAGAGGAAGACCGCTGGGTCATTGCTTCTAATGTTCTATCCTTGGGAGCCTCCTCATTTGGTCATTCTCAACGGGATGTCTGTTCAGCTGTACAAAATGTTTTAATTGAATCAGGGCGGTTTTGATATTGAATTTTGAAATTAGCATTATTATTTTTCTTCTAACTAGTCTATAATTCATTAGTCATAGAATTCATATGTGACCACTTTTATCTATAAATTATTCGTTGCTTGGCCAATCCCCCAGAGTGGGTGTAAGCCATTCATAAATGCAATCATCATCATTATCATAATCCTGTGTCGCCATCGCGGTTATTGTCACCCCGATCACTGTGCTCGTGTAAATACCCGTCTTCTGTCGTCTCCCAGTAACATCTCCCCGTAAGATCATTTACATTCTAAAGACATTGTTTGATATATATTGCCAGGATTATACGCTTCAGAACCTTGGACGTGATAAAACTTTTCAGTGGCTTCCAGGCCACTGTTGCACCAGCGGAAAAGAACATGCCGATAATGCCGCTAGTCTTGCTCGTGGAAATACCGTGCAAGGAGAAATTCCATTATCAAGAACCGGCCTAGCAGCAAACCTTCGTTCGCTCGCGCGTGATGTCACTCATTTAGGGGTGTGCGAATAGCGAATACCAGAAACAAATCGAATATGAATTCAACAGTGATGACACCTAATCGAATACGAATACAAATCGAATGACATTGGAATAGTTTTCGAATAGAAAGCCGACCATTTACAAAGGAAGCCTAGGTTTCCATAACAATTTCTTTTACGGAAATATGCAAAGCCCTTAACAACTGAAAATTACCTTACTTTAACCGACAAAAAGCCACAATAATTTAAACTGATATAACCCGTTACACAACACGGACTAGATGCTTCGATATATTTTTTACCTGCAGGTAGAAACGCAGCGCTACTTCAGAATTGAAGATGGTAATTCGTGTCACTTTTTCAATAAAAGTGAGGCATAAAATTTACGCAATGTTTCAAGAATCAAAATTTTTATATTATTATGAATATCATGCTGATGATGATACTAGATTAAGCACACACTTACTTCGGCTACAATGGACATTTAAGAAAGAACGCGGTAGCCTCGTAAGAACTTTAGCTGCATTCATCTTAGTAATGCAATAATGAAAACAAGAAAAATGATTCTTCGCTGATGCAACCATTTGTTGCTTAGGGTTTTTCCGTTCGGTGCTGATTATTCCAAAAGTATTTGAAACAGATTCCTTACTTCGTATGTGCACTATTTTATTGCAGCAACAAATCGAATAGTACGCTATACAACTCGTTATCCGAAACTTTCGAATATTAGCACACTCCTGCACTCATTCAATGTGGTATACGGCCGGTTTTCTGCATAGCCGCCTTCAGCGCCTGGATTCGTCACTTGAATTTTAAATTCCATCCTGAACAGCTCCTGCTCTATTTGTTCGGTGCCTGGTAGATATGTGTGCCGCCGCGCCGCGCCGCCGCCGAAGTCCCGAGAGAGATCACGCCGCCGCCACACAATAATTGCGGCGCGCGGCCGTTACTCTTTTATTAACCCGAACGGCCAATCGGGGCATAAAGTACATCACTGTACCGGGCAAGCACTTCTTGATGTGTCTATGTAAGGGACTGCCCATTTCATGCGCCGCTGATTGGCCGAGCTCGGCAAACAGCGCGCTCTTTTTGACGTCACGAAGCTTTCACAACTCTCGACAAAAATGAGAGGGACGGAATGTGCCTCAACCACGGAGGGAAAAAAAACGCCAGGCCTGCGCTGAAACCGCAGCACAGTCAGAGCGAAAGCTGGAAGAGCGGCGTTTCTAGAGCCGGTTTTAAGCTCTCTTGGCGCGACAATACAAGTACACTAGAAAGGCACCCACTACGCCATAAATCACAATTTTTCTGAAGTTGGGAAGCACCTACTAAGCCATTATTCGTCATTCTGCGGAGAAGCGAGGCACCAGCTACACGTCTGTAAGGCATTATGTGCACTTTGTTGACGCGACGACTGATGACGATGAATAATTATGGCTCAGCCCCTTGTAATGTGTTGGAAGATTTAAACGGCCCACCAGTTATGCAATTTACATTGGGTGACGCCCGGTCGCTATTTCCTTCTCCCGTCATGCTGTATACCATACGTTGACGTGGGAGAGAGACGGGCGGGGGGGGGGGGGGGGGCGAAGAACTTCACTGAGACCCCGAGGAAATGGATCATGCGCTTATGGGCTTCCTTGGCAACCAATACAAGTTCACTTGCGAGGAACCCACTACGCTATAAATCATTGTAATTTTACTGAGACCCCGAGGAAGTGGATCATGCGCTTATGAGCTTCCTTGGCAACCAATACAAGTGCACTTGCGAGGAACCCACTACGCTATAAATCATTGCAATTTTTGTGAAGTAGGGCAGCAGGCACTGCCACATTTTGCGCCATTCTACGGAGAGCATTGGTACCTGCTAAACGCATGTAAGGCATTATGCGCTCTTTGCTGATGCTGTGCCTGATGACGATGAAGAATTATGGCATAACCCTTTGTAATGGGTTGGAAGCATTCAACAACCTACTCGTTGCGCAATTCGCATTATGTGACGCCTGGTTACAGAATTCGCGTTGTGCGACGCTTGGTGCTTATTTTACTATTCAACCACGCTATATTGAATATGCTAGTGTGGTTCCTTCCCAACATGAAGCCTGTATATGACCTTTTTGCAAGGCAGTTTCAAGCACCGGCATGGCTCAGAGGTTGAATACTGGGCTCCCACGCAGAGGGCCCAGGTTCAAACCTCGTTCCATTCGGGAAATGTTTTCTTATTTCCTTTCTTTTTCTTATTTCGAGCGATACTGGTCACGGACACCGGGGCGGCGGCGGCGGACAACTACGGCGCCAAAAACGGCCGGTGAAATGATCTCATAACAGCTTTCGCTGTAAAAACAGCAGATAGCGGAGGTAGTTGTTAGGTATTCATGGTAAAAATACAGGACGTGCCAACGCGAACACAAGAGATGAGTGAAGAAAATGAACAGTTACTTTTGACGTAGACCGCTACGTAGACCGCGGGAATGCGTAGATATATATTTGCGTCTACCTCCTTTTTCGCCTCTGTATGATTTTTCAGTCTGTTAGTGGCGCTTGCGGTGCCTTGACTACTCTCTTGGGTCCGTGTTTGTCGCCCTGTATTTCTAAAGCGCCCAAAAACAGCCTCTGTGAATACAAAAAAACGGGCAGTTTGCTCTAAGTCGCGCAAAGCTTAGCACAACGAAGCACGGGCCTGTCGCCGCTCGTACTCTCCGTCGACCGACACGTCTAGCTTTGAGATCCGCGGCTTACCCTTCGAGACTAAAGACATCCCCGAAATTCTTTCATGCTTTAATTTTTCGGGTGGCAATAAAATACTTTCACGCAAAAAATGCCTGGGTACGGCCCTGCGCTCTTTCTTCGGACGCCCTGTGACTCTGGACACGATCGGGCGAAACCAGGCTATGCACTATAGAGCGGAGGTTGCAGGCGATGTCTCCGTCGGTGGGCGTAGCTTAGATACCACGCGTGCGCGGCTTCGCCAAGTGGTGCGGTATCTGGTAGCTAGACGATGCGATGCTTCCTTCCACTATCTTCCACTCTCTTCTCCTTTCTCTCTCTTTCGTTGATGCTCTCTCTCTGTCTCTCTTCCGTTTCGTTCTGCCGTTCTTTCGCTCTATTTTTCTCTTTCTCATTCTTCCTGCGATACGCTTTACTCTCTCCCCTCATCCTTTCCCTCCTCCTCACCGTCACATATCTCCTCCACATGCTCACTTCCTATTCCAACCGGCTTCCTACTCTATACTGTACAAGGTTATGCTATGCTCTCTTAACGAGCCGAAATAGCCGAGTGGTAGGACGCTCGAGCGCCGTCGGATCGAGGGTAGGCGGATTCGAATCCGGCCTCGTAATAAAATTTTCCCTTTCTCATTCTTGATACTGACACACTATGATTTCAAGCTACGCGCGCTGACCGATCCCTACGACCTCCGAATTGTTTGCGGCATACGTGCGAACCAAAGCAAACGTGTGGTGGAGAGCACGTGACTGCGTGACCCAAGGAATATCTGTTGCGCGCGAACCACGCGGAAAACAAGAAATGCAGAAGAAGAAGAAGAAGAGGTGGAGGCTGAGAAGAAAAAGAGGACTAATCTCGGGACTGTTGGGAGACGTCATTGTAGTTGTTCCTTCTCAGGCACAAGTTCACGCCAACTACTTTAGTTTATTCAACGTGTGCTCTTGAACTGTGCGTTATAAATCTGGTGGAGGTGCACGGTATGATGCCAAGTCCTTCTCGAGTGACAGAACGTAGTCCACAACCACAGCGACTCGGACCCAACGAGCTGACTCCCGTTCATCAGCACTGCAGTCGACGCCTACGTGGTGAAGGTCCTGAATTTGCACCTTTTTTTCAAATTCCCTTATAATCTCAACGGCTGTGAACGGAGACGCAACCAACATGACAGCTCAGGTTACGCCCGCTAACACCGTAGTGAATCAGCCAATGGTGCCGAAGCATTTCCACAGCTACTGCTTTGAGGACGCAGAAGACTGGCTTGAACACTTTTAACGCGTCGCAAAGGCTAACGAATACGATGCGGATCTCAAACTTGGAAGCGTTTACTTCGCAGTGGAAGATAGCGCTCGAACCTGGTACGATAACCACGAAACTCCCTTCCTGTCATGGGACGACTTTCGACGGGAGCTGCTCGTTGCTTTCCCGAATACAGACCGCCGAGAGCCGAAGCTGCGCTCCAAACAAGAAGCCAGCGCAACAACGAAAGCGTGGCCATGTATGCGGAAGACATGTCTCGCCTATGCCGCCAAGCGAATCCAAATATGAGAGAAGGCAAGAAGCTGCGTCATCTGATGCGAGGCGTAAAGCAGGAACTCTTTGTCGGGCTGGTTCGGAGCCCGCCGCGCACCGTTGCTAAGTTTCGTTCCGAGGCGACTACAATGGAAAGGACGCTGCAACAGCGAACAAGGATATAAAACCGGGACATGAACACCACTTCTCTGGACTTATTGCCACCAGTCTTCGGAAACAGCATGGAAGTACTGCGGGAGCTAGTACGGTCTTCTGTACGAGCATAGCTTCTGAAGCAGCGGCTTGACCAGAACGCTCCTATGCTTTCGAACCTGGATGGCGTGATCCCCGAGTAGGTTAAACAGGTGGTACGGGAACCTCAGCTGAACGTACAGCCAGAATTTCCACTACAACAGCAACCGATAATTTCCTATGCCGATGCGCTACTGCGAGCAGCTCCCGGACGTGTCGACATTGCAGCCGCCTTCCCTATGCAGCACCCGATGTCGTCAAGCCCAGTGCAGCCACCGCACGAGAGGAGACTCAGGAAGAGCGATGTCTGGCGTATTCCCGACAGAATACCACTTTGTTATCACTGTTGGGAGGCTGGCCATATCTACACAATGTGCCAATATCGCCAAGCAGGACTTCGTGGTTTTCCCGTAAATGCACCTCGACTACGAAATGGTGAGCGCCCCTTCGAAATCGAGGAATACCTCTTGAGTCGTCAAAGCTCACGTGGCTTTTAACAACACCAATCTCGAGCAACGACGACGGAAAGGTATCGGTCGCCGAGCCCCCGATTTTCAGCAAGCTCTCCAAGGCGTCGTTCACCAAGCCAGCGTCGGGAAAACTAGAGTCAGCGACCTGTGGATGCAAGGCCGTTATCGACGCTGATGCAGAAGAACCTCCATCGCTGACTCTGAACGACGACCGGCTCAGAAACCGGTGCTTTGATAACGACGTTGCTTCCGATTTACATGTGGTCGTTGATGGATACGAAGTCATCGCGCTGATAGATACAGACGCAGATTGTTCACTAAAAAATCACACCATCTCCCGCTAAAGGGGACCATGAGGCGATGCGAAGCAGCGTTTCGGCAAGTAGAGCCCGCGTTTCAGAGGGGGAGTGGAGAGGGGGAGGGGAAAGGGGAGAGGGAGAGGAGGTGTGTGGAGAGGGCTTGCGCATGCGCAGTAAGGGTGGTCACGCCGCTCCCACCACCGCCGGATTGAACTCCGCTATAAGATGCTTAAGACGCTAGAAGACGTAGAATCAGCAATGAGTAAGGTAAAGACACAGTATACTGTGCTGATGGGCGACATTAATGCAAAGGTAGGCAAGAAGCAGGATGGAGATCATGCAGTTGGGGAATATGGCATCGGCTTTAGAAACGCCAGAGGGGAGTTACTAGTAGAGTAGTAGTAAACGCAATAATTTACGCATCTTGAATACCTTCTACAGAAAACGGGCTACTCGTAAGTGGACGTGGAGGAGTCCTAATGGCGAAACTGAAAATGAAATAGACTCCATAATGTGCGGCCACCCGGGCATTGTACAGAATGTGGAAATAGTTAACAAGATCCGATGCAGTGACCATAGAATGGTAAGATCTAGAATTCAACTTGACGTGAGGAAGGAACGGCTGAAACTGCTATGCAAGAAGCCAATTAATGAACTAGCTCTGAGAGGGAAAGTTCAGGAATTCAGAGTTTCACTTCAGAATAGGTACGCGGCTTTAACCGAGGAAACCGACCTTAGCGTAGACGCAATAAATGATAATCTGACTAGTATCATCAATGAGTGTGCAGTGGAAGTCGGGGGTACAGTCGTTAGACTGGACACTGGTAAGCTATCCCAAGAGACGAAAAACCTCATTAAGAAACGTCAAGCTATGAATGCCTCAAATGCAACAGACAAAATAGAGCTGGCGGAGCTTTCAAAGGAAATCAATAGGCGTAAAGTAGCCGACATAAGAAAGTATAATATGGAGAGAATTGAGCATGCTCTAAAGAACGGAAGAAGCCTCAAAGCTATGAAGACAAAACTGTGCATAGGCAAAAATCAGATGTATGCATTAAGGGACAAGGAAGGCAAGGTCACAAACAATATGGATAGAATACTGGAGGTAGCGGAAGAGTTCTACAGAGATCTGTACAGCAGCCGAGGCATTCAGGATGATAACGTAAGAAGGAGTAATATCGCAGAGGAATCTGAGATCCCACCAGTATTGACAGGAGAAGTAAAGAAAGCCCTAAAGGGAATCAAAGAGGCAAAGCAGCTGGTGAGGATCAGGTAACATCAGACCTGTTGAAAGACGGTGGAGAGATTATGTTAGAGAAACTGGCCACGCTGTATACGAAGTGCCTCTCGACGGGGAGGATACCAGAATCTTGGAAGAATGCCAACATCATCTTGATCCATAAGAAAGCGGACGTCAAGGACCTGAAAAATTACAGGCCCATAAGCTTACTGTCCGCTCTCTACACGCTATTTACAAAAGTAATTGCTAACAGAATTAATACGACATTAGAGTTCAATCAACCAAGGGACCAGGCAGAATTTCGTACAGGATTCTCAACAATAGACCATATTGTCACGTGGTCGTGACGTCGACGAAGACAGCGGTCGGCGTTTGCAGGATGAAACTGTTTATTTGGCCGAACTTGTGGCCGGAAAATGAGAACTAGGACTACAGCAATACACGCTGTACAATGATAGCGGCGAACAGGGCGTCGTCCGTCGATCAACTGACAAGCGGTGAAGCGCGTCGGCATTTAAACATGTGCCGTCGAATATTCCAGCATTATCGCTGGCTGTCGTGCAAATTCTAGAATAGGCTCGAGTGTGCGCGTCTTGCGCGCAATCTTAGCAAAACGATCTACAATGATCGCGAAGCCTCTCGAACAATGAGGCGCGGTTTGCGCTGAGCGTTGCTGACAGTCTTTGTGGGCGAGAAACGAATAAACCAAAAGTGATAATAAGAAACGCCCGTGGCAGTGCCCCCCTCTGAAAAAGCATCGTCCCGATGCTTAAAACAGAACAGGCCAATGCATGCAACAATAAATAACAAGAATAAAGCAACAAAGTACAATAAACAATAAGCACAAGCAAGAAAGTACAATAATAAAGCAAAATGACAGTCCTCAGATTCGCTAACGCGTATAATATGGTTTGAGGCGCACGACATGGACAACTTCAGGTCGTGCACGGCGCCGCTGAGAGTTCGTAATGCCGTCAGGGACAACCTCGTAGTCGAGTTCGCCGAGGCGGCGAAGTACCCTGTACGGTCCGAAGTATCGTCGGAGAAGCTTCTCACTAAGTCCCCGTCGGCGTATTGGCGTCCATACCCAGACACGGTCGCCGGGCTGGTACTCCACAAAGCGTCGTCGAAGATTGTAGCGACGACTGTCGGTGCGCTGCTGGGTCTTGATGCGCAGGCGGGCCAGCTGTCGAGCTTCTTCGGCACGTTGTAAGTAAGCGGCGGCGTCGACATTTTCTTCGTCGGTGACGTTGGGTAGCATGGCGTCCAGCGTCGTCGCCGGGCTCCTTCCGTAGACCAACTTGTACGGCGTCATCTGCGTCGTTTCTTGGACGGCCGTGTTGTAAGCGAAGGTCACGTACGGAAGGACGGCGTCCCACGTCTTGTGCTCAACGTCGACGTACATGGCCAGCATGTCGGCGATGGTCTTATTTAGACGTTCGGTGAGGCCATTGGTCTGCGGGTGGTAGGCGGTGGTGCGGCGGTGGCTCGTCTCGCTGTATTTGAAGATCGCCTGAGTTAAGTCCGCAGTAAAGGCGGTACCTCTGTCTGTGATGAGGACCTCTGGGGCGCCATGACGCAAGACGATGTTCTCCACGAAGAACTTGGCTACCTCGGCGGCACTGCCTTTGGGCAAGGCCTTTGTCTCGGCGTAGCGGGTGAGGTAGTCAGTTGCTACGACGATCCACTTGTTGCCGGAAGTCGACGTGGGGAACGGCCCCAGTAGATCCATCCCGATTTGCTGGAACGGCCGGTGAGGTGGTTCGATTGGCTGCAGAAGTCCCGCTGGCCTAGTCGGCGGTGTCTTCCGTCGCTGGCAATCTCGGCAAGTCTTAACGTAGTGGGCTACGTCGGCAGCAAGGCGTGGCCAGTAGTATTTTTCCTGTATTCTGGCGAGCGTGCGGGAAACACCGAGATGTCCAGCCGTCGGGTCGTCGTGTAGGGCCTGGAAGACTTCTGGTCGCAATGATGAGGGCACGACGAGAAGGTAGTCAGTTCGAAGTGGCGAGAAGTTCTTCTTCAGGAGAACGCCGTTCCGTAAGAAAAACGACGGCAGTCCTCGCTTGAATACCTTCGGAACAACGGCGGTCTTGCACTCGAGGTACTCAATAAGGCCCCCCAGTTCCGCGTCGGCCCGTTGCCTTTCGGCGAAGTCGTCGGCACTTATGGTTCCGAGGAAGCAGTCATCGTCGTCGTCTTGCGGCGGTGCGTCGACGGGGGCACGAGACAAGCAGTCGGCGTCAGAGTGTTTTCGTCCGGACTTGTACACGACGGTAATATCGAATTCTTGAAGCCTCAGACTCCATCGTGCGAGACGACCTGAAGGGTCCTTCAAGTTAGCTAGCCAGCATAAGGCGTGATGGTCACTGACAACTTTGAAGGGCCTGCCATAGAGGTAGGGGCGAAACTTTGACGTAGCCCAGAGGATGGCAAGGCATTCCTTTTCTGTTGTGGAATAGTTTGCTTCCGCCTTGGTTTTGGGACGTTAAACCCCAGATATTATTATGCTTCCGCCTTGGATAGTGACCGGCTAGCATAACTGATAACCCTTTCAAGCCCGTCAGTCTTTTGCACAAGGACGGCACCGAGTCCTACGCTGCTTGCGTCGGTGTGTATTTCCGTATCGGCGCAATCGTCGAAATGCGCGAGTATGGGTGGCGTCTGCAGGCGTCGTTTAAGTTCTTGAAAGGCTTGCACTTGCGCCGTTTCCCACCTGAATTCCACGTTATTCTTCGTGAGAAGCGTCAGTGGTTCGGCGATCCGTGAAAAGTTTTTGACGAAGCGTCTGTAATAGGCGCATAAGCCGAGAAATCGGCGCACGGCCTTCTTGTCAGTGGGTGGCGCGAAGTCGGCGATGGCAGCTGTTTTCCGCGGGTCTGGGCGCACTCCAGACTTGCTGATCACATGACCCAGAAACAAGAGCTCGTCGTACGCAAATCGGCACTTTTCTGGCTTCAGGGTCAGTCCAGAGGCCTTGATTGCTTGAAGTACTGCCTCAAGCCGCCGGAGATGCTCGTCGAAGGTTGAGGAAAACACGACGACGTCGTCCAAATACACAAGGCACGTCTGCCACTTCAATCCGGCCAGTACGGTGTCCATGACACGCTGGAACGTCGCAGGTGCCGAGCAAAGACCGAAAGGCATGACCTTGAACTCAAAGAGGCCGTCGGGTGTTATAAAGGCAGTCTTTTCTCGGTCTCTCTCGTCGACTTCGATTTGCCAGTAGCCGGTCTTGAGGTCCACCGACGAAAAGTACGTCGCGTTTTGAAGTCGATCCAGGGTGTCGTCTATTCGTGGGAGGGGGTACACGTCCTTCTTCGTGATTTTGTTCAGGCGCCGATAATCAACGCAGAAACGCAGTGTCCCGTCCTTCTTCTTCACTAACACCACGGGTGACGCCCACGGACTCTTGGACGGCTGGATGATGTTGTCGCGTAGCATTTCGTCGACTTGTTTCTTTATCGCGTCGCGCTCTCGAGTAGAAACTCTGTAGGGGCTCTGACGGAGTGGTCGAGAATGTTCTTCTGTTATAATGCGGTGCTTCGCAAGGGGCGTTTGTCGGACCCGCGATGACGACGAGAAACAGTCCCTGTATTGCAGGAGCAGGGTTTTCAGCTGGTCTTGCTTGGCCTTCGGAAGGCTCGGATTTACGTCAAAATCCGGTTCGTGACCTCTATTCGTCGAAGCAGGTTCGGCAGCATCGAAGAGGGCGAAAGCATCGCTGGCGGCTAGACATTCGTCGATGTAGGCAACCGTCGTACCAAAGTTGAGGTGCCTATATTCGTGGCTGAAGTTTGTCAGCACCACCTTTGCTTTACCGTCATGCAGCTCGGCTATACCTCGTGCGACGCAAATTTGACGGTTCAGGAGTAGGTGCTGATCACCCTCGATGACGCCTTCAAGGTTCGCAGGTTTTTCGGTGCTGACGGAAATAATGACGCTGGAGCGCGGCGGAATGGTCACCTGCTCTTCTATCACATTCAATGCATGGTTGCCTGGCATCGCGTGGGGCGGGAGCGCTTTGTCTGAGGTCAGTGTTATCGACTCAGACCTCAGGTCGATGACGGCGCCGTGGTCACTTAAGAAGTCCATTCCAAGTATCATATCCCTGGAGCAGTTTTGTAGGATTACAAAGCTCGCAGGATAAGTCCGGTTATTGATGGTGACTCGCGCCGTGCAGACACCAATCGGCGTTATCAGATGGCCTCCAGCGGTCCGGATCTCGGGGCCTTCCCAAGCAGTCCTAACTTTCTTCAACTGTGCTGCGAACGGCCCACTGATGACGGAATAGTCGGCTCCAGTATCGACGAGAGCAGTGACGTTGTGGCCGTCGATCAGAACGTCGACGTCGCTAGTCCGCCGTCTTGCGTTGCGGTTAGGTCGCCGCGTCGGGTCACGGCTACGTCGGTTTGCACCGCTGCTTCCGCGTTGCGTCGTCAGGTCTGCTTCCGGTCGCAAAGTTTCGTCTTCAGGGCGTCGTTCGGCGTGCGGCGGGGGCTCGGAACTTCGTCGCGGCGTGGTCGTCGACGGCGGAGGATCTTCAGCATTTCGTCGTTCAGCAACCGCACCTCCATCGGTTGCTGCCCTTAGTTTTCCGGATACGGGCTAGGCGACCGGCCCCGGTTTGGGCCAGTGTACTGCCGGCGGTGCGGTGACATGTAACGGCCGGGCGACGGCGAGCGGGAAGGTCTTCGTTCTTGCCGCTGTGCTCCGGTGAGATAGTCGTCGATGTCGCGAGGCCGTTCGCCTGGCTGCGGGCGCGGCGCGTTGACGGCGAATCCGCGCAGCCCCATCTGTCGGTATTGGCAGCGGCGGTACGTGTGGCCGGCCTCCCCGCAGTGGTAGCAGAGCGGGCGGTTGTCAGGGGCGCGCCAAACGTCGGTCTTTCGGGGGGTGTAGCTTTGGCTTGCAGGCGGGCGGGATAGCGTCGGAGGTGGCGGCGGTGTCTGGCGACGGAAATGCGACGGCGCGGGGCGTTGGTGATAGCGCGGAGTGGCGACAGCATGGCGTGCAACGGCAGCATAGCTCATGGCTTCCGGCTCAGGTTGCGGCGGTGCAGCAACTCCCAGCGAATGCTGAAGTTCCTCGCGAACGACGTCGGCTATGGAATGCACCTGGGGTTGCGATGCAGGAAACATCTTTCGGAGCTCTTCGCGCACGACCGCCCTTATCGTCTCACGCAAGTCGTCGGAGCCCAGCGCATGTGCTTCCCCGTAGTTCGTCGTCGGCGTGCGGCGGTTGTATTGCCTCGTGCGCATCTCGAGCGTCTTCTCGATTGTTGTTGCCTCCGCCAGGAATTCTTGGATGGTCTTGGGTGGGTTTCTGATCAGTCCCGCGAACAGCTCCTGCTTGATTCCTCGCATGAGGAAGCGCACTTTCTTCTCCTCGGGCATCTCGGGGTCTGCGTGGCGGAACAGTCTCGTCATTTCTTCTGTGAAGAGTGCCACGTTTTCGTTAGGCAGCTGCACGCGGGTTTCGAGCAGAGCCTCGGCCCTCTCCTTGCGGACGACGCTGGTGAATGTTGCCAGGAACCTGGTGCGAAAAACGTCCCATGTTGTCAGGGTTCGCTCTTGGTTCTCGAACCAGGTTCTAGCTGCGTCCTCCAAGGCGAAGTAGACATGCTGTAGCTTGTCTTCACTGGTCCAGGCATTGAAAAGGGCGACTCGGTCGTAGGCTTCGAGCCAGCTTTCCGGGTCTTCGAACGACGATCCGCGGAAGGTTGGCGGCTCCTTGGGCTGGCGAAGAAGGATTGGCGCAGGCTGCACGTGGTCGGTCATAGTCGCTGTGGTCGATGTTGAGATCTGCGGCTGCCTGGGTTTTTCGGGGAGGAGCCCGTGCTCTGGCTGCAGTCCCTTCTGCCTGCGGCTTGTTCGACGATCCGGGATTTCCTTGCCGTCGTCCTCCTCGCGGCTTGGGCTTGGGTCAGCGCTCCGCGGTGGCGTCCGGATCATGGAAGAAGCAGCACCTCCACCAGATGTCACGTGGTCGTGACGTCGACGAAGACAGCGGTCGGCGTTTGCAGGATGAAACTGTTTATTTGGCCGAACTTGTGGCCGGAAAATGAGAACTAGGACTACAGCAATACACGCTGTACAATGATAGCGGCGAACAGGGCGTCGTCCGTCGATCAACTGACAAGCGGTGAAGCGCGTCGGCATTTAAACATGTGCCGTCGTATATTCCAGCATTATCGCTGGCTGTCGTGCAAATTCTAGAATAGGCTCGAGTGTGCGCGTCTTGCGCGCAATCTTAGCAAAACGATCTACAATGATCGCGAAGCCTCTCGAACAATGAGGCGCGGTTTGCGCTGAGCGTTGCTGACAGTCTTTGTGGGCGAGAAACGAATAAACCAAAAGTGATAATAAGAAACGCCCGTGGCAATATTCATACTATCAATCAGGTGATAGAGAAATGCGCGGAGTACAACCAACCCCTATACATAGCCTTCATACATTACGAGAAGGCATTTGATTCGGTGGAGACATCAGCAGTCATGCAGGCACTGCGGAATCAAGGTATCGACGAAGCCTATATGAACATAATGGAAGAAATCTACAGCGGATCCACAGCCACTATAGTCCTCCATAAAGAAAGTGACAGAATCCCAATAAAGAAGGGTGTACGGCAGGGAGACACGATCTCTCCAATGTTATTCACCGCGTGTTTACTGGATGTTTTCAGGGCCCTATATTGGGAAGAGTTAGAGATAAGGGTCAATAGAGAGTATCTCAGTAACCTACGATTCGCTGATGACATTGCATTGAGAAGTAACTCGGGAGACGAATTACAGCTCATGATTACTGAACTGGATACGGAAAGTAGAAGAGTAGGTCTGAAAATTAATATGCATAAAACTAAAGTAATGTGGAACAATCTTGGCAGAGAACAGCGCTTTGCGATAGGTGGCGAGACACTGGAAGTTGTAAAGGAGTACGTCTACTTAGGACAGGTAGTAACCGCGGAGCCGAACCATGAGAGTGAAATAACTAGAAGAATAAGGATGGGTTGGGGCTCATTCGACAAGCATTATCAAATCATGAATGGTAATCTACCACTATCCCTGAAAAGGAAGGTATATAACAGCTGCATCTTACCGGTACTTACCTACGGAGCAGAAACCTGGAGACTTACAAAGAGGGTTCAACTTAAACTGAGGACGACACAACGAGCGATGGAAAGGAAAATGATAGGTGTAACCTTGAGAGACAGGAAGAGAGCAGAGTGGGTCAGGGAACAAACGGGGGTTAAGGACATCGTAGTTGAAATCAAGAAGAAAAAATGAATATTGGTCGAGCACGTAGCACGTCGGCAGGATAACCGGTGGTCATTAAGGGTAACTGACTGGATTCCAAGAGATGGCAAACGCGTGAGGGGGAGACAGAAAATTAGGTGGGTAGAAGAGATTGAGAAGTTTGCAGGTATAACGTGGCAGCAGAAAGCACAGGACCGGGTTGATTGGCAGAACATGGGAGAGGCCTTTGCCCTGCAGTGGGCGTAGACAGGCTGATGATGATGATGATGATGATGATAAGATGCTTCAAGTAGCGATAAGATCTACAAGTAGCGAGCGTTCTAAAATACTGAAGAAAGTGCTCACTCCTTGGAAGGGACCACAAGTTCGTACATCAGGAGGGCACCTCATCAACCCGACAGGAATATGCACCACAAGAATCGGAATTCTGGGTTCCACGTGCGTCGCCAGCTTTATTATGCTGCCCGAATGCTCAAAACACTTGATTATCGGCATGGATTTCTCACGAGCTAACGGCGCTGTAATCAACTTGCGATAATCTTGTGTCTCATTCTCGAGGAGGCATGCTATCACTACCTTCGACACTGACGAGAACGTATATGACCTTTGTATTGCGGATGACGATGTCATGGTACCACCGAGATCGAGCATATCTGTCACTATAACTGTCAAAGCATTCAGTGACTTCGAAGGATTTGCTGACAGCAACACCAGACTGATACTTCAAAAATGTATCTGCATGGCACGAAGCCTTCTTCAGCTACGTGGGGGATGCACCAATGTTCTGCTTACCGACTTTGGAAATGAGGTGCAACACATTGCAACGGGAGCGGTCATCGCCTGTTTGAATGCTTTCGTCCAGGTTACGGAGCTACAGGCTTCAAAAACCATGGGATATGATTTTCAAGACGCGGATTCTGTCATTGCTGCCATCGACATTGAACCAGGACTCCTACCTAGTCAGAAAAATTGCACCATCTCCCGCTAAAGGGAAATATTAGGCGATGCGAAGCCGGAGCCATCAAGGAGCACATGCACGATCGCGTTCCGTTGGCGTTCGTTGGGCATGCTACCGACCTCGGGCATGCTAGCGACCTGGCGTAGTGGAACGCGAAGAGGAACGCTACGCACGTCGTGTGTTCCCTCTAGCCTGGCCGTTAATTCTCGCAGGGTGAGCGGGGAACGCGGTCGCCAGGCGCGTGAGAGGAGACGGGAGGGGGAGGGGTAGTAGAGAGGCGAGAGGTATGTAGAGAGGAGGTGTGCGGAGAGGGTTTGCGCATGCGCAGTAAGGGTGGTCACGCCGCACAACACCACCGGTTTGAGCTCCGCTAAAAGGCGCTTCGCATCTAAAAGTTAGCTACTAGCAATAGTTCGTACAACATACAACATATTTCTATCGCATTTACAGCTTCACTTTTTCGTTGAAACATATTTTTTTTCGTACTTCAAGGGACAAATTTCTCTCCCCACGAACTCTGAAATATCCCCCTCCCCTGGCGCGCCGCGCCGCCGCCGATCTGATGAACCCCGCGCTGGTCACGCGCCGGCGCCGGAGGTGGAAACCCTGGCACGCTGCCGCCGGCGATTTTAGGACCGGCGCACATGTCTATTCTAGACTACTTATTGTTATCGGGATTGATGAGTGATCCGCCATAACACAGCAAAGATAATGCCACACACGCTCCTTTCTTTGTATGTTTTATGTCACTGACCCATTGCACGTTTTGCTGCTGATTTGCGCAAACGGCGCCAGAATGTCTAGAACATTCGATATTATTTTAGGATTGTCTGGTATTCTTGAGCGCGCGAACACGAACAGATGAGTTCTTCTCGGATCGACACGCCACCAGCGATAAGGCTCGAATGTACGATGCCTCTTGTATAAATGCCGACACGTCTTGCCGCGGTTCAGTTCAAACGATTACCAGCGCTCTGTTCGCCACTATCACTGCACAGTGTGTATTGCTGTAGTTTGACATTCCGTTTCCCGGCCACAAGTTCTGCCAAATAAAGCGTTTCATCTTGGACACGCCGACTGCTGCCTTCGTCGATGTCACGACCCCATGACATCTGGTGGAGGTGTTCTTCGTTTATGTTGCGGAAACCCCCGTGAAGCCGTGAACCCAGCCCTAGTTGCAAAGAAGACATCGACGCGAACGGCGAGCAGCGAGCAAGCCACAGGCAACAAGGTGTACCGCCAGAGTACGGACCTCCAACTGAAGAGACTCGGAAAACCAAGACCCTGACCTCGACCACAGCGACGACGGAAGTCACGGTGCCACCTGCACCGATTCTGCTCCGGCAATCCAGGGAACCGCCAACTTTCGGTGGATCATTGATTGAAGACCCAGAAAGCTGGCTGGAGACGTGCGACCAAGTCGCCACCTTCAACAACTGGGACTCTGAAGAAAAACTGCGTCACGTCTACTTCCACCTAGAAGCTTACGCCGCGAGGACGTAGTTCTAGAAACAAGAATCTGTGCTACAAACCAGCGATGACTTTCGGACGACGTTCCTAAGCACGTTCACGAGCGTGGTCCGCAAGGAACGGGCCGCAGGTATGTTGGAGACCCATGTGCAGCTGCCCAATGAGAACATTGCCATCCACACGGAAGAGATGAATCGCCTGTTTCGACAGGCCGACCCAAGTATGCCCGAAGAGAAGAAAGTCAGGTTCCTCATGCGAGGTGCAAAAGAACTCTTCACTGGATTGATAAGGAAGCCGCCCAAGACGGCCGCTGAATCCGCTTCAGAGGCTTCGACAATCGAGAAAACGCTTGAGATGCGAACGCGGCAATACAACCGCAGCTTCATGGTCACAAGCTACACCGACCTTCAAGCTCTAGGAAGTCGACGAGAGGCACCGAGTAAAGACGGCCTTTACAACATAAAACGGCCTGTTCGAGTACAATGTTATGCCCTTTGGTCTTTGCTCGGCACCTGCGACTTTCCAGCATAATATGGATACACTGCTGGCTGGCTTTTAGTGACAAACGTGCCTCGTGCACATTGATGACGTCGTTGTGTTCGTCTCAGACTTCTATGTGTTTATCTCAAACACGTCAGCTGTATTAGGCGACGTAGCTGTATTGTGCTCCGACTCATCTTCCTACATGCAGAAGCTTCACAAGGATTTGCAACTCTCTAACGACGAATTCAAGGCGCTTCACTTCAAAGATCCGCGCCACCTACTCAACAACGCTCTAGAGGATGGAATCAGGACGAGCTCGTTTAACGTAGTTCACAAATTCGTTGTGCACATTCCTGCCTTTTTGAAGTCGTCGCGGGAGTTGCGCCGTAAGTTTGGTATTGTGTGCTTGGCCATGGGAATGTCCATCAAGTCGCTGAAAACCGTATGTCTGTCGAGATGGGTCTCTTTTTTATGAAGCTCTAGAAGATATTTTGGACTACTGGCGCTCCATTTTGTCTTTCTTCACAAGCGACGAAACCAAGGGAACGAAGTGTGAGAAGCTTAAATGTCTTATTAAAGACGATAGTCTTTCTTGGGGAACTTAAACGCAGATATTTTGGTCTGTCTTTCTGTCTGTCTTTCTGTTTGTCGGCACGTCCCTCGATTCAGCCACTCGGGCAAAGTTGAACCACTTGCCCAAGGGGCAGCCATCGTGAACGGCTGACTAGGTTCATACTTGTGTACATTGTTGATCAAAAAGCAAACATTACGCATATCTGAGGCGCAACATCACTAGGTAAGTATTAGGCGGTGTGTTCCTTTAACAGAAAATACATAGATACGCAATTTTAAAGACCTTGATGGTATGCCTTTAACGTTGAGACAGTAACGCGTTTATTAAAAGATTGCCACAGCTGAAGCGATCAGCGGTCTAAGCTGAGCAAGCGCGAGCGCCAACAACAACCGTCTTCGTCTTCTTCTTTCGCAGGCGTTCATGTCTGCGCCCTACCATGTTACAAATCACTCCCCCGCGGAAAAGGAGCCATCCTGGCGACCTAAGCAACAGGTACAACTGGTGGGTCATAATGCGGCTTCAGTCGATCGATGTGAACAGTCTCGCGGCCGCGACGACGGCGGTCCGTAGATGATTGAACAGGCTCAATCATATAGTTAACTGGGGATGCTTGACGTAGGACGCAGTAGGGGCCTTCGTACTTAGGCAGTAGCTTTGTGGAAAGGCCAGGAGCGGAGGAGGGAACGCGAAGCCACACCGACGTTCCAGGCGAATACGACTGAGGAGGCAGGTTTTCGTCGTGACGGTCCTTCTGGCCCTACTCGCCCTACAATGTTACAACCCTAGTTTCTTAAGGTGCGCTGAAAATGCGACTGCGCTGAAACTTGTCTTCCTCCGTGCCCTCTGCACAAGCTCATGTTGTGTTTCAGTTTCGGTTCAGTATTGCATTATACGAATGACAGGGGGCGCCGCTCTGGCATTCCTGTTCTACCCAGGCGACGTATAAGTAAGAGAGTTTGTGGAGAGTACTCGTTGAGTGCGGACGTTTCTTCTCCTTCGGCGCATCGCGCCAAACAGCGTGTTCGGGCTGGCCGGCGTCCCCACCGGTCGCGTTGGTCACCGCCGGTCTTCGCCTGCCGCTGCGCCGGGACTACCAGCCCGCAACACACCACTCGTGTTTCCGGACGTATTGCCAGATGGCGTCCATATCTCACGCAGCGCCTCTTCTATCGTCTTTAGACGACATTTGCAGCGAAGCACGCAGATACGCGGCCAATTTTTTCATCGGCTGAAGCTGTGCAGAACTTGCTCGTTAAGATGAAGTTTCTGAAGACCAATTCATGTGCCGTCCTCTCAAAGGAACTTGATGCAGAAAGTACCCTGGTACACGAAGTTTATCACATACTGGGCGTTCGTTTGCACGCACTCATCAGTCAATGACGTGGTCCAACCGAGGTCTTCGCATCAGATGTCACAAGTCTGTTGGACCTGCTTTGACGAGAGTGACCGCTTAACGATTGTCGCAGATTGTCACGGATGATACGCTGCTGTCGGCGAAAAGTGGCACCAGACATCTGAGCTGAGCCTGTGCGATCAATTTCAGTACACCGAAGAATCGTTTTGGTACTGTGTTCAAATTGTGAATCCAAATGTGAAGCATGAGCTGCCCTGCGCGTTCGAAAGCTATGCGCCTATTTTTTAATTAGCGCTTCATGAAACTAATGACATGAACTAGCTCCTGGGTGAATTTGCGAACTATCAGTGCTATGAAATATGTAACATTGTTCAACCCCTGTCGTTTTGGAGATTTCAGAATGTCCTGTGGGCAACGCTTTCCAGTGGCCAATGCTGCGCGCTGCGTCTTCTGGCGTTTCCTGTTTCTAGCGCTAACGTTAAAAGGGCATTTTCAAAGCTGAGAGTTGTCAATCGAAAGGAGCGCGCGTTGATCACTGACAGCAGCGTCGCAAAGTATGCTTGCGTGTTCTACAATAAGCTTTAAGCATAAGGTTGTAATACGCACAAATACAGGTGTTTTGGGTTCAAGTATTTTGCTTGTGCGTATATGTTTTGTGCATTCCAACCTTCTAGAAAAAATAAAATGTGCTTCCTGTGTTTTGATGTTTTGTATCCAGATATGAATTGATCTAAGATTCTGCAGTTTTGAGTAAAATGCAAAACTCCGAATTTCGGGGAATTGGGGATTGACGAGAAATAAACTCCGATAAACACCCGCCGATTATCAAGAAAAATAAACGCCGAAAACACGGAGACCTGGTTAAAGGCAGAGGAGGTAGCGCTGTGTCCTTTTCTTCGTACTGTCCGTATTAAAACTTTATTGCGCTGTTGTTTACTCCACGATAAAAAAAGTATTTGCAGCTGTCATGCTAGTTATGCGCGTCTGTGAGAAGCTCGACAGTTTCCCCGTTATTTCTAATGCCGAGTTAGCTAATTATTCTGTGCATGGCAGATTGAGTGTTTCCGGAAGCCCGATAACTTGTAGTGTTTGCAGAGCAATTGAAAGTGAGATATTTTGAAATTCGCGCCCTAGGAACAACGGTTAATCATTGCGTCCTTCTGTTGGCGGTATCGCGAGAGTGATGATGGCTATTTCATTAGTTTGACGCGCGAACGACGCACTGCACCATTCCGTACACCATAGTGTTGCTTACTCTCATCTCTGCACGAATATGCAGTGAAACGACACAGAGCTCTTAAAAGAGACGGGTCATAAAGAGGGCACTTTTTTAAGATAAGCTCCTGCGTTCCTGTTTTACAGACGCCAAATGGTAGCTTCGTGCATTTGCTTTATCCACCTCTCACCACTAAAAAGCAGTTGAGTAGTTCAGTATGAGGACTCTCATTTACCAGCCCACATTTACAGCCACGTCTATCTTGGTATGCAACCAAGCATTGCCTGTTTCTAGAAAGGCAACGCCAGAATTTCTACTACGTTTCGCCACTGAAGTATCAGACCAAGGAGTCATGCGTCTCTGCACCTGTCTCGTGCTAGAAAGATTTGCGCAATTATTGAAGCGGTATAATTACCTAGAATTCGGGCTACATTTATTGCATAACAAAAATTCCTCTTGTGATGCGCATGGAAAACAGTGTGGTTGCTCTTACCAACGGCGGCCATTGCTCCTGGAGGCAGGTTACCCGTGTCGACGCAACGCCCTCGCCAGTAGGCGGAGAGCACGGTCTGTTCGGCTGTCAGGCATCCGTCAGCGTAGGCGCAGCCGATCTCGCCCAGAGAGTGACCAACCATGCCGTCTGGTCTGATGCCCAACGCGAAGAGTACATCCACTAGTGCGACCTATTATTGGAACAAGCAACGAGTCAATAGTCTGTTGAAGATTCCTCGTGTCATTTAATTAAAATCGAGGAATTCGCTTCGCGTCCTTTGTTTGCTCTGATAAAGTGACCGAGAGTTTAGTCAGGGCGTTATTACGTCAGAAAAAGGAAGCGCCCCCATGAACTTTCCAAACTCCTAACTGAAACTTTTTTACATCCCCGAAAAGGACCTTATTTCACAATCTTCGCGGTGCCCAATGAGTCTTAATAGAGGTGTATTCATATTATCGTAGAACATTTGTAGCAAACCGACCAAACTGACTCGCTCTTTATTCAAACCACCGTCACGTTTGAGGCGCGAGATCGTTACTACTTTTGGGAAAACGTAATTGGGTGAACAATTGGGAATTTTCTGTGCATTATGTCGTGCATGCACCCATATTCTTGCTCTCACTTTACTTGTAGTTCTGACGTATCTTCCACTGAAAATCTCAGTTATCGTCACAGCTAACACCGCTGTACGTAATCAAATTTTCGTTTTTGGCGTAGATCTGGATATGAACAAAACCCTTTTTTTTAAACACGAGAGTGCAAAATCCGGCAATTATTCGCAAATCGCTCGGCGTGCTTTTCCGGGAAGTTTGGCATTCATTGTCGGAACGGTCATCCGAATAAAAGCGCTGTGAAGAAGAAATTTCATGAATGAACTAACCTCAACAGCTGCAATGCAGCCGTACAAGGGACCTACGGCTCCATCATCTTCCTTGTAAGTTACCAGCTCCATGAGGTCCACGCCGACTTCCTTAAGGACCTCGTGTGACCTTTGGATGGAGCGTGCAAACACGTCAAATTGCATCATTTGCTGAGCCATGCCTTTCCATTGACAGCCAACTCCAGTAAAAACAAACCACAGTGACCGCTTTGTCGACAGTGGTTTCGTAGTAGCTTTAGACACTTGTTTCCCGTTCCCGTCGTCTACGGGAACCAACATGTAGCCTCGGTAGGGGAATTGCGTTACACTTGGCTGGCCGACGATGTTGAGAAGAGCGTACGCAGAATCTGGGTAGGGCCCCTCTTCTTCAATGCGCTCGGTAGTGCGCTGTAACAGAATAACACAGTAACAAGGGTAATTGAAGTGTAACGTCTTTCTATATTACGTCAAATATAGCACGCTCATTGATCACTGCTCTTTTATGGACCACTTTGTCAGCCGCTTAGCCACTAAAGTTCCTTAGCAGTTCGTTTGCCCTGTGACTACGTGAGAACCCCTGCCGCGTCGATCGTTATGGAGGTGCAAAGCGGGCAGGGAAAAAATGTTTTAGTAGTGTCAGGAATGCCTTATCCATGATGTGCTTCACGTAAGATGCACTATAAAAAAGGAAGTTAAGAAAAAAATTCAACCGGCGCAGCAGGCTATGCATACCACAATGGTGACGAAGTCGTTAGATGCAAAGCTGTTTCAAAGGCCTCTGGAATCGTTTCCACAATGCAATTCTAATTTCTGTTGTGAAATGCCTATACGCGACGACCTAAATCATGGAGCAATTTGGAAGTACGCGCGGTATATTTGCTTCCAAAAAAAGCGAACGTCTGTAGAATACGAGAAAACAGAAGGCCAAATAGCGCGTTATTCATATTTTCTTCCCCGGCATTTCTCGTTCATTTCCTCGGAACAAACAGTCTACCAAGCATATATGCCGACATGTTTCCAATATCCCGTTTTTAAGGTCCTTTTATCGTTGCAGTACTTGATATTCACAGCAGTACTTGATAAGCAAAAAAAAATAGTTTAATTAAAAAGTCATACACGCTTTACCTAGCGCAAGGGAGAAGACGGTTAACCACGCCGCGGCTAGCTTCTCGCGCTCTATTCTATAGCCTCTTCATTCGGTTGCGCACGTGCAGTGTCACAATTTGTTGCAATCTGAGAAACGCAATTTACGTGAAACGGTTAATGAAGTACCATAAAAGTTATCATACGTTATCACAATAATGCAAAGCGTTGCCCGTTGACTGCACAAGGTTGCCTGCACAAGGCTTTCCTTGGCCGCATCTATCACGTTACCACGCATTACAAGTATTTCCTATGACGCTTTTACTAGGGACTCTTCACTGCTTTCACAGTAAGCCGCGCTGATTAGAGTTGGCCGAACCACGGTTTTGCGCAATATATGTGGAAGACGAACGAAGGCGTCATACCAAGCCGCAAACCTCGGGTAATTGGCATTTCAGTCTTGTAAAAATTGTAGTCCTAATTATGCATAGTTTATTGCCCAGGAGATGCACTGGAAGTTTTGTCGTAGCAATGCATAAATTCATAAAGAACAGAATGGAGGCAGGTAGACGTTAGCAATAGCAGGGGGGAGCTACGAGAAGTCAATTCGAGTGATATCCTGTGTGTGAGCACTGCAGCGCTGAAACGCAAGCACAACAGCGCGAAGCCGGCGGCATCTATTCAGAAAAACCTTAGCAACATGGTCAGGAAAGCTTGACATTAGACGGAAACAAAAACTTCGCTTCGAAAACGAAACACTGGTAGTAGTAGTAGTATCTTTGTTTTATTTCTTGGAATACAAGAAAAAGGTGTTTCATACACCTGACAATGACCTCTCTGCCTGAAGTTCGCAACACATACACATTTCAGGTACGTATGCAGAATCAAAAAAGGTTTCACTCATCATAATACCACATGACCGCAGAAAAGGAGCACTGCAAACACAAGCAACACATAACACACTTACAATACTGCAGATACATAAGTCTTACACTCATAAAGAAAACAAGAGCAGAAAACTCGGTGCGTCGTGTAACCACATAAGAATGAGTCATTCCGCAGTGATACTTTAATGCTCCCAACCGAAAGTAAACTTCCTAACTCAGTTTATTCCAACGCGGTCGTTCAGTTGCTTACATGTACAGATGCGGACTCCTTCAGTTCAGCCGCACCGCGCATGCCTCTCCTTGCTGGAACGTTCTCTACTTGCCACGCCGTCATAGTCACCGCAGTTCACATTCATACAATGCACCGCATACCGTTCCCTTCGTACCGCTGCCCCGTCCTGTTGCACCACTTCTCCCTTGTCCCATAGTTGCGGACTCTCTCCTGCCCACAACTCTTTGCAACGTGGTGTCGTCGGTCCGGTATCTTAACAGGTGACCCCTCCCCCTTTGTTTCATTGACAGCAGTCTTTCAAGACACATGGTAAAGCCTTGTTGGTATGCGTGAGCAAGGCCTTTCTGGTTTCCTGTAACCGGGTTTTTCAGCCTGTAGGTACTACGTCAAATGCACGCAGTCACGTTAAATGGCCCAGTGCGTCGAGGCACAAATTTGGCTGTGAATCCCGTAGCAGCCTTACTTATGGAATGCGTGTCTTGGAGTACCAAATCACCAACTAGGAAGGTAGCTGGAGTGCGCGTTTTATTACAGTAATTTCCTAGATGGCTGTTGCCAAGGTTTCATGTTTGTGTGGAAGGGCCCAGGCATCTTGAAGGTATAGCCAACCATTTTTTTTTAACTTGAACTCGCGAGAATTGATTGCCGTGTTCATATGCGCCGTGGAACGGAGCGCAGCGGCGAAATAAACGAGAATACGCGCATGCAAGCTATCAGCAGTCCTGTGCAGATGTCGTCTGCCAGGTTTTTCCGGGAACTGGACACCACCCTCTAAGCCAAAAGAGAGCAATGGGGGTATAGGGGTTCCTCCTTTGCGGGAGGAAGTGCATTGCCACTCCCATAACTCTCCTAAAAGGAGCAACGGCAAGGGGACGAACCGTTGCTCTCCTTTCACTTGCTTCCTCGGGGGATGAACAGTTAGTTCCCCTTGTTGCTCCTTGAGGATCAACTTTTACTGCCGCCAGTTGCTAATTCCTGAGGTTTCTCAAGGGAGCAAAGGATGCTCCTTCCGGTTACTCCTTGGTTCTTCTTGGGCAAAAAACTTCGTTTTTGATTGACTTGTCCAGCATATTGAGGTTTATACAGATATGTGCGTTGATGTACAAACGATATACAGACATCCTATTCAGAAATAACTTTCACAAAATTTGCGACAAAGAGGATTCGAACTCGCGACCACTTAGTCGCCATGCGCACACGCTAACCACTACGCCACAACACGCTACGGCGCCGTCTGAAAAGAAACGGGGTTATGTAGGGACCGATAGGTCGTTGCACGTTCTGACACGTTAGTGCAATGAGCCTTGGCGTGCAGAACCAGTGGTGACGTTGGAAAGAGAATTGAAAGTAACAATGCAAACATCTGCAAACGTCAAGGTAATGAGCCTCTCGCGAAAACGTAGGCTTTGTCAGTGTTCTCTTTGGCGCTAGCTAAAGGGCTAGGAATTTCTTTTTTTTTTCTTTTTTGCTCGGAGGTGTGTTTTCTTTATTATTATTATTATTATTATTATTATTATTATTATTATTATTATTATTATTATTATTCTTATTATTATTATTATTATTATTATTATTATTATTATTATTATTATTATTATTATTATTATTATTATTATTATTGCGGAAGAGTAGCCTCCTCTTTGAAAAGACAACACCGCCCGACCTGATAACGTTCATTTGCTCTGAGATTAAACACCAAGTCAAAATATCGGACGCGATTGTGATAGGTGCCCTCCCGCCAAAATCGGCCAGTAACAGGGCAGAGATGAGTGAGGGGGGGGGGGGTGAGGCAGCGGCGTGAGCTCGCTGTCTCAACGACAACGAAGACACAGACAAATGACAACGAAGACATAGACATCCTCCCCGCGGACAAGCGAAATGCTACTGTAATCTTGGACCGCGCCGAGTACATCAACAAAGTGGACGGGCTTCTCAAAGACGCATCGACATATCCACAGCTGACGAGGGATCCAACGAGGAAAGTGGAATCTGAACTACAGAAGTTGCTCGCTGAAGTATTCCATGGTGCGTGTTTGGGCTAGTTGGTACTCCATTTGAACAGCTAAATAGCGCAACTTCAGGGACGAAAGACAGAAGACGGCGACACACACGAGCGCTATGTTTGTCGCGTTCTCCTATCTTTCGTCCCTGAAGTAGCGCTATTTAGCCGTTCAAATGAAGTATTCCAGTTTGTTCTGCCCTAAAAGAAGAACCTATACTACAAGCTGCTCTTCCACAATGGTTGGGCCCCGGCCATGTACGGGCTTCTCAAAATTCACAAGCCGACGTCCCAGTACGGCCAATTGCAGACTACACACGCTCGCCGCTGTGTGAACTGTCGCGCTACCTGCACCGTGTCCTGCGACCGTTAGCGGGGCTCACCGCAACTTTTGTCAGACTCCGCTCATTTCATTGAGCAATTAAAAAGTGTGCGCCTTGAAGACGATGAGGTTATGGTATCATATGACGTGTAGTCAATGTTTACTTGTGTGCCCGTCGACTATGTTGTGGAATGCTGCAAGAAACATCTCGAAGTGGACTCTTCTTTACCCCAGCGTACGCCTTCTGAAGTCCAGGACGGCTGCCGCCTTCTGAAGTTTTGTCTTCACAACACATACTTCGTGTTCAACAATCAACACTTCAAGCAGGAGTTCGGCACAGCAATGGGCGCATCCGCGGCCGTCGTTTGCGCCAACATTCTACTGGAGGATCTGGAGTGTGCCGCTCTTTCCTCATTCGCGACGCGATTAAGGCATTTTGTAAGATACATGGACAATTGCTTCTGTATCATCCGTCGCCAACGCGCAGCACGGTTTCTCGAGCACCTGAAATCTACAAGATACAAGTTATCTACAAGTTATCTACAAGATACCGTGCGGGGAATGTGACGTGTCGTACATCGACGAGATCGGGAATTTCAAATGGCGTTTGAAACAAGACTAAAATGACGTCGCCAAGGGCCACAAGACTGCGAATGCCTTGGTGGAACTCCGCAATGAAACTGACCACAGTATTGACTGGGACGCAGCAGCTATCATCGCAACGAAAAGACATTTATCTGGCCCTCTGCTTTTAGAATCATTTTACATTCAGTCGACTAACCGCACGATAAACAGGACAACGGGCAATCTACCAGATATATACACACGCACGTTGCTCCACCTGACCCATAAATAGCCGCATGCCCAAGCTGACATCTTCATTGTGATCAAGGGACCCGTACGGGCCCCGAAACGTCAACGCGTTGTTGTTTTTATTTTAACCTTGGCGAGTGTATGTTTATTGCACAAACCCAAAGTCTGTACAATGCGAACACGTCACCCAGCCTCTGAATTTCCGCAGCCGCGTCGCCTCCCCTTAAGAGCGGGTTTCAGCGCCCTCTTTTTTTAAAGCACAGCGGCGCAGCCTCTGCATGTGGTGCTGCATTGGCTATTGCTACCCCATATCCCTCTGTACCAACGAAGAGATGCTTATTTATATATACTGACGTAGACAAAGTACCTGTCTGCCGCTTAACACCGCTGCGCAAACGTCAGTAATGTGATATGCGGCTGTATTTCTACCGCGCAAGACGTTGGTCACTGCGGTTGGGCCTGCATCTCTCTGTTTTCACTACGTCGCTATGTATGCTCTTGACAGAAATGACCTCATACGTTGCCTGTTCTGCACGCACGGGCAAGATCCTGTATGAAGAATTCTATCACGTTGGCCTTGACCTGCGCACATATTTAGAAGATTATAATAAATAAGTCCATAAATACCTCTACAGACTGCAGGACATGCCACCGAATTACGAAAGGCTTGTGAAATACTTTCGAAACCTAGCATTTACCTGCGTGATTGCAATCTTTATGGCAGGGAACAGTGAAGCGCCCGTCCTTCAGTTCCGACTTGACGGTTAAAATGGCTCTATCCAGACATGCTGTTATTCAATAACAAGTGGAATGCAAATGAGTAATATGATGAAATATCTTCCCTGCATGTCACGCAGCGATAGTGCGGCAGTCAGCATCCAGAGTGCTGAGCTTGTGCCATATGATCAGCGTTCGCAAGTTCACTGTTATCAAGCACGTGAATATACAACCTACGTTGGAGAAGTACGAAGCAGCTTTCTAATAATAATAATATTATCTGGGGATTAAAATCACAAAACAACGATATGATTATGAGAGACGCCGTAGTGGAGGGCTCCGGAAATTTCGACCACCTGGTGTTCTTTACCACGCACCTAAATGTACGTACACGGGCCTAAAACATTTTCGCGCACATGGAAAATGCAGCCGCCGAGGGGATTCGATCCCAAGACTTCGGGTCAGCAGTCGAGCACCATAACCACTCGACCACCGTGGCGGGGCAGAGCAGTTTTCTTTGGTCGCCTCTATTAGAGTCTGGCAGTCTGGTTAAAAGTACACACGGGCACCATTAGCGCTATGGAGAGTACACAGACTCAAGAACTACATATGTCTGGTTTCATCCCGATGAAGCGCAACGTCAGAAGCTGTCGTCATCGCCTGAAAGTTCTGCTTATAACTCTCCTATCAGTCTACATACTGAAAGCACAGATTCGCAGCCATTCAACATTTAGTCACCGTCCCTTGTATTCGCTAGGAGAAAAGCGAGCATATGTTCTCGCAGGTCAACAGCGCCCCATACGACACCATGCCATTAGCCTAACATCGGCAGCGTGACCAACTTCCCCCTTTTTCCTTGATCTCGGGCGGAATTCCCATCACCTTCTTCTAATATGTAATACCTTTGACAGCCTCAAGTGCCTTGAGAGGCTGTTGACAGCCTTGGACAGCTTCTCGTTTAGATGCATTATTATGAATGCGAATAATTGGTCTCTGGCTCGTCAGCGAATGAGGCTGCTTTTAGTGGATGCGCCTAAAGCACATTTGTATTGACTGGTAACACCATACTGAAATCACTGCGGCTCAATCGAAACAGTGGAACACATTTCGTTTGAGTGTCGAGCGGGACACGATGGTGTGAGCTCTGTGAACATTGCATGTTTTCGACCATGCAGAGAACCTCATCACTTGACTGTATCGTAGGAGGCGTGCAATAAACTTTGTATTCACATAACGACACCTGCTGCAGCATAACATGCAGCGCTCTGCATTTCTATGGACTGCAACATAAAGGAACCCGTACAAGCCGATAAATTATAATGTGTTCTTAGTACATGGCGTTAAAACAAGCTTACCTGTCATTACATTACGTGTTTTATCCGGGTAAGTCACCACTGCCTCCGACAAACCAGCCACGGCATCATATGTTATTTAATTTGAATTTGCTTCGGCGTCGTCGGTAACCACTGACCATGCAGACTATCACGCCTCACATCTCTCATTAAAGGTACTCAGACTATTCTGACTCTTCCGTAGAATACAGATGGTTGAAGATATTATTATTTTGTAAAGGGCGTTTATTGACGGCTGGATTGACGGCGACGATGCACAACAGTCACAACGGAGCGCAGACTCTCACGAGCACGAGCAAGATGTGCGTGCTTTCCGAGAAGAGGCGAAGAGGGCGATCCACTAGAAGGCGCTCGAGAGGACGGCCCATTACAGCGTTCCAATGCTTCTCTACAATTAGCCCGGGTACGAAAATTTTGGGAGCCATCTGGCGACCTAGCAGCTGGTCACTATGAGCGGGTCTTGGTAGGGCTTCAGGCGCACCACGTTGACAATGTCGCACCCTCGACGGTGCATGCCCGAAGATGGGTCGATGGGTGCAATCAGGTAGTTGACCGGGGATGTGCGTTCGACGACACGGTAGGGGCCTTCGTATTTGGGCAGCAGTTTGGAAGAGAGGCCAGCTGCAGTGGTAGGGACCGAGAGCCATACGAGCGCTCCAGGTAGGAACGTGGGTGCAGAAGTGTTGGAATCACCGCGGATGCTCTTCTCTCGCTCTTGGTCATGCGTAGTAAAGGTCTTGGCAAGCTCGCGACACTCCTCGCAAGTCTGGCTGTGGCAGAAATAGGCGCACACTAAGATCGATCCGCCTTGTATGGAAGGATTGTGTTGATTTTGTGCGACGGCTGCCTGCCGTACAATTAGAAAAAAGGTGAAAAACCAGTGGTGCTTTGAGGGGCGGTATTGTAGGCGTAGGTGACGAAAGATAGAATGTAATCCCAGTTTGTGTGGTAGGCGGCGACGTACATCGAGAGCATGTCGCCGAGCGTGCGGTTAAAGCGTTCCGTGTGCCTATTCGTCTGCGGGTGGTAAGCAGTAGTTTTGCGGTGAACAACGTTGCACTCTTTGAGGATGGCTTCGACGACTTCCGAGAGGAAGACACGGCCTCGATCGCTGAGCAGCTCCAGGGGTGGACCGTGGCGCAGCATGAACCGACGGAGCAGGAAGGAGGCTACATCGCGCGCTGTAGCCGCTCGGAGGGCAGCAGTTTCGGCCTATCGCGTAAGGTGGTCTGCAGCGGTTTCCATACAAATTGATGCCAACGCGCCCGAACGGCCGGTCAGGGCAAGGCAAAGGTTGCAGGCCTGCTGGTGACTGGTGCGTTGAAATTTCGCGGCGCTAACAATCGATGCAGGAGCAAACGAACTTCTGCACGTAGCGGTACATGCCTCGCCAAAAGTACCGTTGGCGAATGCGGTGGTATGTTTTCGATACCCCAGAGTGTGCACACTGCGGATTAGCGTGGAACGATTCGCATATTTCAGAACGCAGACTGCGGGGTATTACTAGTAGCCACTGGCGGCCATCGGCATTGTAATTTCGTCGGTGAAGGAGGTCGCCGCGAATGGCGAAATGGTGGGCTTGAAGACTCAACGCGCGCGTGGATGGTGCTGCCGACGGATCAGTGAGCAAGTCTATCAGTGAGGCGATCCACTGATCCTTGCGCTGTTCGATAGCCATAGTGTGAATGTCGATGGAAGAAACGACATTGTGAGACATTGAGCTGTGGGTATTGTCGTCAGGCAAGGGGGAGCGCGCGAGTCCGTCGGCATCAGCATGCTGGCATCCGTTGCGGTACAGCACGCGGATATCGTAGTCCTGTAGGCGAAGTTCCCAGCGTGCGAGGCGGCCTGATGGATCATTCAATGATGACAACCAGCAGAGTGCATGGTGGTCCGTGATAACACAAAATGGGCGACTATACAAATAAGGTCGGAACTTCGTAAGGGCACAGATGATCGCCAGGCATTCCTTTTCGGTGACGGTGTAACTGGTCTCGGCTTTGGTGAGCGTACAACTTGCATATGCCACGACATATTCCGGGAACCCACGTTTGCGCTGAGCAAGGACAGCGCTGAGGCCAACACCGCTGGCGTCCGTGTGTACCTGTGTAGGGCCGTAGGGTCGTAGTGGTGTAGTATGGGAGGCGACGTCAACAAACGACGGAGCTTCGCGAAAGCGTCGTCGCACTCTGACGACCATGAATTGAGGGGCCCGTTACTGCCGGGGAGCTTCGTCAGCGGCGATATGATAGTCGCGAAGTTTCGAATGAAGCGCCGAAAGTAGGAACACAGTTCTACGAATCTGCGCGGTTATTTGACGGACGTAGGTTTGGGGAACTCGGCCACGGCCCGAAGCTTGGCTGGATCGGGAAGAATGCCGTCCTTGGACACGACGTAACCACGTAGTGTCAGCTGCCGTGCTGCGAATCGGCACTTCTTTAGATTCAGTTGCAGACCGGCGTCGCTCAAACGCGTCAAAACATATCGCAGGCGTTGAAGATGCATGGAGCAGTCCGGAGCGAAAACAGCGACGTCGTCGAGGTAGCACAAGCATGTGTGCCATTTCAGGTTCAGCAGAACGGTATCCATCATGCGCTCAAAGGTGGCGGGCGCATTACACAGCCCAAACGGCATGACGTTGAATTCGTACAAGCCGTCGGGCGTGAGTAAGGTGGTCTTCGGTCGAGCGTCATGAGCCATGGGTACTTGCCAGTACCCTGTGCGCAAATCGAGAGATGAAAAGAATTCTGCTCCTTGCAGGCTGTCAATCGCGTCGTCTAATCGCGGTAGTGGATACACGTTCTTACGTGTGATCTTGTTGAGTCGTCGGTAGTCCACACAGAACCGCACAGAACCGTCATTCGCAACAAGAACGACAGGAGACGCCCAGGGGCTGTTAGAAGGTGGAATAACATCGCGTCGAAGCATGCCGTCGACTTGCTCGTTGATTACACGGCGTTCTGTAGGAGATACGCGATACGTAAATTGCCGCAGTGGCAGCTGGGCGCCAGTTTCGATGCGATGCGTAACGGCGGACGTGCGGCCGAAAGAAGTGTGAGCGACATCGAAAGAAGAGCGAAATTCGTCCAACAGACCCAGAAGCTGGGAACGCTGGACGAGTGTAAGGTCGTCAGCAATGGAGGAACCAAATATATCAGCGGGTGATGAACCAGACGTCAAAACAGCGCCGAGCGTGCTGGAACTCTGGCAGTGCATTTCATCTGGTTCATCCATAACATATGCTTCTTCGAGGGGTTCCACGCTGCCGAGACATTCCCCTCGCACCAACATAACACTGTACGGAGATGGGTTGATAACAAAAGTTGACGTACTGCCCCGAGTGACTTGCACGGTCGCGAAAGGCACCAGCACGCCTTTCCTCGTGCAGACACGGTCAGATGGCGAGAGAAGTGTAACGGTCTCGGAGAGACTGGCGCAGTACACTGACACCGCCGTCGACGAGTTTGTAGGCACCTTGGTGTCGTCTTTGACAAGTACCTTGCCCGCAGCCGATGAACTGTCTGCCGGCGCCAAATCAGAGACTGGTGAGAACTCTATTTTGGCTGGTGCGCAATGAATGACGGCGTCGTGGCGGGAGAGAAAATCCCATCCTAGGATGAAGTCGCGAGAGCAGGCAGGAATTATGATCAATTCGACGGCGTACAGAGCATCCTGAATAGTGACGCGGGCTGTGCACACCGCTGTAGGGTGAATATTTTGGGCGTTGGCTGTACGGAGGGAGAGCCCGGAAAGCGGCGTCGTCACTTTTCGCAGTAATCGGCTAAACTTGGCGTCCATAACGGATACGGCGGCTCCGGTGTCGATAAGGGCAGACGCGCGAACACCGTCTACAAACACGTCTATCACGTTCGAGGGGCTTCGCTGAGGGCTTTCGCAGTTCGATAGCGTCGCAGCCCTTGCCTCGTGGAGTGCAACGACTAGTTTTCCTGGTCGCGTGAGGCCGGACGTGGCCGCATCGGCGATAGTGAGCGACGTCCTGGAGACGGTGAACGGCGGGTAGATGGTGCGGGGCGGGACGTCAGTGACATAGGCGGCGCTTGGTCATAATAAGGGCGGCTTCATGAGCTGGTGACGGTTAATGCGACCCGAGGCGGCTGCACGCGATTGCAGTAGCGTGCGACGTGACCAGCGCAACCGCACGCAAAGCAAATGGGGCGGTTGTCGGAAGTGCGCCAACGGTTCGCGGGTCCCATCCATGTCGCAGAACGGGATGGACGAGGCGGCTGCTGATATGAGTGCATTGTGGGCAGCAGTCGGGGCTTGGGGACGACGTCGACGTATGTAGGTGGCACAGCCACGTCGAAGGCTTGCGGACCGACGATGGCTTCGGCGTAACTTCGCGGGCCAGCCACAGGAATCGCTGGGGGCCGCCTGGCTACAGCTTACGCGTAGCTTAGTGGCGCAGGAACTGTAGGCGGCTGATGGTATTCAGGAATGACCTCCGCGATTTCTTGCTGACTCTCTCGGCGCAGAGGAGGCAGAAGTGTAGTTGGCGGCTGGTCAACATGCTGCGGTGGAGCGAAAGCCAGTAGAGAGACCTGGCGGGCAATTTCCTCACGCACGAACGACTTGATTTCGGCGAGCAAGGTGGAGTGGTCAGGAATGGCCGACAAGCCCGCGAGATCAGCATCGCGTGATGCCGGTCTACGGGTCATCAAGCACTGCCGGCGCAGCTCCTCGTAGCTTTGGCACATGGTAATGACCTCTGCCACTGTGCGAGGATTTTTGGCCAGCAGCATGTTGAAGGCATCGTCGTCGATGCCTTTCAGAACATTCCTGATTCTGTCAGACTCCGACATACTCGGGTCGGCTTTCTTGCACAGGTCAAGGATGTCTTCAATGTAGCTCGTGAACGATTCCCCTGCCTGCTGAGCTCCTTCACATAAACTCTGTTCGGCTTGCAGCTTACGAACAGCAGGACGGCCAAACACGTCGACGATGGCGGTCTTGAAATCGAACCATGTCGGGAAATCGGATGCATGGTTGTTGTACCACACGCCTGCCACATTACACCCGCGAGGTAGAAAACCAAGTTGGTCAGCTTGCCTGCTTCGTCCCATTTATTGGGAACACTCACCCGTTTGTAAATCGCGAGCCAGTCCTCCACGTCGGTGCCATTCGCGCCGGTGAAGACAGAAGGGTCGCGGATACGGAGTACACCGGGAGAAGCGGTCGGGGCAGGAGGCAGCGGTTGCTGAGCGGCGTCTTGCGGCATGGTAGATGACACGGTACGGGATGGGGGCTCCAGGGGCATCGAATGGAGACCGAAGTTGTGGTGATGTACAGCACTCTCCACCACTTTGTAAAGGCGTTTGTTGACGGCTGGATCGACGGCGACGATGCACAAGTCACGACGGAGCGCAGACTCTCACGAGCACGAGCACGAGGGGCGTCCTCTCCCAGAAGAGGCGAAGAGGGCGACCCACTAGAAGGTGCTCGAGAGGACGGCCCATTACAGCGTTCCAATGCTTCTCTATAATTTGAATAGTTCAGCAAAGCGAAAAGCATTACAGAGCAATATGGTTGTATCAGCCGGCTCCAAATTCTCGGAACTTTTTTGAGCCTTTAAAAACCAACATGTTCTTTCTATCGGGACGCAATCCTGCTCCGCCGCCCACGACTTGGTGTTGTTTTTGCGAGCATGTATTCCTCCTGTTTTGTGCCGACACACTGATTTATACCACATAGTTGCTTCAATTCATCGAACATCGGTCATGCACCTGCCCTAGTTACGACATCCAGCAAATTTCTTTGGGGACCAGAATAACTAGAGTAGGCTCTAGCTTAATATATTTCAAGATAAAATTTATCCGATGAGGGCCACGATTTCTTGAGCAGGGGCGTAGCCAGAAATTTTTTCGGGGGGGGGGGGTTCAACCATACATGATGTATGTTCGTGCGTGTGTTTGTATGTGTGCATGTATATACAGGGTGTTTCAAGAAATGTGTCCAGTATTTTTTAAAAATCACAGAAAGGAGGTATCTGCGTGCTACCTGCGGCGTTACCTTTACTGTGGGAGAGGGCATTTTGAGATGCGTACAAACATTAATTACGGCAGTAAATATAGAAATTAAGAAAATTAACTTTTTAACCAGTGGAACTAAGTGGTCGAGTCGAATGGAAGCCCTTCCGGAGAATAGCCCATAGCCGCTTTGAAATTTCTGAAAGGCGGCCACTGGTAATCACAGCGGAGCGATGAAATTTGGCTAATTTTGCTGGCGATACCGAAACCTATGCACCAAAAAGCGCGTCTGCCATTCACTTCGGAAACGCCCTCCGTGACGACACTGTTTCCCTCGCACGGGGAGGGGGGAGGAGGATAAGCTAGCGCCGTTATCATCCGTTCGTTTCGTGGCAACGCTTATCCTCCTCCCCCCCCCCCCCCATCCCCGTGCGAGGGAAACAGTGTCGTCACTGAGGGCGCTTCCGCGGTGAACGGCAGACGGGCTTTTTGGAGCGTAGGGTTCGGTATCGCCAGCAAAATTAGCCAGATTTCATCGCTCCGCGGTGATTACCAGTGGCCGTCTTCCAAAAAATTTCAAATCGGCTATAGGCTATTCTCAGGAAGGACTTCCATTCGCCCATTTGACTCGACCACTTATTTCCATTGGTTAAAAAGTTAATTTTCTTAATTTCTATAATTACTGCCGTAATTAATGTTTGTACGCATCTCAAAATACCCTCTCCCACAGTAAAGGTAACGCCGGAGGTAGCACGCAGATACCTCCTTTCTGTGATTTTTAAAAAAAGTACTGGACACATTTCTTGAAACACCCTGCATATGCAAGCAACATTGAAAAATTTCTGGGGGAGGGGGGGTTGAACCCCCCAAACCCCCCCTTGGCTACGCCCCTGTTGTTGACGAGTCGAAACGCTTTCCAAAGAGTGCGGCTTTTGTAGGAACACTGAATTTGTGTGACATCGTAGTCAGTCCATATATTCTCCTTCACATTCCCATTCACATAGCGGACGTAAGTTCGGTAATTAGAAGATCGTCTTCTTGACCTCTCTACTTTTGCACTTCTTGCTATTTTCCCATTTTCTCTTCAAGTATTCTCAGAACGTCGTCACCTGTACCATCGTCCATTAGTCCCCCCTCCCTCCGAAATTTCTTTTATATGTAGCCGTAAGTTCCCTTATTGTCCACAGATATTGTCCTTTGACATTAATTCTGATTCGACAAACAGTAACTATGCTAGAGAGCAGAAACGACAGTAAGAAACGAGGAGTTATACTAACAAGATTTTACGTCATAGCATCGCATTCGCAACAGAGCACTTACCTCAAGCGACTCTTTCGTTCTTCCAGCCAGAAGAACAAGTCTCGGCAGCTCCACCTTACCGCGTGCAGTGGCATTCGCGTAAGGCCCTGGTATTGGTTCCAGAATTGCGTGCGCATTCGTACCTCCGAAACCAAAGGAATTTACTCCAATCGGGCCATCAGGCAGAGGTGTGTTCTTATCCACAATTTCAATACTACCATCGTGCAATGATGGAATATTGGGGTTGGGCTGGTTAAAATGCAGGTCACCAGCGATGATTCCAGTCTCCATAGCCAAAATGACTTTGGCCAGTGACGAAACACCTGAAGGACATCGTTAGAAAGAAATGTGGGCGGGCGAAAAATGAGTAAGTCATGAAAACATTGACAGACCGTGCATATGCCAAATACAAGCTAGAGACGTCACCATATATGGAAAATTTTGATAATGATGAATATATGGTGACTCATTGCGATAAACGTATGTACTCCAATGTAAGGGCTGTTTGGTACGGCAAAGGCGTAAATAATGCCTTGGAAGCTATGCCCCTTTGTAAGGTAAATCTGTTGTTGAGCAAACGCTAACTACATTTAAAACACGTGCGTTAAAAGTGGCTGGTACTATAAGATATTAATTACAAAAATTAATTTAAAAACAACACTTGACTTGCACTAGTAAAATAACTGTTGAATCGCTATCACATACAACGTCAAATGCTACGTGCCTTCCTTCTAAAATAAGGAATATCCGAGAATCTTAACTCATTCGTACAGTGGCGAACACTCATGCCTAGAACGACCGAGCGTCGCTCTCGGAACAGCACAGCACAGGTCGAAATGGGGCACATCTGAGCATGCGCGCCTCCACTGACGTGCCTGCCTTGCAGTTTCCGTCCTTGTTTATCGCCGCGGCCACGACAGCTGCTTTGGTCGTCAGAAGCACTGTCAACTGAATAGTTGACTTTATTCAGCTTATGGGGAGGTACAGATCTGGTGTTGGAAAAATGATACCACGAACGGAGTATAAGCATGCAGCACAGCTTGCATGAAGCGCCGAGAACGATTCGCTCGTGTTTTTGTTTTGTTTTTTACGCGTTTTTTCTTTTTGTGCTAAACCGTTGAGAGCGCTTCCGACGGCCAAAGCAGTTGTTGTATCCTTTGTGCTAAACAGGGACGAAAAGTGCAAAGCAGGCGCTTCGGTGGAGCCGCGCGTGCTCAGGTGTGGCTTATTACCGACTGCAGATATCGCTCACGCAGTTACGAGCGACGCTCCATCGTTCCAGACGTGAATGTTGACCACTGTACTTCACGGCTCAAAAGGAAATGCAACATGCCATGAATGAGATAGACAGGGGTGAATGTGCGCGCCTACATGTGCAACATGCGAAAACGATCGGGGAAACATCTTCGTAACAGCCACCAACGTTAAATGTGCACCGCGTGCCACTGCGAACATATAATTTTGATAGAACAATCCACCACAGTATTTATTGCCATGAAAAGACAGTAGATATGCTGCACCCATTTCTGATAATTTGCCTGGCGAGAGTGCGGTAGTTGTCGTTGCATAGACAAAGAATTTTGCATATAAGTATATATTGGTGTATGGTCGTGTAGATAAGTCTTTGCCGACTTGGCTAATAGATATCCTGGCCAAATTTTATTTCAAGGTGTCTTTACGATTTTACCTGCTCGTTGTGGAATTGTGAAAATGAACTGACTACTATATATTTAGGATACCCGAATAATGCATAAAGGTGTTCCACGCAAGCGCGTTCGTTGTCATTCACAAGTTGCGGGGCCATCATGGCTAAATTCAACAAAGTTTGAGGCAGCATAAAATGCCTTTAATGTGACGATATCAAATAGCCTCAGTGCAAAGTTTTACGTTCGAACATTGAGCGGAAGTGTCCCACAAATTGAGAAAAAGGTGTTGTTTTCGATACTACAACTGAAAAAAAAAACTCTCCCACAAATGCTACCTGGATGCGACCCATGAAAAAAGTGACATTTAACAGGAGTTCTTTAACGATCCTAGGCTTATAAATACATATCTTATGCTAAAACCCTATGTATCTATATGCCACCCACCCCTGCCAAATGCCTCGTATGAAAGGCCGGCAGTACTTCTGAAATAAATAAACAAACAAATAAATAAATTTCGGCTTTACTGCGCAGTATTTAACGCGGTGAGTTGCAGCAGTGTCTGCAGAACTCTGCATCCATTTTTCAAAAGTTGCTGACATAAGAACGCAGGCTATAGGAATAAGCGCAATCAACGTGGTTCTTTTTTCAAAGTACACTTCTAGTGTGCACAGGCGCAGCCGGAAGGAATGCAATCCTATAAAATGCACGCCACAACTTGTGTGAGGCTAACTCTCGTTGTGGGGAGAACACCTGATATATGTACCAAGGGTGCTGTGCAGGATGGCTCGAGTTTGCCGAAACTCGGAAACTTTACGAGCTCTGGCGAGACCCCCTTTTGAGCGAGCTAACAGTACGGAAAGGTCAAATCCATCCCTCAGCGTGGTGCGTTACATTCGTGGCGGAGAAACGCGGAGTCACGTCAAGGGCGGTCGACAAAATTGGGTGGGGTCTTCAAACCAGTGGCATCTTCTTTCATTTGTTCGTCGTTCCACTGATTAAAGAACTGTGCCCATGCAAGAAAAGCGTCATATTTTTACTAATTATATATTCAAGAGGTACGGGCTGTTCAAATTTATTTTCAAGCGTTTAATGTCTGCACTAAGTATCCTTTAGAACAGTCAGCACAGTGGTGTCTGATATTAGCTCCGGCCGCGGCGTCGTAAGGCGCTCGGGCGGAGCTAATCTCAGTGGCCACAGTGCTGACGCCGAGGCCACGTGTGCAATGATCATGGTCGACCAGTACATTCCCTATTCGTCCTCTTATTCATCGTGTGCTCGCTCCCCTAGTGCGTGCGCCCGGCTGATTAGCTAATTGGCTGGTTGGTGTACCTAGCTAATTGAGTCAGGCCATACTATGACTAGGCTAATTTGCCAGGTCATGCTAAGACCGAGTTAATATAGTACATCTTGCTAAGACCATGGTAATGAAGCCGTGTGAAGCTACGACCGAGATCATTCAGACCATGCTAATTATCACGACGCTAATTAGGGACGCACTAATTAAAGCCGAGCTAGTGGGGATTTACTCACTAAGGTCATTATAATTAGGACTATGTTATTCGGTTTGTGCTAATTAGCTCCATATTTAAGACCTCATTGATTACACCTAAGGAATTGACGGGGGGGTAATTAAATCATTGCCAATTACAACAGAACTATTCAATAGCATGTTAACTATTAAATACCTAATAAAAGTATCAAATTTGAGAAAGCACTGACGTGCTCTTCACTCCAAAACAGACCGAGCAGACTGACTAGACGAGCCACGTAAAAAGCTGGAAGCTAGGAGCTAGGTGGTCGCAAGCTTCTCCGGTGGCTTCAGCCTTGCAGAGTAGTGCAAGCTGACCAAATTATTTTATATACAAAGAAGCTGCTGCTTAGCGTTCACCGCATGAAACGCTACAGGCACACCGGCACTATGACACTGACGAGTTGAACTAGGGCCTTTTCAGAATGAAAGAGTTTTTACCCGAGTTCGAGCGTCAATCAGTTTGATTGGCAGACGCCCGCGGCAAAGATCAGGTCCGCTCACCGTGTTTACGTTTGACGAAGAGCAGTGCTCACGCCGCAACCCAGCGAGCGGCATGATTCATCTACGAGATTATCGCGCAGTCTATGCACATACGCACGAATAACTGAAGATTGTATCATCACGTGCTCGCGATGTCTCGCATTCAGCCTCACCGCGCTCAAGACGCACCACTCATAACCATGAAGCAAGCGCCTCTGGTGGCATTTGCTGCGAGAAATGTTACTATTTACTTGTTTAAGGAGGCATTTTCTCTACCGATTCGTTAGTGAAGAAAAACATTCAGACGTGTAATGTAAGTACCAGTAACCAGTTCATTTATTTACCTGTAATGTTCGTGAGAAGTCAAACAAGCTGCACGAAAGTGCCGCGTGTGCGCCCTTGTTGCCTTCGAGAGTGGAAATTTTCATGCTGCAGGTGGAACAAAAGAACTTGCCCGAAAGAGGACAAACGCCCACGAACACGCCTGTGGGAGCCGCGATGTTGAGTTGTCAAAAAGACAGCGCGACAATCACGCATACGTCGATGCACTGTTGAAATGTTGACTGAGTGGCGGCGCTGACGGATTCGCACGTGGTGTTCCTTCGAAAGCCGCTGCAAATGCGAGTGTGACGTCATGCTCGTTCTTGTAGCTGTTTCTATCAACGCTGATATTGCGCGCTTCGCACTGTCTTCCTATTATGACCGCCGTAGTGCAAGAGCTCGGAACAAACTCCTGTTCTCGGGAAGCTCAGGCCATCGTGCATAGCACCCTATGTGTGTATTATATTTATGCTGCCCTGTGTCCGCCGTCGTAGATGAAGTAATGTACAAGTCCCAGAATGCAGTGCCTAAAGCATGTTTGAATATTTTTTTAGAAAACTAAAAGTGTAGCATACTGCCACCCGCGCTTCTTTTTTACACGAAAGTGTTTTATCCCGGGTGCACCAAGAATTCATTGACGTATTTCCGTCATGGATATGACGCTGATAACATAGACGCGAACGAATGAGAAAGGAAGAAACTATAAGAAAAACGTCCGCCACCGGTAATCGAACCCATGACCGCTGGGTTCGCAACAATAAGCGCCCGGCGCACTATCGACTAAGCAACCGAGGCTCGCGCGCAGCACTCCACAAACGCGCTTGATATCTCTTACACATTCTCTCTCGCGCGGCTCTCTCTGTTGGCGCTGGGTGAGGCGGTGCCGCCGCGTTTGAGCAGTGACGTGAAGTAATGTGTCATGACACTAACTAGTGCCGATAGGGAACGATTGGGGGACGACGCAATTAAAGCATAACCTCGGAGATTTTGCGCAATCTCGGAGGTGATGATTAAAGCCTATCGATGCCAGCGAGAAACACAAGCCTCGCTGGCATTCGGACTCGCCCTAGACATAGTTACGATCTTTGCCTTTCGCTTCGTGTTAGCGTGTCACGGCTCGTTGTCAGAGTAGTGCTGCTTCCACATGTACCAACGGTGTTTTTCCGCCACCGACTGCTTCGAGTGTGATAGCACCGACTAATAAAACTGCTGCAATAAGCTCTGCAGAAAGGCAGTGCTGTCGACGGGCGAATGCCGTGCCTTGGTTCGGCGAGACAGAAGCCAGCGGGACGTGTAACGCCTGAGCGCGTTTGCGGCTCAAGCTACGAACATCTGCCTCCAGTGTTTCTGAAGCACGGTGTGGTAGCGTATGCATGAGCACAGGCGTAGGTTACCCTATTACTTGGGAGCGCACACCGCGCCGTTTCCCTCCTTAATTGACGACACTTGGAAGAAGCGCATATCGAGTACCAGTGTTTATTACGTGCTTGTTGATGTCATCTTTGCGCGGGATTCACAATACGCTGTGTCCAGGTATATGATAACAACTTCATCTACCATAACGGTTAAATCAGGATCGTGAGCGTTAGTCATCGCGATGGAGATGTGCATCTAGGCGTCAACAATATGCATCCATAGCATTGTACTAGCTCTCATATATCACTACACAATAAGCACTACTATGAAGAAACGTTTCACTATCGTGTTTTATCGTTTCCGGATACGCGGGGATCCGCCACGTTTTCTATACTTATGTACCCGACCCGATACACGTGTAGCCACCGCTTGTCTCAGGCCACAATGTTTAGAAACTTCGCTCTTGTTTCCACCTGTTCGGTTAAAAATGTTTATTCTAGAATTAACGCGCGAGCACCAACCATATCGGTTTCATAAGGCATCTATAAAAGCTGAAGCATTTCCCAGACGAGCAGATTACAGGCCGACGATTACTGTGATTGCCGCTGCCAGTGTACAGCCAACCATTTTTTTTTAACTTGAACACGCGAGCGTCGAACGCCGAGATATGCGCCCTGTAACAGAGCACAGCGGCGAAATTGACGAGAATAAGCGCGTGCATGTGATGAGCAGTCCTGTGAAGCTGTTTTCTGCTAGGCCGTTCCGGGAACCGTACACCACCCCGGGTTTTTTTTTGAGCACCGTTATTGTCATGCTATTTTTCTTTTCCGAACGTTGCCCTAAAGTTATAAAAAAAGATCAAGTGGTTGCGCGTGAAAGGGAAGGGGTCTGATATAGAGTAGATATACGTGCGTATCAGCACTGTCCTTTTTTTCTTTTTTCTGTGGGTCACTCAGCACTTTCCTGCGGCAACAAATATATCTGCCAAGGCAAGCCAAAAGCAGGACATAAAAGCAGGCGAAGTTGGGTTTGTTTTGTATATGGGCCTTGGCGTACGAAAGCGGCACTGGACTGTTCACTGCAGGCACGCGCAATTCACTTTCATGGTGCCGCTGCGCTCCGCTATACGGCGCTTATCGACATGGCGGCCGACGCTCGCGCGTTCAGGTTGAAAAAATGGGCGGCTGTACGGCGTGTTTTGCTTAAGCGTTCAGTTACATAGTTTTGTGGACTATAATAATAAAGCTTTCTCATGTTTACCGGCTGATTTTGCTGTCTCCATCGCGACACCCATGTGACAATATTTATCGCGTACATGATGCTGGTAGGACTTGAGAAGTTGTAAATGCAACCAGGTGTGCTACGCATCACACATTGAACTAGAATAAGTGGGAAGTTGGATAAGCTTTTCAAAGAAAGTTCATTGTATTAATACTAAACAAAAAAGAAAGAAATATGCTCAAGGAAGCATCCTAGATGGTCGCCTTCAAATGCTGTATATTTTATTTATTCATTTTTGTGAATATGTACGCAGTTATATATGATATGTTTAAGAAAGGTTACTGCGCAGAGCGTCATCGTCTGACTGACACGGGGGTGTGCACATCTTAGAAACGTGGTAATATGAGGACGCCAGTATTCGACTACACTGCCTCACGAACCACCTTGTGCTGAACGACTGCGAGTTGTTCAAATATCAGTGGAGTTTCCTTCAGTTATTACATCCTACAAAAGGCATCATATCTTGTTTGGTTCCCGCAGTGTGCTGAAACCTGTACAGAAAAAATATACAGTGTGGCGAGCGCACGAATCCCCGTACGAACGCTATTTCAACGAGCGCCGCAGCTTCAGACATGTTCTCTTGGTACTTGTTTAATTTAATCACCGCTATTTTCGATTAGGTCGTCGGCAGCACCTTATGCCATCACCCGCAAAGCCGGTCTCATGGAGGTAGAAAAAACGAAGATAGCTCGACCAGTTTGAATCCAGCAAAGTAACAATGACTCAACCCGTCTTCGCGACGTGAGACTGACATGTAGCGCAGGTGGTGCTGTAGGCGAGCGTTCTCGGCGAATACGCTCTCCCAGATGTTACATTTCGCATCACTGCTGGTAGCAAAAAACCGAGGCGACTGCTTTAAAAGAGAGCTAGCATGCAGAAGAAGTCCATACACTGAAAGAAATACGACTGCTCAGTGTGACACATGGGGCTGATCCTGGGATGAACTGTTTGAAAAAGAAATCAGGAGCTGTTCCCCAATTGGGGAAATGCAGGCGAGCGAAGCTTGACGTGGGCGTGCCTGACGTGCTGATTTTCTTTCCTTCTTTCTTTCTTTCTTTCTCTCTTTCTTTCTTTCTTTCTTTCTTTCTTTCTTTCTCTCTTTCTTTCTTTCTTTCTTTCTTTCTTTCTTTCTAGGTTGCGGCCGTCCCCGGAATGCAGTTTTAGGGCTAAATCGACATGGTGTCTGTGTTCTTCCCAGCGTTCATCAGCCTCTCGAACGGCTCAATGAAAAGGCCAGCGCGCGGTCATGGAATCGTGGGTTAGGAATTCAATTTCTCCAAGTCGGAATTTTCCTGCAAGTGCACTTCCTGATGCCGACCTTAAGCGTCGTCCAGCAGATCGCTTTTAGTCTACCAGCACAAAATACTTCAATGAAGCCTCCGTAGCAAGCGTACTGCTTCCCATTTGTGTTTTGCATAGCCGGTGGAAAGCATTCGTGTGCTTCAGTCCAGTACACAATAGGCAAGCATCAGCGCGTGGCGCAGTTTTCAAGGCACTCGCTTTCGGACCGGAGGTACAGGGTTCCCGTCCCAGAAAGACAGTTTACTTTGTTTTATTCATTATTTCCTCGCTCCGCGGAAGCTGTGGGTGAAGAGGGCATTTTAGAACACCACAATCACCAGCTACCCATGCCAGTCATTACAAGCTTTGCGAGAATATGAATATAGCGCGCCTGATTCCGTTTAACATGAGCGTAAAAAAATGGAACATTAAGCAGACGACCGAGAGTGGAAGAGCGAACATGAAATATACTTAGGTATTTTTGTATCACAGTAAACAACGTTGGTCGTTAATTGTTATAATTGGAATGAGCCACAATACTATCTGAGAATGTTCTCGCAGTCAAAACCGCATGCAATACCTATCGGTTGCGTTGCTGCGTAGGTTATGACGATAATCCGAAGGACAGAGCGAGCGATTTTCGGCTGCTTTTGACGGGAGTTGGCAAACTTTCTATTGCATACAGCACGATGTAATTGGGCGTACACGTTTACGGGAGTCTAGTCGAAAGATCAGGAACGTTTTCTTAGTATGGTCCAAAAATATGAAGGTGAGTTTAACCTAACCTCATTCACGTGCCACTCAGAGAAATAACCTTAAACTAAAAACGCTCTTCTTACCTGACGCTGCTTCGTTATGACCAAGATTACTCTTCACAGATCCTATCTTCAGGGCTTTACTTCGTTTCGGCCCGCAGAATACTTTGCTCAAGGCTGCTAACTCTGTCGGGTCGCCCGCTTTCGTTCCTGTGCCATGAGCCTCAATGTAGTGCACATGCCTTGGGTCCACGTTGCTTTCAGCGTAGACTTCACGAAGGAGTTTTTCCTGGAGTATTGCTGATGGAAAAGATATTCCTGTAACAGAAGGCAGATGACCATATGACCAATTGCTCAGTGCGGGCCATTGTTGGTAGTTTGCCCGAGAAAATGAAGCCGCTTTTTAAGGCTGCCGCTTTTGAAGAGCAATCCATTCTTTCTATTGCTTTAGGCTACGCATGCTCCGATAGGCAGTACCCTGAACAAGTTTGCTTTCGAAAAACGTAGCCAACACACGATGGAGTAGGCTGCCCGCGCGGACTGCACTATAACAGAAAAAAAAATACTACTATTTCTGGTGAGTGGTGACATGCCACTCTTTAAATATACACGCTAACTCTCTTTTGGCGAGTCGCGCCTACAATGACTCTCCGACGACAGTATAATGATGTCGAAGAGAGGGTTAATGTGAGCATGAATCAGCGCACGAAAATACGGCAGCAGAATTAGAGCACACAGACACAGCGCTGACACACAGATGACCTTTTTTTTTGCTTAGCGCTGTGTCTGTGTGCTCTCATTCTGTTGACCCGCTCTGCGTGTTGTTTCACTCTCAGATAAGCACCTACTGGGCCACATACACAATGAGTTAAGGTGTATATCTATAGAGTTATGTGTGGAGCAAGTCAAAACTCACCAAAAATAGTAACATATATGTTTTTCTTTCTTGTAGTGTACGCAGCAGCGATGCGCGCTCTCATCGGTATGGGGCAGTATTCTAACAATGCAAATATTTCCAACAGTTCATAGTGGTGTACAATCGCTATATAATGTTCGGATTTCCGTTTCGGCAGAGTAGTACAGTAGGCTTATACAAAGTGAATATTTATCAAAATACGTCAGATTTTAGTAATAGTTGAAGCTCCACGTTCGAATTATTTCGTTAAATCGATAAGTTCGCAATATTGCGAGAAGTATTTTTTGGTCATATCACATTTCAAATTGTAGTGTAGCCATATCCAACAGCTACAGCAGCATTGTTTTTGCCACCAACCCATGCTTGCAGCGCGCATGTGAAAACCCCACGTGGGCAGGTAGAGGCTGGCCCTTGCATGACGCCTTCGATGTCGCCCGCACAAGGGGGAATTTATTACAGTGTGGTTATTAGAAGCCCTGCCAGGCTGACGACGTCGCTCCACCCGCAGGGTCTATTTTATAACATAAAACCTTCCAACTGGCTGTATCTTCGCTTACATTGATAGTGCGTTCGTTATGGTTATAAATACACTCCAAAGCATTGGCACGTATATCGCAATAGGTCACTGAAGCACCGGAGCATGCATCATGTAATATGGAAACAGTAAGCAAAGTGCACATCTCCAAAAACCACCTAGTAGCAATCGCACCTATCTGAGCAGAGTGTTTTGGTCTCACCTTCACTTTTGTAGCCATCGGCATTGATTTTGGTGTGGACAACCTTGCAGTAGATTCGACGAGCCGCACGGGCTCGTTGAAGGAAGAAGGCGCCCACAGTTTCGCTCCGCGCGTAGCCATCAGCTGCACTTGGAAAAGTTTTGTTGTTAGTGCTGACAGTACGGCTGTTATGATGGTCTTTTCTACGTTTTAGTAGCGTGCGTTCAGGAACAAATTGGGGCAGCTTCGCCCCATAGCGGTGCCAAGCCTGAAGGAACAACAGGCCTTGCTTGTTTCTCTTTACATTTGTCTTTCTTTCTATCTTCTCTATCTCTTTATTGTCTCTCATTCTTTGAACTGCTTTCTTTCTCTCTCTGTCCATTTGTTTCTATCCCTTTCTCTCTCTCTATTTATTTCTCTCGCTCTCTCTCTTTGACTCTGTCTCTTGCTGCGTCGGTTTTTCTCTATATATCTCGTTCTCTGTGTATTACTTTCTCTGTCTTTCTGTCCTTTTCTGTCTTTCTTCGCTTTCTTTCTCACTATCTGTTCCTGTCTTTGGTTCTCTCTCTCTGTACTCGTTCTCTCGGCCATCCGAGGTATTGCATCCCACGCCGAACAAATAGGCGCTGCGGAATTGCGCGCACCGGGCGCACATGTTCGGTGACCGAAGCAGAAGATAAAGAAGAGGACGAAGAGAACGCGCGCCGGCGGGTTATAGCGTTGCACTCGCTAGAAAGGTCGAGACCATTGTTGATGATGATAGTTTTGGCGGACGCGTACCGACATAACACAAAAGCATAACAGCGCCGCTGTAAAAACACGTGCTTCCTTTGTTCGAGGGCCCAGTGCACTTTTCTGCCCGCGGAAAGGGGAACAGAGCAATTTTAGGTTGCGAGATTTCAAGTGACGTCTATATGCGTGTTTATTGTAGGCACCGTTTATTAGGGTATTCTTTCACAGGAATTTATCTACAGAGAGTTTGATTTTATTACAGAGATTTTTGAATTTATCACAGAGAGTTTGAGTTTGGTGACACTATCATGACGCTCAGTTCGCAACTGGATATTTATGTATAGGCAAGTTCGTCGACAGGTTCCATTGAAATTCAATACGAGGTTCATTTACTTGGGCTTCTATATCATGCACATGAACTCGCATCTTTCTCCGTTTCTGCCCTCCTCCTCCTAGGGCCTTTCTGTCCTCACTCCCCTCCCCTATACAGAGTAGCATGTAGGCGCCTTTAGGTACGCCAGCAGAATTCCCTGTTTTTCATTAAAGAGCCTTCTCCCTCTCTCACTTCCGCGTGTAGCGGAACTTGGACTCACTTTTTTACTGCTACAGCAGCAGCAGTGAAAGCGGCGTAATAAACAGCAAGGATTCAGCGTATATCCCATATACCTCATACAAACGTTCCGACTACTCTCTCCTGATATGCGCGTTTTAGAACATGCTTGTCGAGGGAAGTTGTTTAGTATTATTTTAATAGCACCATAACAACAAATGCAAGTGGTCGAGTAATTCATGTTAGATATACTGACCTGACGTTACATACCCTCAAAGGGTATTTTGGTGAATATTCTACAACTTCTACGCATCGCATCTGCACAAGCCCTTTTAAACGCACTGTGGACACAAGAGTTAAAGACGTAATGAGGGTTCGACATAACCATAAATATACACAATATTGAAAACATTCGTTGTGTTTACAAACTTAGCGCAGCTTGCACTAAGTCGCGCAAGTCTGGATCACAGCAGCGCTGGTGGGCAAGCTTCAGCTTCTATCGTTAACCATCTGTACAGAATGCATCGGCGGTCATTGAGCGCGTGCCGGTTGATGATTATGAAAATTTTATATCTGCGACACACGGAAAACCTCGACCACGACATCTCTGCTGTAACATTTAAGCAGGGCGGCATGCGCCATATCGGTAAGATTTCCAATAGCCCTAACCGTACGAACGGGACACGCTAGTCGTACGTTTGATTAGCACCTACGTAATGTTGAAGCCGTTTTAGAAGCTACCAGAGCGTGAAATTCATCTCGAACTATTTACAACGAGCTACAATACTGGGGAGCGCGATTACCTAACAGACGCTCCCGTCACCAACTGCAAGCAGGCCTCCGCTGCAGTGACAAAACAAGCTATGACCATTGGATGAACGAGGAAGAAGTGCACATAATAATCCTTCGAATCATATATAGAGCGGAACATGGAGGAAGGAATACTAAGGAGAGGCCCTATCGTATTTCAATGCATTGCGAAAAGTGTGGCGGAAGTGACATCAGATTTATGGGGCAAACAAACCGGTATGGGGGCAAACAAAACAGCAGACGCCCCGCGGCGTGCTCTCCGCGGTGGTTAGCTTCTGCGCAGATTAGTAGTCCCGGCGTAAACTTAGCGCGTATTATGCGGTTCGCGCGCAGTAAAATGTTGCAAGCAGACGTTTGCCAGGCTGTTCGTGCGTGGCAGGCCCGAGCGCTGCGTGCTGAAATTCTTTGTGGAGCGTTTTTGTGCAACGGTACAGAATACCGGTACGTGCCGTGATCAAAAACGTTCAGCGCCTGCATCATCGTATTCGAACTCACCTAGCAGTGACTTACCCGTTCTGCTGGGCGTTAGGCCTTCCCTTTCTCGTAGCCCAATTTCCCGATCTGTTGCCGGATTAGCGGTTCTTTGTACGCACATAACAATTCCAGTACGCACATAACAAGCACGCAGTGAGCGCACACCGCACAATACATACCTCACGTGGTCCGATAACAACAACATAAATTTATTGCCCTTTCTTTGAACGACACAGCCTCTAAAAACGTACGATGCCTTCGGCGCATGTTATGTACGGCGCGCCAGACGCCAAAAACAAAAGTTCACGTGTGTTCTGAGTTGACACAATGAGTAAGAAGCAACAGAGCGCACAACCGAGAGCTTCGCATGCAAATACCATGCATTAGTGTTCAGCAATGAAGCGAACGTGTACGTACACATGAAAAGTGACACCCGGTACTTTCCGCAGTGCACGAGATTTGCACCGGGTATACGCAACCATACGCAACAGCTGGGCATTGCGTAGCTTTCCTAAAGAACACACACAAGGAGCAGCATGCGTGAATCGACTGCGCCGCGGCGCCGCTTGCACGGCGAAAAAAAAAAAAGGCTCGAATCGCGCATGCGCTTGCAAACGACACGGCGGAAATCGCGAAATGTTTCGAGGCTCCTTTGCTAGGAGGCGATGCGGGTGTTTGCGATGTGGAGGCTTCACAAATGTGACGTCAGGGCCTCTCCTTATTTTTCCTTCCTCCATGGAGCGGAACACAGCGAATTCCATGCGCAGCGCCATATGATGATGATGATGATGATGTAGTGGTGGCCTGCATCGCGCGTATATTTGCATCGCGCGTCGCGCCATCTATCGCACCGCGAAGAAACAATATGCGCGCTGCCATGCCAGCCATAGAGTTTCCTAAAATGACCTAGAGGGAACTCTGGCGCTGCGATCGTTCAGCCACCATGGGAATGATGGGTAGTACACGGATTTGCCTAGTCTTCGTGCTTGTGGGCTTCGAACGCACTTGTGGCGTTGTTTATTGCTATGTTTTCGTTTTCTTTCGGATAAAAGAATGGATCCTTGTGAACTTCGTGACCAGATTTGAATCGGTGAGGCTAAAGAAGTTAAAGTGGTGAAGTGGAACTGCTGACTTTTGCTGAACTTCGTTTTGCGACAAAGCGGATGCAGGCTACGCGGAGCCAAACGGAGCCGAAAGAACGAAGTTTAGACAAATCCGTGTACTACCCATGATTCCCATGCTGGCTGAAGCGCGATGCATTGCAGCTCCCATAGACACTAGCGCCAGAGTTCCATCTAGTAAGTATTGTAGGAAACTCTATGACGCCAGCAGACGCTACACAGAGCAAACGTGAAACTTGCGAAACTGAGCCCGTCGGACAGCGTGTTTCGCGTCTTTTCTAGCCTGGACACTTTTGCTCTTTTTATTGGAACATCAAGAAGACCTTGCTCATGCAATTCTACAGTGTATACAGTACGTGCTGAGCAGGCTACGGAAGCAACCTCGCCAGGTACGTACGCCGTTACATTCGTAAAAAAAAAAAAAAGAAAACGTCCGAAAGAGTGAAACGATGTTTGTTTCCCCATATTACAAGTTGTGCACAAAGTTTTGTGAAAACTCATCATTTCAACATGCATCGCGTCATAATTAGAGGACGCTTTACGGGTGGTTTCGCGCAACGTAACTTTTGCTTCACGAGCGCTCTTACAATAATGCGCCTTGCTCACAAAAGCATGCTATCAGAGAGTATCACCTGCAGTTTCGTTCATCGATCCTTTTGGAAGCTATCTGCGCGATTTTGATCTTGTAACGATGATGCTTTACAAGCGAAACTATGCTACTCTTAGTTAAGCCGGTATTGAAATGGGCGGTATCCAGCTGCCTTTTATTAAATATCTGCTGTGTAAATATGTGCTGTGTAAATATGTGCTGCTTGAGTAGCGCTACGCCTGCGACGTAAAAGACACTGCTATGCCTTGTCTCCAAATAAATTTGCGGACATCAAACACTGAAATGGAAGCACGAAATTCTGGCCTGCTGTCGAGGAACACCCTACCATTTATTACCTTTTGAAGACGAAATCTTGAAGGCATGGATGCCATCAAAATCACTAAAGCTTAATACTACGTTGAAAGGGGCAAAGCATGCTGATTGCTTGTGCTTGAAAGCGCTACCTTGAACTACATTTTCACACCCTCACAAAGCTCGCGCCTGCCTTCAACACAGCTGCGTGTCATGCAAATTATGTTCGTAATATGAAATAGGTGGGCATCACACTGCAGATTACACGCAGTTAGTGTACTTACTCGCGCATTTTCACTCGGCTCCTAGCTTTTCTGCTTGAATCACAGTTATCTACTCTCGACGAAGCTGAGAACACCGCACCGGTACTATTCCCATGGCGCGTCGTGATCGTCGCAGACAACGCTAAGTAATATCCTCCTCTTGCGCTGCTTGTTTTGGCATCCAAAGACGACGCAGTAGTGCCCAGACGAGCTCTTATACGCTGAAGCGGCGTGAACGGGTACATTTTCACACTTTTAGGCCTCAGAACTGCAGCTTGCCCTGTTTACTAGGCGTAACCCACGCGCGCCTTGGCAGCCCGGCCAGCCCGGCGTCTGCGTGCGAGGGTATCCGCTCGGCTCGCCAGCAGCCTGGGTGCGAGACAGGCGTGCTCTGGTGTATAGTACAGAACATGCAGGGTATATGTAATAAGCATATACACACCAGCATTATGTCTCAATGGAAAAGACTGCATCGTACAAAAGTTCTGTAGGATCCTAGATAACAAAAGTGATCTAGGATTATGTCCAGCCAAGGAATAAAACACTGCGCGTTTAAGTTGAGGATCTGACACTAAGTAACAAGCAAGAGCTTCACACCCTTTGTGGCGTTATCAAGTACTCTGCACCATTCGTTCAAAACTGCTCTGCGACAAGGCTATAGCCAAATTAGAAAAAAGAGAGGCTTTCACTCTTTTCGCTACTTTCACTCTTTTCGCGAGTCACCAAACGAGCCGGAGCAGCGGCTTGACTCGCGAAGCATCCCCCTACAGTGCTCTGCTCTGGGAGAAACTGGTTTCGGCGTGAGCACTGCAACGGCGTCATAGGTCGCCGTTGTAGCCAATGCAAGCTTCTCTTTCAAAACAACTCGCTGCTGGTGGGAACCAAGCTTGCAGCCTTTCAATTGCGCGTGAGATGCTCTCACACCAGACGGCGCCAACTGATCCTCCACTCAGTTTACTTTTTAGCTATGCGTAGACCTGGTCGCGCAAGAACGAGTCACTTGTAGCCATGGCGGCGGATGTGGTACACTAGATAATATCTTCTAACCGGTTACATTGCGGTCATTGTCAGGCGTGTCGTAAAAATATTAGTCTGGAAGTGTATTACAGAAAAGTGATAACTGTTGTTACTGATGCTGATTTCTAATGAAAATAATGCGCTCTTCTGAAAGTAATCTGCCTTACACTGCAAACGGGTTTGAGCCTTTTAGGGAGTATTGGGCTCGTTGCGCAGCGTGCATCCTAAAGGTACTACGCAAAACCCCCTTCGAAAGGAGGTTCAAAAGGAGGTTCAAAAAGAGGGAGTGATTAGACGGAACTAAGGAGGTAAATTTGTGTTTTTATTGAACTCATTTTGAGGGCTTGAACGGAGCGCATTGGAAGTTTTTCTGGTTCTTTTGAGAGCTTTTAAAGCCTCCTTTTGGAGGTAAAGTTGGTGTTTTTATGTAACCCATTTTGGGGGCTTGAACAGAGCGCATTGAGGGTTTTTCTGCTTCTTTGAGAGCTGTTAAAGCCTCCTTTTCTACGAGGCCCTAGATCGGTCGCGAAATGAAAAAAAAAGTATATTTTAGGCACTATGTTACGTTTACCGGTTAATTTCCGCTACTATTCATCACTAGGACATAATAGAAAATGGACACCAAAGTATTTATGCACAACAATGACATTTGCATACAAGTACGCACGACACAGGAATCGAACTCGCGACCACACGCACTTAAAGCAAGCACTATAACCATTACACCACAGCACCACCACTTGCAAGCTTGCTTTTTTCGTGGGCTTATATATGTACCAATGTATGTACAAAGCGGCTGGTAACCCGTCGGCACAACTTCGAACTTCTGTTCTTGTACCATCGGCGTGTGTTTGCTCTTGCGGAAGGTCAATACATATTTTTGTGGGGCGTCATGCAGGCCGAGCCGATCGACGTAAACACCCTCGGCTCCGAATTCTCCGGTTCACCGTGTCGTGCCGCTATAAAAATTATAAACGTGTGCCCTCTTCACTCGCGCTAAATTCCTGAATACCAGCTTGACAAAGGTATCTTCAGATGAGCGAACGTATGTGCATTCCATGAGCGTATGCTGTGGAGCAATTTTCGTTATTTCTGCAGCCACGAACTGCGCGCGTCCAGATGCGGCAGGGTGTTATGAGCGGTTCGAAGACCGCCTGCGTTCTCATATGAAAGTTACACACGCAGATGCCCGACTTAGAACATTGTACCGCGCCTACATTAAGTGCATTTAATGCGCGCGTACTGCCACGAGCTGCACGCAGGGGCAGCAGCGCGCTCTGAGCAGCTGAATAAAATTCTGTTTCCGCAATTAGCGCTTATTCGCAATGCACTCTTTAGCGCGGACCGCCTGCGTTCGCATATGAAAATTACACACGCAGAAAATTCCAGAGTTACAAGGACATTGTAACGCGCCTACATAAAGTGCGTTGAATGCGCGCGTACAGCCGCGAGCTGCACGCAGCTAGGGGCAGCAGCGCCTTCTGAGCAGCTGAACGCTTATCTATTTCCGCATTTAGCGCTTATTCGCAATGCATGCTTTAGCACGCCATTCAGTGATTCTCTACAACGCATATTCAGTATTTATTTGCGTTCATACTCGGATACTACCCACATTTTTTACTAATTAGCTTTTATTGGTAAGCATCACGCCAACGCGTTAAAGCGAATGCCTAACGCGTGCCCCAAGGTCAACGACAACCTCCCCAGTTTACCAGTGACAGGTCTCCCACAAAACAAAAAAGTTAATGTACTTGCACTTCTCTCTTGTGAACGTCCATGTGTACTTGGCCCTCCCCTCAGACAGATGATGCAGTACCCATTAAAAAAAGCATTACCCTCTTCCTCAATGGAACAGCTGTTCTTGAGAAAATATGGTTCTGTTGAATTACTTCACCACAGCAGCAGAGAGGTTGGCTTGTTTGCAATTCAGAATTTCACAGTCGTAACACAGAAAAACGAGGACTGTAGCAAATATGCAGAAAACTGGAAAAGCTATCCTATGTGCACTCCCTCGTCCACCTGCACACTACGTTAAACTTTAGGTATACAACCACAACCTTCAATTATGCTACTATTGATAAAAGATCACCCATTCTACGTTAGAACACAGTGATGACTTTCTGTCTAACTTTCTGTTGCCTATCTTCTACAATGTGTCATAATCTGCGAATCATCTGTTCAATGTGTTTGGTAATAAAACACAAGCAGTTACATTGAGCAGGCAGTGTTTCAGCAATTTGTTTTGCAAGCACAAATTCATTTCTTCAATTTGCATGCACGACAAGTGGTCATACTTCAATTGATGCAAGAACCAGTGGTTGCAACATTTTATTGGAACCAAACAGCAGCAGTTCTCGTGTCAATGTAAGGATATAGATATATATTTCTATCGTCGTGCACAGAAACTACTCCCAAAACTGAACACGTGGAACAACATATACAGTACAGCCTAAGCACTATACATAATTCACAACAGCAAAGCAATACGAAAGTAGGGTGTAAAATCTCGTCATGATGCGCACTAACTTGTGCACTTCACCGTGCCAGTATGTAAGTACAATCCAAAAAAATAAGCTACCCAAGGAACTTGGTGTCAGCCTACACACGAAGGCAACTAATTAGTACAATAAGGCTAGCATCACTTTTGGGAAATATAAAACCGTGTAGACAGGCAGTTGTACAGTTTTCTATTGCATTAGTTTGCCCTATGGCATCAAAACATGTCGCACATGATTTTGGAGTTGAGTTTCCTACAAAAAAGCCCAAAATAGACCTGTGGTGTTGACTGTAGGTCCACTTACCAAGGTGCATAAAAGCATTCAGCAATGCCCACAAAATTACAAGGTTGCCTTCATATGTTGCTGTACATTTTTACTCACAGATACCTGGAAGCCATCGTAAATTTCTGGAAGTGTGCTTGGGAACTTGTCGGCATAATCACGTGACTGCAATGTACCAATACTTCTAATATGCATAACAAGTACAGCCATGCTTCAATGTTTTTATGCCAGCTAGTGCCATCTGTAACTCAAAAGTTCATCCTTAATTCCTCACCTGATGGCTTACGCATAATTATCACATTGAAAATAATCCAAGCACCATGGCTGCAATGTCAACTTGCAATTAGGCAATCACAGTCACTAAATAAAAAATCCTGTAAATAGTGACTGGTCGCTTTGCACCATGAATCCAAGGAATTGATATGCCATGAGGATGAATAAAAATTGACCACACATATATACAGACTGTGAAACAGTCAGGAGTTCAGTTCATAGGTAAGGAAAACGTGAAAATGAAATCAGAACACGTAGCAACAAAGGGGACGGAATGACACACTATTAACAACTGAAGTTGAACATGTGCTTGGCTTTTTTTGTCATGTGTGTTTATATATTTCTGTGGTTTTGATTACACTTCAGTTACTAGTAGCGCATTGTCCTGTCTGCTCCCTATTACTCTGTGGATGTGTGATTGTTTAGTCTTGCAATTTTTTCGTACTGTGTGTTCACATCTTTCTGTGGTTTCAATTAAACTTCAGTTGCCAGAAGCGCGTCATCCTGTCCCCTTCATTTCTCTGTGCTGTGACTTTTTTTGCACCCTCTTTAACTATAAATATACACCAACTCGCCCAGCTGCCCCTGTTGAGACTTATGTTTGCTGAATAACACTGGGTCCACTCAGCGTCTTTTTAAACAATGCGAAATTTTCAAATGCACACGATATCAGAAAGGTTGCACGCAGTATTGCGCATAACACTCTGCACCAATACCAGTGTTGGCCTAAATGTGGTAAGATGTATGAGCTGTTCGACATAGTGTAAAGTGAGGCACATCAGGGTGTTCCCACAATCATGGGTGTCGGCAGGGGTTTGCACAAAGGGCACCTGCCGCCATCAAGACACACCAGCACTTTACTCCACCCAAGCTACACCAATGCTCTCCTGCTCACCAGGCCGGCACGTTACGCCGCCTTGCACCCCCAAGACAAAATCCTGCCGACACTCATGCCCACAATACACTTGTCTTGAACACAGACTGGTGGACAAGCAACACTTGCTGCTTTGCCAGAAGTGTATTCCTGAAAATTACACAAAAAAGAAGTCCACTAAGATATCTGTATACATAAAAATGAATGTCTTACCGAAGATTCGCACTTGAGTATCCTTATTGCAGGCATTTTGTCAAAACACGAAATAAATACAAAATTGAGATGCTGCTAAGTATTTCCTTGTGAGCGTTTCACTTCGTGTGCACAGGGCGAAAAACAAACGGATGTAAAAAATGCGAAACACGACGAGAAGTGTACTCTTGCCATGTTTACCCTTATGTAGGTAGTTTTTGATGTCAGTAAAGTTATCATTATAAGTACACTTTAAAAGGGTTGTGAATGTTAGCAAGGTCTTGATTAACTGCACCTATTCTGTTTAGGAGTGAAGATTGGGCAACTTGGCGCTGAACCATGGCAAGGCAAAAATAAACAGCGCACTTCTAATGAGGATAAACTAAGGCCTGGGCACAATAACAGCGCTTTCACCTTGTCAAATTGTGTCAACAGTCATGATACTGTGTATTGGTCATAAAACTATGAAAACATAATGCAAAACAGCCAATTAACGAGGGAATAAACAAGATGATTCAACAATCTGGTTCAACAGACTCAACAGCTGACTTATATCAATGTGATTAAATTAGCCTTGCACATCTCCTCATGGCTAAGAATATGCACATGTAACCTTGAGAAATTCCACTGTTGATACGTGACCAATGAAGTTGCATTCCTTCAGTGCCGTTGAATGGCCGTTCCTTCTTTTCTGTTTTCACTGTTTTTAATTTTCATTGTTTTCACTAGCGTAAATGTTCACCCTTTTTGATTTTGTCACTTTGCAGATGGCGTAGGTGTTTTGCCTTTGAATGTGCACGTTTCTTCTGCTTTGTCTTTCATGTTTCTTTTTGTATGCGTATATGTTTTGCCTTTGAACGTGCACATGTTTCTGCTGCTCTGTCTCTCTTTTTGCTCTACTGGGCCTTGTGCACTTTTCAAGCTACCATTGTCGCTTTTCACTTGAGGCCCATTTCCTGTATTTTGCTAAAATAAACATTTATCCATTCATTCAATACCATAAAACGCATGTGCTTCACAATACACACTGCACTTAGCAGATGTCTGTCACATGATATGGCCGTCATTGTATAGCTTTAACATGATTTATTCGTTCTAGCTAAATGAATCCAAGCTAATGATGTTAATGTACCTTGATATGCTATTTCACTGTTCCTTGCTGCATATATATGAAGGTACAGTGCTTATGTACCTTAATATGCTATTTCAGGAGACGGGCAGAGTGCGCAATGCAAAATTGTTGCCGAAAAGTCTTCTCACTTCCTGACAATCTGTGCTTCGGTGGGTTCTCACAGTTGCATGGCGGGAGAAAGATGTCCAGGGTAGTTGACTGCATCCAAGGTAGATGCTGCAAAATGAGAGCGCATGGTCTTGTCACATGTCAATGTGCGCAAATTGACACGATGACGAAGGATTAAAACAAACAAGTGAAGTTGGAGAAAAGAATAAACCGAAAACAAAGTTGTCCTTTATGCACATTCCATCATGTGACAATGTGATAACCGTGACCTTTTGCTCTAATGTATATTCCCTGAAAGCATCAAGCCTCATTCATGCTTTATCGCAGGCAAGAAAATTATATCGTGCAAACAACTTGATCAGGGCGCACTCCTGGGTCGATTGACTGGTCGTATGAAGCATGAGTGATATTCACAGAAGTTCCAAAACATGCATCACACATCATTGCTATCTGAGTTTAACGACTTAAACGCAAAGCATTTGTTAAACACTTCTACGACTTTGAATGGATCTATTTACCTATCTATCTAGCCGCCTACGACTCATAGCTCGTGTGGTTGTTTCGTTAATGGACTGCATGAAGAACATGAATGATGGGTCTTAACTTGAAAATCATGATATGCATTTCATTAACGACATGATTTACACGTCACTCCCTTGGTTCTCTTGCGACTGTTTCGTTAACTTGATATTTACCAAAATAGGTATGGCGTCACAAGAGTGTATGACGCACATAAACGACAGTTTCTAACGTGCAAATCATGACACGCTTGTCATGTATGGCGTTATTTTGACAACATGGTCTCGGGAGCGCTAGTGGCCGTTTCGCCTGCTTCATATACAGCAAAATTGGTATTGTGCAGTGTGACTGTACGTCCAACATAAATGACAGCTGGCAACATGAAAATAATGACATGCATGTCATGTACACACGCCACGCTCATGGTGCGCTCGCGGCCGGTTCGCTAGCTTGACATACACCTAAATTGATATAGCGTGACGTGATTGTGCGACGAACATAAATGACATATAGTAACATAAAAATAACGACATGCATGTCATTTACGGCATGGAGCCTGGTGCACTCGTGTCCGGTTCTCTAACTTGATATCATACCAAGATTGGTATAGCGTGACGTGACTGTATGACGTACATAAATGACAGCTGGTAACATGGAAACAATGAATGACATGCGTGTAATGTACGGCACGGGTTACATGCCACGCTCATTGTGCGCTGGCGGGCATTTCGCAAGCTTGACATGCCGATTTTCTTTTCTTTTTTTTTTTTGCTTTCCATTGCACTTTTCAAGCGACGCAATGTGCAGAAGGTCATCTACAGGTGCATAAGCGACGATAAGGGCTCGCAAAGAGAGATAACATCAGTATTACTTACCATTTTTGTTCCTGACTGTGCCGAGCACGCAGGGTGCCCATCATCTGCTTGGTAATGCACAGCGGCACGCTCGCTTGAGTCGACAGGCCGTCGCGATTATCGCACTCGCAGCGTAGCATGTCGCACTGTCGTCAAAGCACGCATATCACATCCAGCGGCGAGAACACAGCGAGGCTGCGGGTACAAAACGCGCACACACGACCGACACAGCTGATCACTTGAGAAGTGGCGTTCACGAGGCCTAGCCAGCCTAGCTACGACGATCGCGCCGCCGCGGGAACGACTCCCTCCTCACGTTTCTTTCTTTTTTTCTGTTTTTTGTTCTTCGCGCGCGCATGCGGCGCGAAGCTTTGTGCCATTTCACTTCGGTAGCGCCTCGTCTGGCTTGCTTTTGACCTGGCGGAGGCGGGCCACAGTAGGCTGCAGCCGCCAAGGCCAAAGGGCTGCCTCGCTTCCTCTCCAGCCGTTAGGAGGGTCGCATATATCTCTTTCTCTGGGCTATCTGTGCAAGGGATTTTTAGTGCGCTGAAGCACGCCGCCTCTTTCTTTTACTTCTTTCCCCCGCACAGCTGCATACATGCCCGCCAGCACTGAAGGCGTTATGGAAAGCTTCGGAGAAAATAGAGAAAACATGCCAGAGGAGATGAGATAGGATTTTTTTGTTCTTGGAACTCCATTCGACGAATGGCGTCATATAGTGAATTTACCTCCTTTCTTCCACATAATTTCTTAACGAAGTAAAAGTGAGGACGCAGAACTTTATTACACCCACCTCATTACACCCTAAGGGAGTAGTGTCCAGATGAAGGTAGTATTAAGGAGGATTGTAGCCCTTAAAACGCCCAATTCGGCTAGTTTGCGTTTGCAGTGTAAGGAGGGGAAATCTGCTAAACGCCAAGGTTGAACAAGGTGGAGTATGCGGTTAGTCTATACTTCAATTATCTATGGAATTAGTATTTTGTTTCCGTTAGTGTAGGTCAGGTGTTTAGAAGCGGAAGTGGTTAGGGTGCTGCATCTCCACTGCAACACTGAGCCTTTCACTAACCGTAAATTGCCTCCTGTTTTCAGTTCTTCTTTGCAAAAGACAACATGCTCGAGCAGCCTGTAGCACTCATGCTTGAGTAGTCCAAGCGACATGTTTAAGATGATTTATATGTCATCTATTCTTCGAGAGAAACACAAGGTAACGCCAGCAATATTCTGATTGGTTCTACATTGAATACACACCTTCCGCGTCGAATGCCTTGCACTTTCCATCTGGTGACAGCATGCCGAGGCGCATGAAGCCTAGCGCTGTGGCAGGCTTTAGGGCTAGCATAGAGCCGCCTACGATGGCTGCTTCACACTGTCCAGAACGCATTGCCAACACTGCGTGATTAAGTGCAGATAGCGTTGATGAACATGCTGTGTCCACGGTGACGCTCGGGCCTGCGAACGTAAAAAAAAATAAACGGTCATGAATTTCATTCATTTAGTACATTAGATTTTAAGGCTATTAAAACCCGCTCCGAGCTAACGTGACTTCGTCTCGCCTTTAGAGTGTTTTGCTGAAATTAAAGTTCGAACGTTTCTGCGTGCTCCAAGTTGAATACGTTTTTTTCTGCTTTCCTACTATTCCGATGAACCCGGCTCCAGAATAAACTTATATTTGTTTAACGGCATATGCATACTCAACGAAGTACTTTGCAAGTTGCCAAGTAATAATGAATCATGGCTACATTAGCATTCTTCGTTTTGACTGAAGAACGCTCATGAGCAATACAAAAAAATGCGTATTCAGAACATTGTTACTTGCTACTGAAACAATGATAGGTGGCGGAGATTCTTTTCTGTATTATGGCCAAGCGTTGCTAAAACATTTGACTCACGCTCTCTTGTTTGAATTATTATTTTAGTTAATCTCCCGAATAGCAATTCCGCCCTCCCCACATCTTGACGTTTTTTATAAGGTCTTGCTATTCAAGATGTTGTGGTTAAACAACGAGAAAACTTCCTTTTTTTGTGCTCTCCTGTATACTGGACCGCCGAATTCTCGCCGCTCACACTATGTGGGTATCACACATAGGATCAAACTCTACACACTACAAACTAAGTACGAACACACTGAATGATGATGTGGCCCATGTTAAAACTAGCGTTTCTAAAGGGAATATGCTTTCAACTCGGTATAGCTCGCGCAATATATGGAGTTTATATTAAAAGGCCCCTAAACAAGCCAGAGGTGGAAACTTAGTTGCGACATTGTAATTGTGCACCAGCCTACACCGAACAAGTAGCCGTGAGAAATTTTCGTAACGGTGGCGTAATAGCTGCGTTACACGCGTTTGATAATAAAAAAGGCCCTCGCTCGTTTCGCTCTTTCCATAGTTATGGAGCTCCGTCCATCGGCTCGTCTCCTCCTGAGCATGTGCTTCTCCTCACCGTGCGAGGAGGAAAATTGGCGTGCACGCCTACCTGCTGTTACGTTAGGCCTTGGAATTCATCGAGGCAGACGCAATTGAGCGTACAGCTGTCTACCGGAATGCTGTCTTTCTTCCCCCCCCCCCCCCCCCCGTATCGGCACGAAACGCCGAATCTTCCTGGAGCGGGCTTATGCCAAGCGAGCCGGGCATGTTGCCGTGGATGGATTCCCAAAAAACGACGTTGGAATTCGGAGACCCCTTTTTTTGGCTCGGTGTTATCGGCATGCGAAAGGATCTCTGGAGGGATTCTCACCATTACACTGCATTCTTGCATTCTTCTACCCGAGCTTGGACATGAAGGTTTGCACGTGCTAGAGTGGACTGTCTCCCTGTCCTCCGAATTCGACCCCTCTCCTTTCTTGTGCTGTATTTGTCAGCCTGGGACAGCACCGCTGTAGCCGCTCTCATCGAATCAGTTGGGGCCTTCCACCCGACCACAGCCATCCACGCTTCTTACGAGCGTTCTCGGCAGCAGAGGCCCTCGACCTTTCACCCCAACCCTCCTTCGGACTCAACCTCCTCGTCAATATTCCAGCAGTGTAGTCGTCTGGGCGTGGTGCGGGATCATCATTGTGTGGTGCACTGGTGTGTCCCAATTGGACTTCTCGTCCTACGAGTGTATTGTGTGACTCTTTGCCTTCTTTCTGGATGTCGGACACCGGGATGGCGAGTCACAGGATTGGAGGGAGCTCCGGACACCGGTTTCAAGGCCCTCAGTGTTGACAAACTCGGGGTTCTAAAAGCCGAAGACTTTGGTAGCTGACGAGTTAAGTCGAGTGCGTTGGTTCACTCGTATTCTCTTTCACTTGTATAAATGTAAATGAGCCTACGTTCCTTCTTGTAAGACGGCGCCTCCTCACTGGAAATTATCAGCTATGTGGACGGACGCCGGGAGCCAGCTAGCTTACGAGACCAGCCGAACACCACTCCTTAGACCACGTGCAGACAAACGGGCACTTGTTCGGGTGACATGAGCAGACAACAATATTGACGCCACGGTAAACGCTTAGGGGCTGAGGATTGCCGAAATGCCGGAAGAGAAGAGGGGATTGTTTCTTGGAATTTGTGGGGCGCCCGCTGCTGCATCAGCACTGTTGATTGTGACGGCATTCTGATCTGGATGCGCGCGTTTACTTGAAGTACTAAAAAAAATTTGGATTTCGTTTAGGAACCCTTTAAAGACTAAAAAGGGAAATCATAGTTTCGACGCAAGCGCGCAGCAATGGATGTGATAGGGACAAATTGGACTGTTATACGAAGCTAGGTTCCATACAAGAACGTACTCTTTAGCAGCTAGCTCGTTTGGATCCGATCTCGCGTAAATCTTTTGAAATACATTATGAGCTGCTTTTGGTTTTGGCTGCACTAGCCACTGACTTGATAGTACCTCACGTGAACTCATAAATGCGGCTACAGCCGAAATGTACTAGAAAGCCTCATCGTTTTTTTCGCTGTGTGCGTGCTATCTGCAAGTTCTCTCATTAGAGAAAATACCCGGACGTATACGATATTCACTTCAAGTCGTGTATATATATATATATATATATATATATATATATATATATATATATATATATATATATATATATATATATATATATATATATATATATGTGTGTGTGTGTGTGTGTGTGTGTGTGTGTGTGTGTGTGTGTGTGTGTGTGTGTGTGTGTGGGTCATTCAATACCAAATTATCCAGCGGTTTTCCGACCATCACAAATATGGTTGAAAAATGTGCTCGTTTTTCTTGAAGTTCGAAACTCGTTCTGCTCGTTTATTTCTGTTGCGAAATATTTTCGCGCCTATTTGAGAGAGTCGGTAGTTTTGCGCCGACTGAGCTAAAGGGCATCAAACAACAAGTTTTTTCAAAGGAGGTTTATGCGATGCACTCGATAAAATGGTATTTCCGGCAAGCTAATGAAGTGATGTAACTATAAAACTAATGAGTATTTATGTATATCGATTCTTCGAGAGCTTTTCGCGCGATCAAAATTGAATAAATTTGCAAAGTTTGATATTTTTTTTCAGCAACAAGGTAAACTCAAAGGGTACAAATGAATTATATACTGCTGTCCTGTTCGACATACTACAAAAGAAATATAATTTAGTCGCTGAAGGTCCAGCAGATCGTCTGCAAAAAATTGAGAATATAACTTTTTTGAGAAAAGCTCTAGAAAACTTGCCTTGGTGGTCAGACTAAAAATGTGCACGATACTTCATTTGAAAGCACTATGTATTAGCTGGAAGTAGGGAAAGTTACAAAAGGGTATTATTTTTTAATTTGAGAAATACTTTTTTTTGAAATTTTGTATCTCCACCAGCTTTTCGCCGACGTAATTCAAGCGGCATGAAGCATTCGCAACGGCAATCTTCAGCCCATGCCTACTGACCTGGGATGCAGACGTCAAACATGGTGCTGTTTACAAAGCAATGGAATAGGAAATGGGGTTGCTTGGTAAGCGTTCAAAGCAGAATTCGCATTGCTTGCCCATTCTACGCACGATGTTATCTTTGGCATTGATATTTTGCAAGTCTCGCGCGACCGTAGACTGCGGAGCAGGCGAGGTTCTGTAGTGCGCTCTCGCTCAGCTGCCTCGCTGTAAAGAAAGACGACCTCATTGTAGCTAAAGATGTCATTCTACCGGCATGGTCCACGGCCAGCGTACTACTTAGCGCTTCGGAAGCACTAACTAGTGCATCGAGCTCGAGTTCATTCGACGTTTTGTTCAGTCGTTCAGCCCTTACCTTGTGTCAAAAAGAAAATTTTTGTACCACGCTGTATCGGTTACCGCTAAGACCGTCTATGTACGCCACCCAGTCTGGCAACGCGCTCGAGCGTCTCGTTGCTCTGAGGTAAGCAGTAAGCCTCGAATGCTTGGACTAACTTGTCGTAGTCCTGCTTTTCTTCTCCAGTGAGGTCGAAAGTGTTATAAACATCGATCGCCTCTTGGCCCACCAGGTGAAGCAAGATGGCGGCTTTCTGGGCGGGGCTGCGTTGCTTTCCCGGTTCCGAGGATTCTGTGGCGGTGAAGTACAGCTCGACTCGCTGCTTGAACCGAATCCAGTTCTCCGCCACATTAGTATTTAGACGCTCGAGCGCGTTGCCAGACTGGGTGGCGTATATAGACGGTCTTAGCGGTAACCGATACACACGCTTCTTTGTTTCCGTCACAGACGGGAAAGCTCAATTACGGGTAGTGAACTGCTCAGCCAAGTCGGTTGTACTCCCCGATTGTATGCGCCTTGCCCTGTTTGAAAAGCAGAGCAGTATCTGCATTGCAGCCCTAAACGATCCTGCAAAGGCTGACCCCGAAGATACCTCTGGTAAGGAATCTGAATTTTTAAAGATGGTTAGCAAGTTCATTACCTCGCAAAAGCGCAAAGCCCTGGTTGCACTGCTGGCGAGGCACGCTAACCTGCTTTATTTTGCACGGAAGGTGCATAGAGCTCAGGTAATGAACACGCACCCTCGTCATAAGATCGACACTGGATCTGCACGTGCACTCGAGCCTTATAGAGTTTTCGCTTCGGAGCGCAAAGTCACTTCAGAGGAAGTTACCGAGATGCTAGCCAGCAGTGTTACTCAAGAATCGTGAAGTCGCTGGGCTGCGCTTGTTATCTTGGTGAAGAAAAAATACATGTCCTGGAAATTCTGTGTTGACTATCGGCGTCTCAACTGACCAAGAAGGACGCGTATGCGCTTCCTCGCATCGATCGCGTCATCGAATACCTGCATTCAGTGCCCTATTTTTCTTCGGTATGCTTGCGATTCATTAGCAGACTCCCATGGATCCGACTTATAAAGAAAATACGGATTTCGTTACACCAGATGGTTTGCTTGAATTTAATGTGACGTTCGGCTTGTGTAATGCCCCCGCAACATTTGAAAGATATATAAACACCGCCTTTCGGGGCCTCAAATGGGAGAGCTGTCTATGTTACCTGAGCAACGTGGTGATCTTCGGCCCAACATTTTAAGAACATAATCATCGCCTAGACTTTTTAACCTGCTTGAAGAATGCTGCCCTAACACTCAACTAAGAAAAAGGTGGTTTCGGGGAACGTGAAACACTGCAAAAGGACCTCCCTTTATACTGGACGCAATATTGTGAGTCGGAAATTCAGCAACTACATTTGATGCTCCCTTCCGGGCCGATACTACGCCGATTTCATCCTTCTGTTCCTACGGAAATCTATACCGATGTCATTGGAATCGGCCTTGGCACAGTGCTCGTTCAACTTGACGACAATGCTTTGCGAACGTTGCCGACAATGCTTTGCAGCGTGCACGTGTTCGCATATGTACGCCCTTCACTGAGCAAGGCAGAGCCCAATTACACAGTCACAGAACAGGGGTGCCTCGCCGCCGTATTCACCGTACACAAGTTTCACCAATACATTTACGGCCGTCGGTTCTCGGTCATCACCGACCATCATTTTCTTTGTTGCTTGGTAGGCCTCCGCGACTCTTCTGGCCCACTTGCGCGATAGGCCTTACGCGTACAGGAGTTTCACTTTACGGTATGCTAGAAGAGCGGTAACAGCCACGCAGACGTTGGCTGTCTGTCACGTCTTCTTCTAGACGACTGAGTGCGCCACTGACAAGTTCGACCAGTATATCGCCGGTATTGACTCTCAATTCTGTGATCTCGTGGCTTTCCGGACAGCCGAATACCAGGACCGTTGCTTAGCCTCTGTGTTTGCCTCCGCGAATGACCACGCCAACGCAAGCTGTTTGAGGCACGAAGACACGAGGAAATCCGTAGGGATTTCAAAGAAAGAAAATTCTAGTTGTCGAAATATTTGTCCTGATTCGGGTATAAAACCCTGGACCAGTGCTTTTCCGGAGAGGTCGCTCTACCAATGGAGGTAACGAGGAAGCTAACAGCTTACAGAGCGAGGGCGAGTTCATTGACAACTCGAAGTACATGGACACGCATTTTTGCAAATCAGTTCTGCGGAATCCCGCAATGCGGCGGAAGGGTTAAGAAAGAGAAATTTACAACCACCCGTTTGTAGCGCAAAGTCACAAGAAACATATACGGATTTCTGAGGAAGAAACCTTCCTAGATGCCGAAAAATCCGTCCTAGTCTGGGAATCAAACCCGGGACTAACGCCTTTCCGGGGCGGTCGCTTTACCAGTTGAGCTAACCAGGAAGCTATGAATTGGCAGCGCACTACCTCACGCGAGGACGAGCGCGAAGGCCAGCGTGAGGACGCCATCAGACGTCAACGTAGGTGCGTCCACATCAAACGGTGCTATAGCCGCAAAACACAGACACTGTGCAAGCTGTCATTTATCAATGCACAATGAACATTGTAGAGACACGCCTTTGTAGAGACACGTTCCACTTTTCTGTTATACCGATTTCGACGACAGAGGGATCAGCTATGAATGTTTTCCGATAATTCATGCTCTTTCCATTCTAGGCTTCTCAGCGGTAAGCCCCTTCTAATATGGCAATGCTATCTTTTATCGAGATCATTTCTCATTTCCCGAAGCCACGCTTCATTGTTGCCTGGATACGGACGCATGACTGTCGTTGTTGCCTGTAGCAACTGAAGTGTTGCGCAACTGAACACATCGATGAAGGTCCAATGTCCGGATTGCATGGAGGAATGAAAAGGTTGGGAGGGAGCAAGGCGCAAAGCTAAAGAAAAAGGAAAGAAATAAAGAGAGAGAAAGAAATAAACAGAACTAGCAAATCAGGCCCGCACACTCCAAGCTTCACTTGCCACCATCTTCCCGGTAAGGGAAGGGATCTTAATTTTTTTTATGTACTATACAGTAACAGGTGACACATAAAAACACCGATTTTTTAAATCGAATCTGTACATGACTCGTTGGGATCATTTTTCTGTACGGGGAATTTATTGCGGTTTTGTGAGCTGCCACGCTCAGAGCATGGTTGAAGCGGGACGAAGCATTGCAGCTGCGGCGCAGTACAGGTACCGCTCTTTATGTGCAGCCGGAGCAAGCAAGTAAGGAGTGTGCTGAGGAATCGGCGTGCGCCGTCGTTGTTCCCGTGGCAACGGCCGCTTTTCAGGAACTGGCACGTTCGACGTACGCATTGTTCGTCGATTCCTACACGTTGCAGTAGCGATAGGCGTGTGCTTGGTATTTTGATAGGCGTATACTTGGTTGTCGCAGCTCTGCTATGGGCAGACCACGCAATTTAGGCCTCCAGAATAACATGAATACGATGAACGACGAAGAGAACAGAAATGGCAGCACGATTAGGAAAGAAAAAAAGTGACAGTTTCACCCCAATGGCTATGGCAACAAATTGAAATGTTATACGAAGGCTAGCAGCTATCTCTTTTGCATCCTCTCTCGCGTAACTCTACAATACGCTGATATAAGCTAATAGATAAGTTCTATGGAGTGAAGCGGCGTATCGTCTCAAAGCGAAGTAAGCGGTGGGAGCAGAGGCAGGTACAACTGTATACGAACCGTCTGTCGAGACAGCGGGCGCGCCAACGGTTGTAACCACGATCTTATGAACAAAGTTCGCAGTGTCTGCTAGAGAGACGCAACCCCTCTCCTCCCCTTTCGACACCCCTTCATGCTCTATTACGCGACGGAATACGGGCGGGACGTTTCCTCTCTGCTTGAGGAGCATCCATGACAGGCCTCACACGCGAGGCGATAATCGCATGGGCCACTAGTGCTACGGAGATGGCCAGCTCGTTTCATGACTGGTTCAGTTGCGTTCGTTTCCAGCGCTCGCGCGGTTTTAATCGCGCGTTAAACATACGATACCCGGGCGATGTAATCAAGTTGGACTTTAGGTGTAACATGACGGCAGCTGTGACGGCAAAATGCTACCTAGAGTGTCCACATAATTGCTATCGCATGGAAAGTTGTGCTGCAACTGCACTGTACACAGGCCCTGCAGAGACCTAGCTACGCATCTCTCCAAAGTAGCAACGTGAAACACCTTCGTGTGCTACTGTGATAAGAAATCAGTTACCAATGTTCTTTGCAGATATAGTTTGGGTGAAGTGCATTTTCTTGTCGTCTGATTCAAGCGGGATGTAATGCTTTCGCATGAACTCTTTCTTACTTTTTTATTGTGTACTTTATGCTCCAGATTAGCTGGCCACCTACCTTCATAGTGTGGACTGCTTGACATCAGTTTCGCTTTACATGCTTCAACTGATCAGCCGTAAATTGCAACATATCTTAAAATGGATTGAGCTAGCGTTCCTTTGTGTGATACTAGATGCTCTTTGGTCTTAGTTCATGTCATTTAAACGTACGCCATTCACGCCAAATAGTTTGTTTTGTAACGCGAGATAACTAGCGTCTAAACTGTGTCTGAAAAAAAAAACAATTCAGCAAATATGTTCACGTGTGCCATGTGCACGTGTGACGGTTTTTTGTTCATTGTTTATTGCGTTAGCAATTGTATGGACACTCAGGAATGGTTTTCACCGTCGCCGTCATGTTCCGTATAAACTCTAAATCGATAACATCGGTCCGCGCAATGTATGTTCTATCCGCGAGTAAAAGCTGGCGAGCACAAGCTGGCCATCTTCGTCACACGGAACATCAACCCACGTGCGAGGCCTGCTGTCGATTGCAGAAGGAAACTCCTCAAACAGAAGGAAACGCCCCGCCCGTCATTTGATGGGCGAAGGAGCAGAAAGGGATGTCTGGGGAGAGGGACTTCGTAACTCGAACAGACATGTGAACGTTGACTATAAGGGCGCGGTCGAGAGCGCTGGCACGCGCGCTATTTCGGCAGACATCCCCCAGCGAACGACTCATGTACCTTCTACGCGCTGTGAGCGCTGTGATCTCACTGCTTCGCGCTCGGACCACTGATACGACAAACTGACCAAAAACCGCTTCTTTCCCGGGAGCGGCCGTATGCCCCCACCCCCCTCCCCACCCCCCGCGCCGCACCGCCGCCGGTCCGATGAACCCCGCGGCGTTCACGCGCCGCCGCCGGAGGTGGAAACACCGGCACGCCGCCGCCGGTGATTATGAGTCCGGCGCACATGTCTACCTGAGAGATCTGGGCTTCAAGTTCTCAATCTGCGGTCGCTTGCGCGGCTTCGTTATTAACACGATTTGAGCCGCCTTCCATTGATGCGGAATCCACCTGCCTCCCAGCATTCTTATATATGCAGTTAACTTAGTTATGGTCTGATCATCCAAGTTCCTTGGCATTTTGTTCGTTATCCCTTTAGTCCAGGAGCCGATTTAGTCATGAGTTATTGCAGGCGTGCCATTAGTTCGGCCTGGCCGATTTAGTTGCTTAAACCGTCATTTTCCTGCCCTGTGTTGTCAGGTTGTGTGACGGGAATGGCTTGCGAGACGTATCTTTTCTCGATTTCCTTGAGGATGTCCTGCAATGTCCTTTGGTGCGCTTGTATTAGCCAATTTAAATTGTGCCTTTGTGCCGCCTTGGGCCCGCCAGGTTTTAACAAATATCTAATATGTTTCATGTTTCTGTCATACGTATCTGACTGTCGACGTTGTTGCATTTTTCCTCGCGTTGTTGTCTGCATAGATGATGGGAGCACTGCTCCATATTCCTGTTCAACTCAGATACCCTTCTACGAAGCGTCTGGTTGTGTTAATTTTTGGACCATCCCTCAATACCCGATGTCATTTAGTCGGCATTCTCTATTATTTCCTGAATGTCGGCGTTTTTTTTTTGTTTTTTGCGCGGTTCGGTCTTCACCGCCATTTTGAATATAGTGTGATTGCTTCCCAAGTCGGGTTGCACATTTGTCCACTGCGTGTCCGTTACGTTCTAGGTGAATGTCATATCTGGCGTAATATCCGCTCCAATGCTGCTGCCTATTCTTGTGGGAATCGATGGGTCGGTAACGAGCGTCAGGATTTCCTGTTGCGCGTCCAGCCGGAAGTTCCTGTCTTTCTGGGTTTCGATTCTGTAGCCCCATACGCCGTGCTGGACATTGTCCTCGCCTGCAATCACTACCGCTCGGTTTTCCGTCATGGATGAGGTTTTCCAAACCTGTTTGGAAAACCTCATTCTGTTTATAATCCTGTTTCAATAATCCTGTTTCAATATGTTTATAATTGGTACGTACCCTGTCTTTTTCCGATTCCTTCCTGGAGATTTCCGGGGCGGTGTCGACGCAGCATTTTAGGTGATTCATCCCTTAGTAATTGGTCTTGGAGCCATGTCATGGGCGCACAATTATCTTGTAATCTTCCTTCAGCAAATTGGGCATCTTGCTCGCTCCCATGATTTGTCTTGATCTCTGCCTTTTGTTTCACCTATTGTTGAGCGCGCTCTAGATCGAGAAGTACATTGTCTAGTCCTTGGCTCCATGCAGTGTGGTTCGTTCGTTGGCCTGTCCTCGTCACAACGCGCCAACTTGCTTCGACCTCATACTCTTGTTGCGCGATATCCTCTTCTTCCACGCTAATTGCTGCCATGCTGTGGCACTAACCCGAGAAAAGGCGAGCTTGAGGAGTCTCAAGCTGCCTGCCTCGTGTGTTTCGGCTCAGGGCGTCGGAACGACAGTTTTTCATTTTGGTTTTAGTCTCCTTCCACCGCGAAAAGTTTCGTTCCCTTTCAGTTCCGGAAGGAAAAAAATCACAGCATATCCACGGAGTGAATGATGATGAGTGGGCGAAGCTGCGGAGGTTCATCGGCAATGCGTGAATCTTTTATGAATTCTGCCCAGTACATCATCACCGACGTGAGATCAGGCGCGTTTATACAAAAGGTTCGATGAGAGTTATGACGACTCGCAGCTCACTTTAATTTTACATGTACTCTGTGAATTTTAAATGTTTAGAAAACCATTGCTTTAGAAAACATCTGGCGTCTTTCGTTAAGCAGCTGGCGTCTTTTCGTTTTGCTTTAGAAACATCTGGCGTCTTTTCGTTTTGCTTTTAGGAAACATCTGGCGTATTTCGTTGGTTTATTTCATCAATCAACGACGTTTTGAACAAAATTTTTATTGTTTAATCACGCACAGGAGAAATCTCACCAGGCACTACCTTGGAGGTAAACAATGGCTGCTAATCGGAATGAGAGACAGAAGAAGTCGGCTTTTAGCTAAAACTTACACTTCTACTTCTACTAACGTTTCCTACTGGTACATGCCAATGACTGCTAATGGGGAATGAGAGACAGAAGAATTCGGCTTTTAGTTAACGCGCACGCTGTCAATTTTTTATTGTTCAACAACGGACAGAGAAATCTCCCACCGGCACCACCTTGGAGGTCAAGATCTGGCACTAGCGTTAAGACTGGTTACGCACTACGAGGGACGAACGGGTGCCGCTTTAAGGAGCTTCGCCCCTAAAAAATGTTCCGTAATGTTTCCAAATGTTTTTTTATGCAAATGATGTTAGTGTAATGATAAAAAACACTCCATTAGCGATATGTTTACTTGCCCTCCTCTTAATAAAGTGGGATGGGGGCACGGAGTAAGATAAGAGAGGAGCGCCGACTCCGCCGCCGCCCCACGCATTCACTCGGGACAAACCGTGCAACGCGGACCCGGCGGTCTAACTCATTTCTTTGCTCTCCCCCTCCACTCCTCTTCATGCTTTCGCACATGCTTTCTCCTCTCCCCGCGTTGATCGCAACGCGTAGCGCCATCTGTCGAGGCGCTTAGAAATCATTCAACACCTGCGCTCATGAGTGCATGCGCCAATCGGAGGAGGACGGCGGCGGCGGCGGCAGGGAATGGCGCGCGCGGAGCATGTTTGTCTGCTAAAAACATATTCCCTCAGAATTCTCAATATGACATAAAACGCCTATATATGTGTACTGATACTAAAATATTAAATAAAAACATCGTAGCGCTTTTTATACGCATATGTGAAACATCGTAACATTTCTTCAGTGAAAGCGGACGAAAAATTATGCTGACCAAAAACGGCAGAGTAGAAGTACGCTTGTTTTCCACGTCTGCACGTCTGCGCGGTAGTGTTGATTGGACATTTTCGTGTTACACCCTTTGTGTAGCATATCTGCAGTGTGCTTCTTCATACTCGATGGGACAACGTGTCTTGGTACTTATGTGTGAAGACATGGAGCAACCGGACAGGAAGCAATCAAGTGTTTTGTTCCTGGCTATAAATCTGGTTACGGCAAAGGGCGAGAGAAGATTCCGCTCTTCGCGGCCCGATCTGTGACAAAAGCTATGCGCTCTATAGAAAAGAATTGGTAGCAGGCGTGCAGCATGTGTGGAGCAGACGACAGCGCGGATAGGCATGCAGACCCGCGAACGCGGCCGAGCACACGTCCGCGCCGCTGCTGTAGCAACGACAGACGGAGTGGGACAAACGGAGTCCGCGCCCGTGGCTCTGCTCGAGGACGGCGTCTCTCCTACGCCGCTTTTCTCCATTCGTAGCGCCATTTGGCAAACACACCGCGAAGCATGAAGCGGCATTGCAAGTTGTGTCCCTTCCAGACGAGTGGAGTCGGCGCTCCTGTCTATCTTACTCCGTGGATGGAGGTAAATACGTCTTCAGAGGAGCGGAAGTAACTGTAACGCGAATTCTTACTAACAGCACAAACCAGTAAACCCTTCAAACACATAGTATTTGAAGACAGTAGTCTGTCTTGGGACTTGAACGCAGAAACTTTGGTCTGTCTGTCTGTGACACGATTCAGCCACCCGGCCAAAGTATAAGCACTTGTTGAACGCTCAGCCATCTTTACCTCGTAGCTGCGCTCATACTTGTGAACATTTTACGCATACCTGAGGCGCAACATGAATACGCAAATATTAGGTGGCGTGATCCTTTGCTAGAAAATACATAGATACGTAATTCTAAAGGTCCTAGTGTTTCTTAGGCTGCGCTGAAAATGCGACGCTATGCACGAAAAAGCCCTCTGCCGAAGATATGGTGCTGTCACCTGGCAGTGGTCCTGGGTTCTGCACAAGCTCATGTTTCCCGACGCCACTGCCAGATGGCGTCCATATCTCGCGCAGCGCCTCCTCTATTTTATGAATGCCAACCAGATGCGGCCGATTCAACATAGAGGAGAACAGCATCACGGGTGGCCGCAGATGAGACGAGGACTATGTAGTACGGCCGGCAGAAAACGAGATTTGCAGCGAAGCACGTTGATACACGGTTAATTTTTTCTCATAAGTCAATTGCGACTTTTTTTTTTGACGTGCTCAATGCTTTTTGTCAAAAGGATGAGCACGATCCCAGAAGCGATAAGTCATTGAGTGTACTCTCTGTTGAGCGACACCACTGTTCCCATAAAAAGAAATCGCCAGGCCTGCGCGGAACACGCAGCACAGTCACAGCAAAAGCTGGAAGACTGGCCTTTCTAGAACCCGTTGTAGACTCTCTTGGGCCAACTAGTCTAAGTCCACATGCAAGATACTCACTACGCCATAGAACATCGTAATTTTTCTGAAGTAGCGAAGCATTCACTATGCCATTTTTCGTTATTCTGCGGAGAAGCGTGTTACCCGCTACACATCTCTAACGCCTCATGTGCACTTTGTTGATCCAGTGACTGATGAAGATGAAGATTTCCTACGTGAGACAGAGCGAATTGAATGTTAAGGCTATCTCAGTTAATTTGTTCCCTTAATTTTTTCTCTCTTTTTTATTCTCTTTCCTTAATTAAGCTAAAGATTTATTTCAAAGGTTCCGCATTTCCGAATAAGTTTACCCGCTACACATCTCTAAGGCATCTTGTGCACTTTGTTGATGCTGTCGCTGATGACGATGAAGATTTCCTACGCTAGAAAAAGCGAACTGAATGTTAAGATTATCTAAGTCAATTTGCTCCCTTAATTTCTTTCTCTCTTTTTTATTCTATTCCTTTGTTTAATAAGCTAATGAGTTATTTCAAAAGTTCTGCATTTCTGAATAATTTTACCCGCTACACATCTCTAAGGCATCATGTGCACTTTGTTGATCCGCTGGCTGACGACGATGAAGTTTTTAACGGGAGACAAAGCGAATTGAATGTTAAGGTTATCGACGTAAACCCTTAATGTTTTTTTGTCTCTTTTTTCTTCTCTTCCTTTCCTTATTTAGGTAATGAGCATTGCAAAAGCTCTATATTTGTAAACAAGTTTATATATATATATATATATATATATATATATATATATATATATATATATATATATATATATATATATATATATATATATAAAGGCACCGCGCGGTGGGTTGCGCCAGTTCACAAGGACCAACCAACCAACCAACCCCATGCAATAGGATGGAAGCATTCAACGACCCGCTCGTTACGTAATTCGCGTTGTGCAACGCGTCGTTGTTATTTTACTCTTCTATCATGCTGTATACTGCCTATGTTAACACGATTCCTTGCCCTACATGACACCTTTTAGTCTTTGCGAAGGAGTTACAAGCACCAGCGTGACACTGTAATGGTCTCGTCTGCCACGCAGAGAGCGCAGGTTAAAATCCCATGAGATCCTATAAATTTGCTTCGCATTTCATTTTTCATCTTATTTGACGCAATAGCGGTTACGGACACCGGAGGCGGCGGACAACTATAGCGCCAAAGGTGGCTGTTGTGACCTCATAACGGCTTTCGCTGTAACACTCTTCAACGCACACAATGCTCTGCTCGCGGTGGCCTGCGTGAAAACGCGCAAAAGTCCACTTACTTTAATATAAACATCTCTGGTTGCCTAAAAGCGAGTGAATGCGAGCCATTTGGTAAGAATCCATGGTTGAAAACAGCGCGAAGAAGACGCGGAGAAGAAAGAACACAGGACTAGCTCTAGTGCTGTGTTCTTTCTTGTCCGCGTTTTTTCGCGCTGTTTTTAGCTATGGACACAGGTTGCCACTGTTTTTGTTGTTCTCACAGTTTCAGCACATCTTTGCTTTGGGATTCCTGCCTGAGATTCGCGATAATAATGTACCCTGAGATATTCATATTTGCTCACGTTGCATGAACTCAGTTGTTCCGGATTGCAAGATTTCTCCTGAACCGAAAAACGATTTGAAAAATTTCGGTTTCACTCCGGAACGAAATAATAGATAAGGTTTCGGTAACGTTTCGTTCCGGTCAAAAACATCGTTTTTTTGTTTTTCGTTTTTGGTTTACCTTCCGTTCCGACACACTGCTTCGGCCTAGCGCGCAACACACAGCGGCGGGAGGCAACGGCGTCGTTCGTTCTATGGCGTTAGAGAAAAGTGGTCGATGTGCCGAAAATAAACAGTCCGGTCGATGGCGTTCCGTGGAACTTCCACTTTCTTCGCGATAATAAGTCGTCCGTGAGTTCTTCGATTTCACGGCAAGGATCATTCAAAATCTGTGGAGCCGATGTAAGACCCGTGTCTGCACTCGGCCCCCTGGCATCTTCTTAATAGGAGGAAACGAGAAATAATTAAAGCATGCTTGCGCAGAATTTTATGTCAAGTGGAAAAATTTGATGAGCATGTGTACTCTCAGTCTTAAAAGATGATATAAAGTAGAGGTACACAATCATCAAATAGTATTTTCATATTAAAGGCGTGATGCACATCCTTGTGTTATGGGAAATTCTCGTTATGTAGTGGAACTACTTTAAGAAATATTCGAATATTTTACGAGAAGTAATTGCAAATCCGGCAGCTTGCTCTCGTCTTTCCCTGATGGTGCGTCTACGAGACGCGGCGGGCATTCACAAACCCTCGTGCTTGGTTATTGCCCAGCCGTTCCACAAGCGCCTCCCAGATAGCTCTAGTGGCGCGGCACTAGTCCAGTTTCCCTCATTCTGTCCCTGACGCAGGCTTTCGCCTAGAGACACAGAGCGGACGCTCCGCGAAGAAAAAACAATCATCTTCGCACAATGCCGCGCGAAATTTCCCTCGAACGAAGAATAAACGAAATCTATAATCAATAAAGAATTCGTTATTGCGAACACATTTTAATCTGGCTACCGCGGAAATAACACCTTGAAAGAAATAGCTACTTACAGGACTATCTCTTACCAATATAAGTGTACTACACTCTTGCAATTTTTAAACAGCATCCTGGGAGCGCTGAGCGGCGGATATGATACTGTATAATATTCTCGAAAGGTAACGAGAACTGCCGACGATGCACAAGCGCACAAAGCCCACTGAAATGCTAGCGGCGCCTGCTGCGCTATTGCCATCAAAATAAATTTAAATGATGTTTAGAAAAACAGCGTCGCACAGCGGACAACGTCGGGGAAGTTGTCAAGAGTATGCGCATGCGCGCAGCCAAGTGCAAGTGTCATCGGCTTTGCTGTTCTGCTGGGCGCATTTGATACCGGGGCTTACTGCTGCCTCATCAATGCCTTTGTTTTCTTTTTTTTCTATGAATGCCATACACATCCGCCTGGAGAGCGTGAGCATCGGGGAGGCAGATACCCACTGAGGGCGCTCTTTTTTGGCGCCAGCTTAGCAGACGGCGCTGGCAGTTCAGTGTGTTTTGCGCGCTTCCGCGTCGTTGGCAGATCTCGTTACCTCTGGAGACGCTACCATATCCCGCGCTCAGCGCTCCCGCGATACCCTTAAAGAATTGCAAGGGTGTACTATCGTGAGCAATATGACCTCGAACACGCGAGCGCGTGTCTAATAGCCTGGAACCCTACATCTGCTGATTCGCAGCGGCCAGTGTCGGAAACAAAGTGGAAAGGGCGCTGTGCTTCCGCTAGCTATTGACACTCCCGCCTCGATATCGTTGCTGCAAAACGTCAGCTTATAGTGCGTCAGTGGCCGCTAGCGGTCATATGGTTTCACATCAGTGCGCACAGCCACACCCATCAGGCTATGCAGCTGCTGAGATATCAGTTGTGACGTAGCCTGCACTAATGCACAGGCCATGCTTGCATTATAACTAGGTGGTGTTGGCTGAGCATTTTGATGTCTCTTTTTTATTTTGTTTTTCGTGCAATTTCTTTTGGCGTTATCATTGCTAGCGGCCGATGGCACGCAATCAGCTGCCATTTCGCAGCAACGCTAGTGAAGCGGGAGTGCCAACAGTCAGCAGAAGAGCGCCCCTCCTTTCCTTTCCCGTTTCGGCAGCGCCATCCACGTATCACGTTATCTCGGTTTTGAGGCTGTTCGCCACGCGGTCGCGTGTTCGAGCTGATATTGCTCACGATAGTACATTATTTCATCGCGTCGTATAGGGGCCCTTTTAAGTGCGAATGCACTTTATAAGCGACCCTGAATCCGCCGTCCCATAGCAACGGCGCGAGGAGCGGAGAGGAGCGACTGTAGCAACGGCGCAGCGACGTCACGCCCCACGTGACTGCGCGCGCTCCGCCCTCCGCTCCGTGGCTGCGCGCGCCCCGCGCATTGCCTGTGGTGATGAAGGCCGGCGGCGAGACGCCGAACGAAAGCGTGCGAAGCGAGCCGAGCACCCCGAAGCCGATCTGGCGCGGGGACGCGCGATGCGTTAGCGAGCGCGGGCCCTCGAATTCGATCGGCCGGACGCGCGCTTCCAGCGAGACTTCCTGGACCGCAGCTTCGGATATAGCTGCGCGGTGTGCGATCGACTGTGGTTCGACAACAAGCTGAGCCCCATCTCGGGCGTGCGCAACGCCGCCAACAAGTTGAACGCGTTGCGGGTTCTTTGGAACGAGTTCGGAAGACAGATCATCATCATCAGTAAAAGTGCTTTGCACTTAAAAATGGCCAGACCTCCGTGGGTCGGCTGGCGCGTGCTCTCTCGCTGCCGTCTCCTTCGCTCGGCTCTGCAGTTTAGTCGCGCGCCCCCCCTCGCATCACCCCGTGCTTCGCACTTCCTCATACTCCCCTTCGGGGAAATGCGGGTTTTTTTCGTCATTGTGAAGCTAGCTGTCCTGCCATCAGCGTTCTCTTTTTTTACAAACAGCATGTGCAAGCGCGGACTTCTTCCTCTTTTACGTGGGAAATGTAGACACGACTATGATGATATAAACATGCATAAAAAGCAAAGGCGAGGATGTGGAGCCAGAACTGCACCTTCATTTGAACCGTGAGAGGTTCCCCTATAGGATGGATAAAATTACAGTGCAGAGAAAGGCACTTGTTAATTATACAATTGGCCTATTTTGTTGCTGTACAAAGAACTTAGGTTAATCTGTAAACTTGAGGGGAGATCACTGGCATCCCAGGATTCTGTGAAATGGTTACTAAACCATCGTATTCATGTCACTGATGCAAAGTGCTATTGATATTAGGATGGCACATTGGCTGAACCGAGAAACAGTACGCACCAGTGAAATCAAACGCGTGAGATATGCGGTTGGAGAACATGGTCCTGTTGGTGCCCGCCAATCCGTAGCCGTCTATCTTGTCTGTGTTGACGCTGGATGCTTCATTGGATTCAGCCCCTGAGCAGCCGATGAAAACGCCCACGTTGCGACTCCGCAGTGTTGCCGGATCATAGCCCGCGTCCACAATCGCCTCGTACGAGGATTCCAATAGGAGACGTATTTGGGGGTCCATCAGGTGCGCCAGCTTCGGATTGACACCGAACAGTTGAGCGTCAAAGCGGGACAAATCACGGATGGTGCCCATTCTTTCCGGTAATCCCAGAAACCCTGCAATTTTAAAAATAAGTGCGAAGGTCTGATGTTAACAGTGACACACTAATTTATGTAAAATAGAATTAGCGTATATACTTGCGTAGTGGCTGCAGATTTTTTCCCGATATTCGAGGTGAAATGGCAGGTGCGGCCATTATACGGAGAAAAAGGCACACCTCTTTTTTGTTTGTTTTCAGCGCTACTAGCCTTTATTGAAGTGCAGTACACTCTTGTACTGGGAGAGGGGAAAAGGGCCTTTGTCACTTTTACGCGCTAGCAAGAATGTTATTACTGGTCCTTCTCCCCTTCATTACTCGTCTCTGTCCCAGTTGCGGTGGTCTTCCGTTCCATTGAATTTGTTCGAGATTCCCGTGACCTAGAAGCTTTTCTCCACCATACTAAAGGAACGCCCCCCCCCCCCCAGGCTTCGAAAATTCAGTGCCACATACCCACAATGAATGCCTTGTTCAGTCGTTCAGTCGGTGTTGTTTGGCGGACGACAGCGCTTCGGGGGCAGCAGCTAAACCTGGGACGCTTTGCTTTTGCTAATTGGAGGTGCCGAAGACTCGGCACGGCTCCGTTGGTCCCCCCCCCCCCCCCCCCCCCCAAAAAAAAGCTTCGGAATTCTCACACAACACCGTATATACTGCTAACGTTCTAAAAACTGAGGGCGTAGCTAATAAACGGGTAATTTTTAAATATATATTTTCAAGGATTCTTTAACAAAGTTCTGGGCGCGGCTATTACATTGGTGCGGTTACAGCGCAAGCATATACGGTACTGCATTTGCCATCTGCTGCCATCTCTACGCCGAGCATAGAATACGAAGACGATACTGTAATCATTCAGGGTTTTTGGCGTTGTTGAATCAAATAATGAATATCGCTACACTTTGCCGCCTGTAATATTAATTCGAAAAAGGAATGCCATATCTCACTTTTGTAAATGCATGATCAATATACGCGGTATCATTTGCATCACTACTACTAAACAATGCTGACAGGAAACTTCAGTAATGATCGGTCACGTTTCACTTTTTTAGGTACTTGAATATTCTGGAACAATAATAAGCAATTTGGAAGCTAACTGCTCGGATCATAATTTAGATACTCAACCATGAGCTCGGGTGATTCTTGCTGTGTACAGAATATTCCTAATATTTGTTTGCTGTGTACACTTTAGACGAGTTCGTATTGCCACGACCTCGAGGCAACTTACAGCTGCGCGTTGCTCTTTGCATACTAGTACACATTAAGTTACTCACCGAAGAAGACAACAGCGAAGGTGTCAGAACGGAGGCACTGAAGGATCTACAACGTGACAAGCTGGTGGTGCTGTTTGGTATTCGTCTATGTAGTCTGACCTCAGTGGACTCGCAGTTTCTAACGGGGGCGCCAAATCATCAGAAGCAGGCAGTTTAGACAAAAGCGTATTGCGACAGATTGCCACATTGACTTAAGTCAGACACAGGAGATACATGGTATGGGAGAGGCTTCACTTGCTAGATCGCCACATACCACGATTGCCGTGGCCGTTCCACGGTTGCCCTTTTGAGGACATCGAAGGCTGGCTCGATGACTTCTATCGTGTGGCCATTATGATCATCGGAACGGGTTAAGGAACGTGTACTTCGCCCCAGATGACTCTCGCCGAGCATGGTTTGTTTACGATGAAGCATCAGCGCTTCCAGAAAATCGAATGGCTAATATGCGATAACTACATCAATGTCGAATCCTAGGCGCTAGCACACAAGCTCTTCTGAGTAGCTTTAAGAAACCAAACAAAAGTGTATCCACGTCCATGGAAAAGATACGGTGGATATTCAAGCGTGCCGATAGGAACATCCAATGCGAAGAACGTCCAACTACTGATGCGTTCAGCGAGAGAGGCACTGCCTGTTTGGCTGATGCGAAATCCGCCAGCTACAGCACCGCATTTCACCTGTGAGGCGACATCAATGAAACAAGCACTTTAGCAGCGCTCCTTTATCTGCGACCGCCATATCACTCTGCGATAGCCATCTCCTATCGCCTTGCCATGCCTCCGTAACCCACCTCGAATTGCGCGCAGTGTCGCGCGTGAGAAGCTCGATCAGGTTCAGGGCTTCAAACGACCGTAACATCGCGCATAGATACTGTCTGTGAAGTAGTCACGTTAGAGCACATATGTCAGTATTACGGAAACGAATTGTACTTTACGGTGCGATGATGTGAATAGCGAGTTTTAGTATAGCGGGAAACGCTTACGTTAGCGTTAGCTTGCGTCTCAACGCAAGCGCTAAAACGGAACGCGCTGCGTGCCAACTGGTGATCCTTTAGTAGAGCGGAAGGCATTCCCGCTAACGCTAACGCAAGCACATACGGCGTCATCTAGACATAAAACATCTAGACGCGCCTCTAAGTTGCGCTGATCCAAACTCACCGCTGTTGCGCCTCCATGTCGCGTTTGCAGAAGTGTTTTGCAGAAGTGAAACGCACACGCATCACGCATTAGATTCATGCACTGCCGCGAAAAACATGAAGGGAAACCAGGGGCGTAGCCAGAAATTTTTTCGGGGGGGGGGGGGGGTTCAACCATATTTTATGTATGTTCGTGCGTGCGTTTGTATGTGCGCCTGTATATACGCAAGCAAAACTGAAAAATGTCGGGGGGGTTTGAACCCCCCCAACCCTCCCCCTCCCTTGGCTACGCCCCTGAGGGAAACGAATCCTGACAAATCTCGGTTTGACTTGTGGCCGTATCTTGGAAAGAGGCGACTGAAGACAGCGTCGCCATCTCAGTGCGGCTACAGAAAACACGAGCGGACCTTGTAAACAATTTTGTTAAGCCTTCTGCACCGCAAATCCACTTTGTATCTCAAAAACGGAGCTACTTTATCGGCGGTACACGGTTGGCGAAGCCTCATTACTCAAATCTAAATCAAATACGAACATTATTTGGGAATGAATGAGTTTAATAATGCAGGACGACGACTAGAAAGATTCGAAGTGGACGACTCTCGCTTAAACAGGTACCGCGATCTTGCCCTACGTACGGGATCTCTTGCGTGTGTTAGCGTCAAACGCTATATTCCAGAAATAGCGTTCGAACGTAAGAGCTCGGGGTACGTTTACGTTCTGCTCATGCGCGGTTAGGAGCACGCAACGCTACCGGTAACGCTAAATCCTTGCATTTGCTGTTTCCCGCTATACTAAAACTCGCTAATATCATGCGTAGCTTTCGTTACCGTATTCCTCCGTAGTCGAGCAACGCTTGAATAGAGCTTGCTGAACCATTGCAATACAAATGCAATATTTATTACACTGCTATAAAAGCGGAGCGTACACTGGAACCACTCGCGTTAACCTGACATGAGGCCTGTTTCGTAGGAATACCTACTATGTAGTGTTTATTGCTTTGTTATAAAATTAGATACCCAGCACCACACCCACAATTGACGTTGCACCGACATTACGCCTGCATACTGTGTTTTTCCCAAGCAGCTTCTAGACCTGGCGGGGCTGTGTAGTAGAAAAGCTGACTGCCACACGGAATGTTTGGGCTCGATTCCTGCTGGGATTCGAATTTTATTCTTTGCAGTCGTATTGTCAACGCTTCCAATGTCAGTTTTTCGTAACACTATCGCTTTTACAATACCAACATCTGTTCTCGCCGTTCCTGGGTAGATATAAACTGTCAATCATCTGTGGCGCATACCCGTGCACTTCGGCCGTGGTAAAAGGATATGTGCCACACGCGTCTGGAGGAAAGCGTTTGACGACGTGCGCGACAGGGTTTTACCCGTTATTCATTTCACTACCAGTACGTAATCTTCGTCAATCCCCTTACCCTCCACTGAGGGTTTTTGTTTACACCAAGTTAAGGAAACGATCACGAGTGCACCCAAACGTAGGCGGCAAGATAGATAGATAGATAGATAGATAGATAGATAGATAGATAGATAGATAGATAGATAGATAGATAGATAGATAGATAGATAGATAGATAGATAGATAGATAGATAGATAGATAGATTCAAACCTCATTACAACAAAGCCGCATCTGCCACGAAAATAACTCCGCTATATCCGAAAATTCGTTACAAACGTTTATTTGTAACACTGTAGAAATGACAAGACTATTCTTCATTTACTTCGTTATAACCGATAATTCGTTATGTCCGTGTTCGTTATAACAAGGTTTGAGTATAGATAGACAGATAGATAGATAGATAGATAGATAGATAGATAGATAGATAGATAGATAGATAGATAGATAGATAGATAGATAGATAGATAGATAGATAGATAGATGAAATGCTCAAAGAGCCTTGGCTTCGCCAAGAAATGATTCGCATTTAAAATTAAGAGAAACGAAGAAGACCGCCTAGCTTCGCACTTCAGGCTTGGCACCATTATGGCGAAGCTGACGTAATTTTTTTTTTCACAACTGGCATTGGATGTTTGCCGTACACGCAGGTCATATCGTGCACGTCCGGGTGCACATAAATGTATTGAAACGATTACCGTGACGTAACAACGGTATTTTGCCATTTATATCATGATCTACATTACTTGCATGTCGTGTTCTTTTTTGTAATGATCTGCCATTGATTTTCGCCATACACTTATGGGACGTCATGCAACGTCTTGTATACAGCGTGTTTTCTTTAGACAGTACACATTTTTTAAATAAAAATTCTACGACTGTCGCGCATCTCTCGTCTTCGGAAACGAGCGCTACGCCGAGGCGGAAAAACTTTGCAGCACTTAAAGTTTCACTGAAATGAGCAATTAATGTAAACTCATTATAACCATTTTAATTATTATTATGATAACAATAATAATTAAGGTTTAATGTCCAAAACCACGATATGATAATGAGAGACGCAGTAGTGGAGGGCTCCTTAAATTTCGACTACCTGGGGTTCTTTATCGTGCAGCTAAATCTGAGCACACGGGCCTCTAGCACTTTCGCCTCCATCGAAAATGCGGCCGCCGCGGCGGCGATTCCATCCCGCGACCTTCGGGTAAGCAGTCGAGCACCATAACCACTGCGCCACCGTGGCGGGGTCGTTTTCATTATTAAATTCAGGGCAGTTGTTTATAATGAAAAGTTGTAGGACGGGGCAACTTATGGCATACCCATTTCTTAAAACTCCCAAACACAGAGTAGTTTGAGATATTAATTATCGAAATTAAGGGTCCCAATCAAGACGATACCGATTCTGAGCGATCCGTGTGCGTAGAAATGCGCCAGCAGGGTTACGTCAGACAGGAAAGCTTACGTGAAGAACTTCGAAAAACAGGGCGTCGCATCAGAATTTGGTAAGGAAAAATGGCCAGTCGTCCCAAATACCCCAGTGGATCGCTCATTCTTTGCCTTTAGTGTGTATATCCGTTTCTTTGTTAAACTGTAATGAAATGCAAAGAACCCTTTCGCCTGTCTGCGAGAAGTAGCACCCTGGTGGCTGTCGACTATTTTTGCTCTGTAGTGCAAAAAAAGGAGGAAATTGTCGTGTTCTTGCGTAGAGCGCGAAAAAAACAACAACAAAACAGATAAGCACTACACCCTGAACACAAAGAATAAGGGTCACAGTTGGGCATTTGAGACGACTTGCCATTTTTTCTGACCAAAGTCTGCTGCGATGCGTCTTTGGCGTTTCGTCAGGTGAGCTTTCTGGTCTGATGTAGCACTGCTTGCGCATTTTCTGCGCGCCCGGAGCGCTCACATTCAGTACCGCTTGGATTGGAGCCCTTAATGTGGGTAATTATTAGCTTAAACCACATGTGTTTATAAGCTTTTTTTAAAAAAAAGGGTATGCCTAAATTGTCACGTAGTACAACTTTTCAATATAATCAACAGCCCTGAAGTCGGCAATTAAAAAGTTAATTATTGGGCTTTTGTCAATTGCTCACTTCAGTGTAACTTTAGGTGCGGCAAAGTATTTTCGCCTCGGCGTAGAGATTGTTTGCGAAGACCACAGAGTCGTCACAGTATTGGCATTAAAAAAATGTACTCTCTAAAAACACCCTGTATATCATATTACCGAAAAAACCACAAGAGCGCTTGGAAGTAGGCACCCAAATTATGTTTTACATTACATGTTTATTGTTTTATTTACTGCATTTATTTACTTAGCTCGTCCTTACATTCTTCCCATGAATTGCCATTACGTTTACACTCATTTCACGACATTCGAACATTGACGTATATAAAGTTAACGGAACGACCGCGAAGCACACTGACGTAGGTTATTAGATAACGATTTGCTCGGCATGCGTGTCCTAATACTGTCATTACCTGTCATTAATATTCGTCCTACACTGAGGACTGACCGTCCAGATGTCGGAACAAATTAAGAGCATGAGCAGCGATATAATGAACATGTCGTATGTCCGCAGCATTTCTGGGGTAACCGGTGATACATCACTGGAGACATGGCGGAGAGGTGCAGGGGCGTAGCCAAGGGGGGTGTTGGGGGGATTCAAACCCCCCCGAAATTTTTCAGTTTTGCTTGCGTATATAGGCACGCACACATACAAACGCAAGCACGAACATACATAAAGTATGGTTACCCCCCCCCCCCCGAACAAAATTTCTGGCTACGCCCCTGGAGAGGTGGCTACTTCTATGTAAAATTCGGCAGATCCCACGCATTGTGGGAATCGTTCAGTCAGCCAGTAACTGTCTGTCCCGCACTTTTTGGCCTTGAGCCAAGCGTTACGAGGTAGATCGTGGTGTTTTTTGTCAATGGAGTAGTTCTGTGCAAGTCATGGACTTACCAGGCACGTCGACTGCGCCGGCGCTTAAAAAGTGTAACTTATGTTCTGTCGTTCTTTTATTAAAGACGTCAGTTTTATTGAAACGAAGCGCACGCTACGGTGCGATGATGTTAATATAATACGCAACAATTGTTGCATTCCTCCTGGGCCGAGCAACGCTTGAATATAGTCATAGGAGTACATATGTAATGTTTATTATATGGTTCTAAAAGCGGAGCCATTAATGGAACCAAAATTGACGTTAACCCGACATGAAGCCTATATCACAGGAGTGCATGTGTAATGTTTCTTACCTTGTTACAAAATTAGCTAGCCAGCACAGCAAGCACAATTATCATTCCACGGATAGGACGTCTGTATGGGGTCTTTTTCCAAAGCAGTTTGAAGATCTGGCGTCACTCTGTGGTAGAACACATGACCGCCGCGGAGAATGCCTAGGTTGGATTTTTGCTGGGATCCTGGCTTTTATTCTTTGCATTCGTTGGATCAACGCTACGGAGGCCGGATTTCTTTAACACTCGTGTTTGTTTATTTCTTTTAATTCCTGAAACTCGTCTGTTGTGAATGTATCATCCCGAGTCCCCCAGGGTTCGGTCCTGGGACCACTTTTGTTCTTATTGTACATAAATGATTTGCCCAATTATGTGTATGCGAAAATCCGCCTTTACGCTGATGACTGTGTATTATATAATGTAATTAATATACCAATGACGGCCGCATTTTACTTAATGATTATTTTGCACAATTTTGCATATGGTGCGCGACATGGCAAATGAACATAAACTTTGTTAAAACAGTCGCTCTTTCCTTCTATAAAGGCAGCTCCGTTTCTTTGTTCGATTGGTGTTTCAATGGCTCCTCTCTCTCACATGTGTCCGATTAGAAGTACTTAGGCCTCATCTTCACGCCCAATATGTCTTGGTCTAAACATATCGAATACACTTGCAATAAAGTTTTAAAGAAACTGGACTACCTAAATCGTACATTTAAAGATGCTCCGCGCGAAACAAAATTGTTAACGTATAAATCGCTCATTCGTCCCATCCTCGAATATTGCTGCCCCGTATGGAACCCTCATAAAAAATCGGACATCACCACATTAGAATCCATTCAGAAGAAAACCATCCGTTTCATTTTCCGCCGTTACGACTGGAATTTCTCGCTCTCCTCTCACCTTGCTACGCTAGGTCTACAAACCTTGTCCGATCGACGTGATCTCGAATGCTTAAAATTGCTACATATTCTTCTTAATGCCCCACGCTACAAGTTAACTAACGAATGTCTGTCTGCCGATAAACTGAAACCCAAAAGGAATAGCCACACACTAAAACCTGACACCGTTCCATCCACGTACTAACCTATATAAATTCAGCTTCTTTCCGCACACGATAGGAAAATGGAATCTATTGCCTGGGTCAACTAGATCATTGCCTTTAGAAGATTCCTTGCATGAATGTATTGATTCGCGATTTGTTTATTAAGAGTTGTAAGTTGTAATTGTATTTGCATGAATGTATTTATTTGCGATTTGTTTAAGAGTTGTATTCCTGTTTGTTTGTTGTTAGAAGTTGTATTCTTGTGTGTGCTGATGTACAGAAAACCCACTCCTGCGATAGCCCTAAATGGGCTGCAGTATGTAAAAATAAAATAATAAAATAAATACGAGTGTCTGTTATCGCCGTTCCTGGCTGACAGCTGTATGCAGTGCAGTATTGTGGAATCTGCCGAAAAAATTATCTGACGTGGCGCGTTCCTGGAAGGCACTGCCCAGTGGATACCTTCTCACGTAGGCAGTGCTGGAAATGAAGAGGCTGATCGCATCGCTTCAACTTCTAACCATGATGTGTGTGGATGCCCGGAAATTTCGTGTATTGTGGACAACGCTCGTCTGCTTATACGCCGACACCCCCTAAAGCAGCACCCAACAGCGAGTTGCGAACGGATCGTTCCCTCCCAGTGTTCGTGGTCGTGGCTTGCCTCGTCGTTCCAGAGCGCTCTCATATGAGGCAAGAGTTGGCTCTGTGTTGGTGCGCGAACGCTCATACCGTCAAGGACGTGCGTTCAGTCCTTTGTATCAGTCTTGTGGCTCCTGTAAAACACTTGAGCATCTTACATTACACCTTATCGCATTCGTTACGCAGCGGGCTTCGCTGATTAAGGAATAAAACTTCATTGCGTTCAAGTGCGCGACCATTTACGATTACCTCTTTCCTAGAGGATATGCTTCTAGACGTGACCAGTCCCATCGAGTTCTACGGACTCTATGGGCCTAACGGATATGGCCACCTGTTTATAGACTTTTTTCGTGTTTTTACTTATTTTTTCGTGTTTTACTCTATCTTACCCCTCCTCCAGAAATAGTAAGCAGGCGTTGTGCCCCTGCAGTTGTCTGCCTGCTCTCCCTCTTTCCTCTGTGTCCTTGTGTATGCAAATAAAATATTAACCATAACAATAATATACACTGTGAATCACATGCTCCCACGATATTGGAGAAGGCGTTTCGTGACCTACACGACAAAAGTTTTAAGTTTTATTGCGATAACAAACATAGAGACATTATCAAATGATTTGCCGTCGCCGTCGCCATCACCTTCTGTGTATATATATATATATATAGGCAAGCGTCTTTACCGATTTATTTTGATGGGTTCGGGTTTCTCCCGCGAGGACTGTCAGCAACGCTGGGCACAGACCGCTCTGTTTTACAAGCTTCTCGATTGTTTGAGACTATTCTATTAAGATTACGCGCAGCATGCGAATAGTCATGTTTACTCGAGACCACACGCGAGCAGCAGCGATGAGCCTTGAATGTTCGATGCCACATGTGTAAATGCCGACGCACCTCACCGCAGATCCGATTACCGACGGCCGACGGCCTGCTCGCCTCCATCAGTTTTCAGCCTGAATCACTTGTACGTTGACTTTTTATTCGCCGGGGCACAAGTTCGCCCAAATAAAGAGTTGCGTATTTCCCAGTCTCGCTGCACCTTCCTTCACCCTCACAACCGCGTGACAATATATATTGTGAAAGGCAAGAACGGCAATGCGGCTCGGCTGCTTGCGCGAGGAGCTGGGCATTACCGAAGTGGAACAACAGGAGGGTGCAGAATAGAAGAGCTTGCCCAACGAAAGGGCGTTGTCTCTGTCTCGTTCCTTACAATGGCGCAGCCGGCCGACGGACCTCCGCTTGACGACCTGCAGTTGCACACAGTGCTACTGAGCGGACGCACAGTTTCGAGTTGCGCGGCTTCCATTACAGCGGCTTCGGGCTACAAGCCCAACCCCGCCCGTGTACCGATGGGTCGTCTATAGGCGTCACCACAGCTCCGGTCTTCGACTTAACTGCCTTGTAGGTGGACGCTACCTCAGTCCCAAGGGATGCTGTCCATGCTCCATCGGGCTTTATTTCGCACGCCGCCGCCCAAGCGACCTCAGCATCGACGCCTCAGGTCACCACTCTTACTTCAAATGCGGCCTGCAGCGACTTCACCGTGCTCAAGCAGGCAATCTCTATCATGATCAAGTCCGCTGAAGACACCAATGCATGCATTACAGAGCCAAGGCACGTACTGCACTGCCTCCGCCATCTCCTACTGAACTTCCCGAATTTCGAGGATTTCAAGAACACCCAATGATCTGGCTGCAAGCCATCGATCACTAGCCCGCCAACATTCTTGGCCTCACGACGTGAAAATGTCTTTTGCCGTGAACCGACTACGCGACTCGGTCAAAGCTTGCCATCGTTACGATGGCTACAACCATACCACTCGGAGCGCATGGAGTGCCGCGTTAGTGAGTGCCTTCCGCCCGCTCTCGTCCGCGTATGGGGAGCACTCATGCGGATGCGATCGCGCCGGCAACGTCCCACTGAAGGTGTCAGGACCTACATGTATGATAAGCTAGAGCTCCTCAACGACTGTGGCATCACGTGGCAGTCTCCAGCTGCGCGCCAGTACGTGGTCGATGGAATGTGGGACGCCACTCATGCGGCCATCCTGTCCTCTCAGTTGCCGGAGATCTCACCCACCGTCCTCGCTCACAAGGCCGCAGCACTGCAGCAGAGTACCCGATGCCGTCTTACGTTCGGTACGCCGCCGCAGGCCGGACAGTCTCCACTCACCTCTACGCGACGGGGTTACTTTTTGTGCGGACGTATTGGACACAACGTCAAGGAGCGCCGCCAATCGTCCCTACCCCGGATTCAGTACCAAGCCTTTCAAGCTCCACTGTTACCAGTGCATCTTGAAGGGATCGCCGACTTGTCAGCGCTTGTTGATACCGGCGCCGAACGAACGGCACGCACCGGCGTCATGCTACCGACACCATTTCCCATTGGACACAGCCTCCACTTCGCGGACTGGGAGGCAGCGTGATGCCAGTGGGCATGCTCGGCCTCTATGTCCGGACGTCAGCGGGGACAATGTTTCTGCCAGCCATTCCTGTCTTCGAGGACCTACCTGTCGACATGATTCTGGGCACAGATTTCCTGCTGTCGGATGACATCCAGATCGCCATCGATCGCGGCCATATAGAGCTCCGGCCTTCGTCAACCGAGGCTGCGGCGACGCCCCTGCCAACGCTGAGGGGTCAGCCGCCTAGTCCGCTTCCCTTGAGTTCTATACTGGCTCGGCATAAAGTAATATTCGCCGATACTATAGGAGATCTCCCGGGTACTAAGATGCTGTTTCATCGAATACGAACGGGGGACCACTCTCCGATGTGCGTGCAGTTGATAAGGTACGCTGAGAAGTAGCGCGCCATTATCGTAGATCAAGTAGGTGAAATGCTTTCCGCAGCGCCTGTCGCTCGTGCGAAAGAAAAACGTGTCGACGCGGTTCTGCATAGACTACAGGAAGCCCAACAAGTTTACGACGTCCGACTCGTACCCATTGCCTCACATCGACGACGCCATCGACACTGTTCGCCACTGCAGGTTCTTCTCCTCACTCTACCTACGCGCATGGTACTGGCACATCAGCGTCGCAGCAGAGGATAAGTGCAATACCACGTTTCGCACTTCGTGAGACCTATATGAATTCAATCGCATGCCGTTTGGGCCCAGAACGGCCCCTAACACATATCAGCGCGTGATGAATTCCGTACTAGGCTCACTGAAGAAGCGAGCCTCCGTGGTCTATTTAGATCACATCCTCGTCGTTTGCATCACTGAGGATGAAGACCTGCGCAATTTAAACGACGTGCTACACAGACTGTATGGGGCGGGGTTCCGCTTAAACCGAGAGAAGTGCCCGTTAGTTCTGTCTAATATAGCGCACCTTCGACACCAGATTTCCCCCGACGGTCACTCCCGGAGCGCATCGCAGCAGTGTCGGAATATCCCACGCCAGCCAGCTTGAAGCAAGTGCAGACGTTCATGGGCATGGAATCTTACCTGCGGAGGTTTATTCCCCACTTCACTTCCATTGCGGCTCCTATGAGCGATCTCCTTAAAAAGGACGTCCCGTTTGAATGGGGCGCTGCACAAGAAACTGCTTTTCAGACGATAAAGCAAAAGCTCACTGCCTATCCTGTACTGAGTCATTTCAATGATGAATGGGCCACTGAATTGCACACCGACGCTAGCCAAGTCGGTCTAGGGGCAGTGCTAGTCCAGCGTGATCTAGGCGGCGTCGAGCACATCGTTGCTTATGCCAGCCGGAAACTCTCCGAGACCGAGCACCACAACCACTCCACTGAGCTGGAATGTCTGGCAGTTGTGTAGAGCGTGGACGATAAATTCCGCCATTTTCTGTTCAGGCGCAGGTTTTCCGTGGTAAGCATAAGTTTCTTCGGTGGATTATCACGCTACAGTAGTATGCCTTTGACGTCCGTCATCGCGCTGGGGCCTTGAATAACATCGCCTATGCTTTGTCACGCAACCCACTCATGCGCGTTGAAGGAAGCAAGCAAAATCACTTCTATTTTGCACAAGTAGACGTGCGCAAAACCCAAGAGGACGAGGACTTGGTGCCAATCATTGCATCTGTAATGGGTACGGAAACAAATCCATTGTTAGCAACACGCAATGATGTACTGTGCCGTCGTCAGTGGCACCAGGAGCTCTCGGAAAAACGCTACCTCCTGGCCGCTCCGAAATATGTGTGTACCGAAATACTACGGGCCATTCATAATGATCTCGAAGGAGGGCACATTGGAGAACAAGCCACGCTTCGCAAGCTACAAGAACTCTTCTGGTGGCCTAAAATTCCAAGCAATGTGCGCTCTTACGTCGCCATTTGCCAAGCATGTCAACAGTTTAAGCGACTGCCGGGGTGTCAGCCTGGACTGTTAACACCTGTTCATATAACCAATCAGATGTTTCATACGGTGGGCATCGACTACATAGGGCCGCTACCCACCACCACTGCTGGAAACCGCTCTATTATTGCAGCTGTGGGTTACCTGCCCAAGTACGTGGAAGTGGCAGCCGTGCCATCTCTTTCCTCCGTTCAAAGAGTCAATTTCCTGCAGTGCAGATTTGAATGGAGGCATGGCTTGCCACAAAAACTGATACCTGACCGTGCAACAACATTTCGCAGCCGGGAACTACGAACGTACTTTTCCAAGGCCATTACAGCACTATTACGCATCAGCGTTCCATCCCCAGGGAAGCGGCCTTACTGAGTGCACTAATCAAAGTATTCAGGCAAGACACGCTCCGTACACCAAAGTAAACAAGGAAGGAGAGGCTGATTGAAGCGTACACCTTCGGGCTGCTGGCTATGCAGTTAACACGGCGCTGCAGACGTCTACAGGTGTGCGACCGTACGAAATCGTATACGGAAAGCTGCCCCAGCTGAAAGCGGTCCTTAGCCTAAACGCTCCTGTTAGCGTCACGCGCTATGACAGCCGTGCAGACGCCTGTCAGAAGATCAGTGCTGCGGCGAGGAACAGAGCTACGGCGCTCTGACAGACGCCTGTGAGAGCGCCGGCGACCTGCCCCGGAGTACAACTTTTGAGACCAGGTGTGGTTGCAAAGGGTGGCAGCTGCCCGAGCAAGAAGCTACTCCCGAAGTTCGAAGGTCCTTTCGCGATCACCGAACGGTTAGGAGAGAATACCTGGCGCGTTAGCACCTCAAACCCAAGCTTTGAACTCGATCGGCGGAAAAGGAACAACTTCGCAGTGTACGTGTCACGCTTCAAGAAACGAGTGCGTCGTTTGGACTGAACTGTTGTTTCTATTTGTTTGCCAGGTTCGCAGCGTGGCCTAGTGTGAAAGGCAAGAACGGGAATGCGGATCGGCTGCTTGCGCGAGGAGCTGGGAGAACACCGAGGTGGAAGGCAGAATAGAACAGCTTGCCCGACGAAAGGGTGTTGTGCCTGTCTCGTATTTTATAATAACAGTGATCTCCCGCGGACTCACATTTTGCCCCACTACTCACATTTTGCCCCACTACGATACAATCAGTTTACCGTACTACAAGACCTTGATAACTTCGCGCGGAATCTTCGCCTAGAGGAATACTTTTTCGACAAACCCCAGAGAGAAACCACTACCATAATACTCTCCAGTTCAAGGTAACAGTGGACACCAAGCTCTCAGCGGGAAAAGCATCTAGATACCTACACAGAAGCCGTCCAAAAGGACATACTTCGGGAATATAACACACACAGACCGGCATCAGCTAAAAATCTCTCAAGAAAGTAGTATGACTCACTCAAGGCACTCAGTGAACGAACGGATATCGTCATAAAACCAGCGGATAAAGGAGGAGGGATTGTAATATTAAATACATCGGACTATATCGAAGAGGGCACCCGCCAATTAACTAACACCTCTTTCTACAAACCACTTCATAAAGACCCAACCCTAGAACATTAAGCAATAATAAACACCGCACTCCATGGTCTCGTGGGGCTCGGAGAGATAGATCCTCAAATTTCTAAGGCCCTTACTGTAGCACGTGCTACACCAGACGGTTTTATATGCTTCCGAAAATACACAAGAAAGGAAATCCCGGCAGACCAATTATTAGTAGTGTCCTATAGTGAGCACAAATGTGATGACTCGCCAAGTCCAACAGTAATTGAAACCCTTGCGAAGCTGGTACTTCAACTCAAAAGCTTTGAGTTTCATAACCAATACTATCTACAAATAAATGGCACTGCTATGGGGACTCGAATGGCACCCAACTACACTAATATTTTGATGAATGATTTCGAAACTAAGTTCTTGTCAACCGAGAAAATTAAGCCCCTTCTTTACAAACGCTTCTTAGATGATATCTTTATCATTTGGACGGATACACAAGATAACTTGATTAATTTTATAGGATCCTTCAACAAAGCTCTTCCAGACATAACTTCCCTCACACATACTCAAGAACTGAAGTCAATTTCCTCGACGTCCACGTAAAAGTAAAAGACGGCTCCTTGACTAGTACCGTTTACTAAAAAGCCTACAGACAGGCAGCAGTACCTTCACTTCGATAGTTGCCACCCTCGTCACTGCAAGACGAGCATCCCGTACTCGCAGGCCCACCGATTCAGGAGAATTTGCTCCCGCCCCGAAGACTTTGAGGCCAACGCAAACAACTTGCGCAACGCACTTGCGAAGCAACACTATCCTCCTTCTATAGTCGACGACGCCATACGTAAAGGGGCAAACCTAGATCGCCAACAACTACTTTATCAGCAGAAAGAATTAAAACAAGAGGGACGGAAAAACTTGGTTCTAACATTTGGAAGCAACCCCCCTAACGTAAACAAAATTCTAAAGAGACACTATAACATCTTACAACAGAGTAAACGACTATCAAGAATTTTCCCTTCCCCTCCGCGAGTTGTTTATAGACGCCCCAAAAATATTAAGGATTATCTTGTACGTTCGAAAACCGATAAGGCACCTGTAACTGGATGCCAGCCATGCGGCAAGGCTCGTTGCAAGGTGTGAAAACACATACAGACAACCAACTTTGTTCAAAGCACGCATTCGAATTTCAAATACTCTCTTCACTCAAACCTTAACTGTGACAGCTCTAATGTAGTATATCTTCTCGAGTGCGGAGTATGTAGTATTCAATACATAGGTCAGACAGACACGGCCTTCCGCACCCGCTTTAATAACCATCGTTCCCGTGTTAATTCGCTTCCGCATCTTCCTCTGCCTCAGCATATAAATTACGAAAACCATCGATTTGATTCCATCACGGTTACACTCCTGCAAAGTGGTTTCTCCAGTACAAGGGAGCGTGAACAGCGCGAATCCTATATAATTTATAAATTTAATACTTTGAAGGCTGGCCTAAACATCAATCCGGGCATACTGTCTTCAATTCGTGCTCTGGAAGATTCAAGTTAATAATAATCTTAACTGAAGATCTCTCTTTTTTTATTTTATTTTTTATTATTTTTTTCTTTTTTATTATAGTTTATTTTATTATTTTTTCGGACATCGCTTCAGGAGCACGCTGTCGGACATACAGCATGCTCACACGCATTCCAATCCTAAGGTATTCTCCATTTTCTTGATTAGCATTAACTGGAGCCACAAACCGGAGATCGTGATCACCTGTTTTTTAGTGAATGTGCCTTTGTACACTCTTCCCGGACTTTTACTAAGCTTTTTGAGTTGACTGCCTTTAAGCGCTTATCCCTTCTTGTGAAGCTTCATCCCCTCACAGGCTTCAGGAGCAAATGTGGAGGGGGGAACAGAAGACGTGAGGAGTGACAATGGGCTGGAGGAATGCAGCCATTTTGTGTTGGGGCTTCAAAGCATTGGAACTCGACTAGTGACTACAGGAATGTACCTCACCTGGACGATCTTTGGATATCAGCGGAGTTTTTGTTTTCTTTCTTTTTTTCTTTCTTTTATTCAGGAAACATGTGTGTTTCGTAGGCCAAGATATGTGCACGTGGGGTGTTAACGACTTTTTTTTTTTTCAAGAAACACGTGTTATTCTTATGTCAGTCAAAGTATGTGCACAAGCGTATTCGCGACTCTTTTTTCGGCAGGTTTCTTACTTCTCTCTCTCCTCCTTTTTTTTCTGTATGTACTCTGAACGATGACATAAAAGCGCATCGAAGCCTGGTAAATTTTATCCTGATGAAGATCGGTCACCGATCGAAACGTCGACAAATAAACAGTTTTTTAGAAGCGTATACCTATATATATATATATATATATATATATATATATATATATATATATATATATATATATATATTGTAACGGATGATATGGGTTTATTTACAATGAGGTCAATGAAGCGGTAGGCAAAAGAAAAGGGACGGTCCCATGATGCCGGTCACCAAATCCCTCGCGCCCGTTTTACTTCGTTCTCTTTCGCGCTCTTCTAGCGCCGCGTTACATTTTCCGCGGGGCCAGACGAAGCTCACCGAGTAGGTCAGAGGGCTCGCTGAGTGCAGGGCTTCAGTCGTGCAACATGGACAAGTTGCGTCTTGCGTGAAGGGAGGTTGCCAGCTGTCACTTTTGCGATGACGTAGGTGACGTCACTCAAACCTTTGACGACGACGAATGGACCGGTATACTTTGAAAGGAGCTTTTGGCAAAGTCCCTGCTTTCTTACTGGTGTCCACAGCCATACGAGATCACCTGTTGCAAAGGTGAGTGGCAAATGTCTTGCGTCGTAACGGGCTTTAGCAAGGGAATGGGACGAGAGAGTTCTGAGCCGGACCAGTCGACGTGATTCTTCAGCGCGACACAAGGTCTGCGCGACACTTGCGTTTTCGTTAGTCGAGGAAGGAAGCACGGTGTCAAGGAAACTTTGAGGATGACGAGCGTAGAGCAGAAAGAGAGGTGTATAGCCTGTTACTTCGTGTTTGGCGGTGGCAAAGGCGTACGTTATGAAAGGTAGTACGGCATCCCAGTTCTTATCGTCCGCTGAGACATACATTGAAAGCATGTTTTTGATGGTACGATTAGTGCGCTCAGTTAGCCCGTTGGTTTGCGGGTGGTAAGGCGTGGAATGCCGATAGTGGCACCCACAGAGCCGCAGTAGTTCTTAGACAACGTCAGCGGTGAACTGCCGGCCACGATCACTTATTACCACACGGGGAGCTCCGTACCGGAGGATAATCGAATGCAGTAGGAACCAGGACACATCAGGTGAGGTGGCTGAATCAAGTGTCATCGTCTCAGTGTAACGTGTCATCATCGGACCGTCCCTTGTCTTTTGCCTAGCGCTTCATTGACCTCATTGCAAATAAACTAGAGGTGTGCGAATATCAAATTTTTCGAATACGAATCGAATACGAATATCCAGCTTCGAATATCGAATCGAATATCGAATATCAAAGGAAAAATGCCTCCACAGTAACAATATTTTATTTAACATGTAGCTATTTGAAAAAAAAAAACATTAACAGACTGACTGGCAACACAGCATACACTCCAGAACACAATGTCCAGGCTAGCACAATGCACATCACAACACAAGCAAATATCAAGGCACAATGAAAGTAATGACTAGATGTTATCATGAAGAAATATGAGTTGCTCCACATAATCAGGCAGCAGGCGTTCCCTTCTAATAGAGACACTCCCCCCCCCTGCCGCTGAAAAGGCACGCTCGCTTGGAACAGAAATGGGTGGTATAGGGAGTTACATGGGGCAAAGCTTTGACAGACTTGGGTATCTGAAGGTGCCTACAGTCCGCCACCAGTCCTGTGGGTCACTGTCTTCAGAAGTGGTCCCGCATAGTGAAGGAGTTGTAGTGCGGCACGTTACGGCCGCATAATATTGAAAATGTACGGTTACATGATCGCCAACAGCGCTGCACGTGGGAGATGCACCAGCAATAAATCATACGTATTAGGGCGCTCGTCGCAGGCGGATATCGTGCCTCCGTGTACTTACGATGTTTATCGCTCCTCTCGGCAACGTTTTTAGCTATACGAACGCAGCAGAAATGTGGAAGACGAGTTATTTTATGCATGATAATCAAATCGCATATTCGAAATTTTCGATTATTCGAAGTTATCGAATATTCGAAACTATTCGAATACGCGATTTTCGAATCGAATACGAATATTTCGAATGTAATATTCGACGAATATTCGAAATTTTCGAATATTCGCACACCCCTAAAATAAACCCATATCATCCGTAACAGTTTTGGTGGACTGGTGCGGGGTAACCGACGCCCTGGACAACACTGTCGCAGACGACCTTTGAAGAAGCCGACGCCTAGCCGGACTACCCCCGGAACACACAGACAAGACGGAGGCCCGCGAAGGCACGTCGGCCGGCAACGCCACCGAGCAAGGCAGCCAGCGACCAAGACAACCTAGCTACTGGGAACCTGAGCCACGCATATTCTCAGGTAGGACCGATGAAGACGTGGACGATTGGTTAAAGCACTACGAAAGAGTGAGCCGCTATCACGAATGGAGTACATCGGCTAAGCTCGCAAACGTGGCATTCTTTCTCGCCGGGACCGCTCTGCTTCGGTTCGAGAACCATGGACACGTGCTGACCACTTGGCCGACTTTTGTTGAGGAACTGAAGGCCTGCTTTCAGGACACAAGTTCCAAGAAAAAGAAGGCTGAACAGGCACTCGCACGTAGAGCACAATTGCCCGGCGAAACGTGTACGACATACATTGACGTAGTACTGAAGCTTTGTGGCATTGTGAACACGAACATGACCGACGAAGACAAGGTCGGACATCTGTTAAAGGGCATCGCTGAAGATGTTTACAGCTTTCTAATTACAAAGGAAAACCTGAACACACCTTCCTAGGTTAGGCAGCAATGTCGGACATTCGAGGCGCTGAAGACCCGACGAATTTAGCCGAGGTTCGGGCGCTTGGACAACGTCCATACGTTTGCAAGTATGGACATCGCCACCTGCGATGACCTCCCTCTGCTCGTGCGTCGAGTAGTTCAAGAAGGGCTAGCACGGCTTCAGGGAGCAGAGGCTGGCTATCAATGCGCATTCGACGAGTTTCCCGAGCCACCATCCTTCTGGAAGCGAGAGCGTCGCATCGAGTATCGACCACAATCTGAAGAGGCGCACTCCAGCATGAGCTTCCGATCGCTCCCGAAAAGTCATGGTCGCCGCCGGATGTCACCACCCCGTCGTGCTCGTGCGGAATATTCCCCGACACCACAACATCCTCCTGCAGACGTCACGACGTGCGCCTGCGGAGTACCGCCCAACTCCTCGAACCTCCGCTACCACTAATTTGAACCGTGACGTGCCAGTATGCTACATGTGCGGCCTCCGAGGGCATATCGCGTGCTTCTGCCGCTGCCAGCCGTGAGCGCAACGTTTCTCGGCATACCCGGCTCGTGTACACGAAACCTCCACCTCTCAATCTATCGTTAGCCCTCTACGACAGCAGTGGCCTAACAGATTGCGTGACGAGTCCCCAGCATCCGAGCGAAACCTTACGCCGCCTTCGAGACGACCACGCCGTTCGCCGTCCCCGCGTCGTCGGTCGCCTTCTCCTCCCCAACTGGGACTAGCTGGTGCGACCGATGGAGGTACGGTCGTGGGACGGTCAGATTCGCCAATTCCTCCTGCTGTGATGTTGAAGAACAAAGTGCGTGTGCGTATGGACAGTGTAAACACTATAGCTCATGTAGATACTGGTGCGACTATTTCGGTTATGAGCCTTCATTTTAAAAATCACTTTTAGGACATAAGGTTATGTTTGCGTGGGATCGCAATGAAACTTTTCGTGGAGTTGGAGGAGAAATGTTGCGCCCCGTTGGTGTTTGTTCGGCTTTAGTAACGATTGGAGGACAAAGTTTTAGAGCTGGATTCATTGTATTGGCACAAGCAACTCAAAGTGTTATCTTAAGGATAGACCTCCTGCGTGAATGGGGAGCTACGCTTGACTGTGGGACTGGGGAAATTATTCTCCAAAGCACGTTGCCAACTACCGTAATTGACGATTTTCGGGCTCAACCAGCCAACGTTCTTTCGTTGTCTGAAGATGCGTTGATCCCTGGTCATTCAGCCATGTTTATTCCCGTGTGCTCTTCTCGTGTCCTGTTGGGATCCTGCAGCTGCCTAGTGGAACCAGATCATACCAACGCACTTAAGAAGAATGTGCTGGTCCCTCGGTCGTTTATTCAAGTCATCGACGGACGTGCTCTCTTGTGGACAGTCAGCGCTTCTGCAGAGTCTGTCTGTCTGCCAGCCGGATTCAAACTGGGAACGTTTGAGGAGAAGATCACAATTAACGCCCGGACGGTTGAAGGGTCCCCAGACATCCGTCCACCCACGCCTGACTACTCAGCCGACTTGAGGCGCATGATAAACAAGTCGCTGTCTTCTACTGAGCTGGATGTTTTTCAAGAGGTACTCGCCAGGTACGCGCCAGTCTTATGATTTCGCTCAAAGCGATCATTATTTTACGCTGCCAAAATCCCGTATGCACCACCGTATCAACATTGGAGATGCTACACTGACACGCCAGGAGCCTTACCGCATATCCCCTTCGGAAAAGAAAGTGATCGCCGAACAGGTCAACGGCATGCTGCAGGAGGGCATTATTCAGGAGTCATGCAGCCCCTGGGCAGCTCCGGTTATACCCGTCAAAAAGAAACACCGCTCATGGAGATATTGTGTCGAATACCGCCGCCTTAACGCCGTCACAAAGAAAGACGTGTATCATTTACCACGCATCGACGATGCTGTCGATTGCCTGCACTCTGCCTCGTACTTTTCATCTGTCGACCTCAGGTCTGGCTACTGGCAGATACAAATGCATCCGTCTGACAGAGAAAAGACTGCTTTCGTTACGCCCGACGGCTTATTTGACTTTAACGTTATGCCGTTTGGCTAATGTAACGCTCCCGCAACCTTCGAGCGATTCATGGACTCCATCCTTCGCGGTCTCAAATGGGAGATTTGTATGTGTTATCTCGATGACGTCATTATTTTCGACAGCACTTTCCACGAGCATTACCAGCGGCTAAGCGTTGTTCTCAATTGTATCAAACAAGCTGGTCTTATTTTAAACTCCAAGAAGTGCCCCTTCGGGGAGCGCCAAGCCGTTGTTCTTGGATATCTAGTCGACCAGGACGGCATACGACCAGATCCCAACAAGATCACAGCAGTCCGCGACTTCAAGCCACCACAGACGGTGAAGGAACTTCGTAGGTTCCTGGGCCTTTGCTCTTATTTTCGCCGGTTTAAAAAAAAATCGCCCAGCTAGCTCATCTACTGACACACTTGCTTTGAAAGGACACCCCCTACCAGAGGACCGCTGAGCATGAGGCTGCGTTCGAACAGTTGAAGTTCTTGCTCACTTCTGGGCCCCTTTTGCATCATTTCGACCCGGAGGCACTCACAGAACTGCATACAGATGCAAGTGGTGTGGGCGTTGGTGCCGACCTCCTCCAGTTTCATGACGGACGTCAACACGTCGTTGCGTATGCAAGTCGTGCTCTGACAAAGGCGCAGTTGTTTTCGCCATACGCAAGTTCAGACCTCATTTGTACGGCCTACATTTCAAGATCGTAACCGACCATCATTCCCTATGTTGGCTTATTGGACTACGTGACCCAGCTGGCCGGTTGGCTCGTAGGTCCTTGCGGCTTCAGGAATATAACTTTTAACGCGATAGCGTTAAAGAGCTCGTATCGCAGAAATTCCGCCGTCGGCGTCGGCGCCGGCACCGTCTGTTGTGAGCGAAAAATCATCATCTTGTCCGTGACCGAAAAATCGAAAAAGCTGCAAATAAAATAAATAATAAAAATGTTGGGTCCGAGTGAGAATCGAACCCAGGCCGTTTGCGTGGCAAGCAGGTGTTCTACCACGCAGCCATGCCTCTGCTTGGAGCTGCACTGAAAGTAACTTTGATGCTTCCCAAAAACACGCGTCCTGTATACAGTTGTCACAGTACGAGATGTAATATGGCAGTAATATTGCGTGGTACAAGCGTAGATTGCCATCGGGCGTCACACCACGTCAATATCATAACGACTTCGTGGTTTAAAGACAGCCACCCATAACAAAAGGCACACACATTACTGCGCGTATTCTCTTAAGACGACGTAGTGGGTGCATGGCAGCTTCGAAAAAGGTTCTCGCGCATACTTGCTCCTGGTTTAAAGCATGCTACCCATTACATAAGGCACACACCTTATTGCGCGCATTCTGTAAAACACTCGTAGTGTTCGAAGTACGCACTAGGGACAGGATATTGCTATCGCGTTCAACTCTTAAAGGCGAAGCTTAAGCGTCCCCAAATTTTTCTGTTGCCTACAAGACTGGGCGATGCCACGCTGACACCGATTGCTTATCTCGTCTACAATCTCCAACTACAAGCACCGATGACGACGATTTCGACAAGTGCCTTGCAACGGTCTGCTTGGACTTTCCTAGTCTGGACATCTTCAGTCAGGAGCAGCTGCACGACCCATCACTGAGACCAGTTATTGATGCGACCAACAGATCTCGACACGCAACGCAATTTGTGATTCGTGACGGTGTTTTGTACCGCAAGAAATACTCAAGCAATGGTGCCCCACTGCTTCTCGTCGTCCCAGAACGCTTGCGCCTTGCGGTATTCCGAGCAATGCACGACGACATTACGTCTGGGCACCTTGGATTTGCTCGGACGCTTCATCGCATTCGACAGCGGTTTTACCGGCCTCGACTGTGAAAGACGACGAACCACTACGTCGCCAGTTGTGATATATGCCAACGCCACAAGCAACCGACTGCTCTTCCTGCAGGTACACTGCAACAAGTCAGTAAAGATTTAAAAAGTCAGCATAGATTTGCTCGGCGCTGTCCCCCAAGTCTTCCACCGGACGCCGCTGGATTATCGTCTGCGTTGATTGTCTAACGCGTTTCAATATATATATATATATATATATATATATATATATATGTATATATATATATATATATATATATATATATATATATATATATATATATATATATATATGCGTACTTCTAAACTGCTTATCTGCGACGTTTCGATCGACGTCCGATCACCATCAAGATGAAATTTACCAGGATTCGACGCGTTGGTATATCATCGTCCTCCGGTGACGGACACTTCATAATCTATATCCAGGGTGTCCCAGCTATCAGGCAGCACGATTTAAAGGAAGCGGAACGGCGTTACGCGAAGCAAACCTGCTGCATATTTTTCGTAGTACACTGGAGTAGCCACTGCTACTTCTTCCGTTAATGATGTTTAATTAATGAGTCATAATTATATTTGTCAATGAGGCATATGTAGGCATGTTCCAAGGCATCTAACTGCGCTATTTCCAACGACGTACTAATTATACGCTCATTTTTTCCGCCTGATGCAGAAAGCCCGTGAAATATGAAAGTTAACACGTGACTACGCTCCCACCCCGCAAAGGAAGCCAGCGCCGTCAAATAAGCTTACTGCAAAAAACCGCTTTGCCTGTTGTCCGTTGTCAGAGACAGCGTTTCGCATTTTGGCAAGGGTACAGGTCGTGCGCCAACAATATGCGTCGCAATTTGGCTGGCATTCATTCCGTTTGATAGTGCCCTACTATCATTTTCCATATTTGACGGCCATCTGTTCCCATAGATAACGCGGCAGGGGCGCTGTTCTGATTACGGCCTGACTCTGAAAAACCAAGCGGGGCGTTTCTTCGGACGGCGAGTTTCAGATAGGACAATGCATTTCTTTCTGCATTTTTTCCTTGATACTGGCTGCCTCATAGTGAGCCTGTTTGAGGGCGCTGGTTCCCGATGCGCGCAGCGGCTTCTTCACGTGTCACTTTTCATATTTCGCGGGCTTTCTTGATCAGCCGGAAAATAACGAGCGCGCAATTAGCACGTTGTTGAAAATAGCGCCGTCAGATGCCATTTGGACATGCCTAAATACCCCTCATTGACATTTTGACAATCAGGTGAGTACTTGTCGAGTTAAAAATATAATTATGACCAACAATTTAAACCTGAGTAACAAAAAATTAACAGTGACTACTCCAATGTACAAGGAACAATAAGCAGTAAGTTTGCTTCGTGTCACGCTGGTCTTCTTTTTTTTAAATCGTGCTGCGTGATAGCTGGCACAACCCGTATATTGCCACGCGCCCTTCTTTGTGTCATTTTTATGTAACTAGTCCGCTGCACGCATAGCCGCCGCCTTGCGCAAGCCACACCCTAATGTCTGGGACCCTTCCAGATTATCTTACAATCTTCTTATAGGCTTCTCAACCGTACGGCCACCCTTTCGGTCAGAAATGTACGATCAGCCCACATTTCCCTTGGCAGTGCAGGCACCCCTCAAGGGTCAGTCATCTCTCCCATGCTATTTAACTTAGTCATGCTTGGCCTTGCACAGCAACTACAACAGGTCGAAAACATCCACCATACTATCTACATCACCATCTGGGCGTGCCAAGGTAGTGATGGTCAAGTGGAGTCAGCTCTGCAGACAGCGATTGACACTGTTGTGGCCTATCTCCAAGGGACCGGACTGCGCTACTCACCGGCTAAATCGGAGCTTCTTCTCTACAAGTCCATTCAGCGGGGACGCCCCCGCAAACACCAACTTGAGCAGCGACCCTGTGATGACACCACCCTTCATCTTCAAGATGGCAGCTTTATCCCGCACGTCCCTAGTATCCGGGTCCTCGATCTCACTATATCAATCAATGGCTCTAACGGCTTGGCTCTCAACAAGATTTCTGCTCAATCTAAAAACACCTTACGTCTCCTCAAACGTATATCCAACGAAAGAGGCGGTCTCAAAGAAGAAAGCCTTATCCGCCTCGTGGAGTCTTTTGTCCTATGTCAAATTACCTACGTTGCTGCGTACCTCAACTGGTACCGTGCAGAACAAAACAAGCTCGACACCCTTATACGAGGGGTCTACAAGCAAGCACTTGGCCTTCCGCACTACACCAGCACCAAACATTTCAATCAACTGGGGGTTCACAACACTCTTGCCGAACTCATTGAAGCCCAACGACTCGCTCAGCTTGAACGGCTCACACTCACGGAAACGGGACGTTGGATTCTCTCGACGCTTGCCTTCACGCATCATCAGCAACAGGGCCCCAAACAATCGATTCCCAATTACATCCGTAGTTGGATCCACGCGGAACCCATCCCTAGAAATATGCACCCCGAATACAACAGAGCCCGGCGCCAAGCTCGGGCTAGAGCCATCATAAAAGCCTTTGCCCACGTGCCTGGTTGCCATATTTGTTGACGCAGCTCAACATCCTCAAGGCACACGTTTTGTAGCTGTCACCACACGCGATGGAGTCCTACACCATGCAACCAGCGTCACTACTTCCTCCTCCGAGACAGCTGAAGAAGTGGCCATCGTCCTGGCGACTCTAGATACCACCTTTGAAACCATAGTGTGCGACTCTCGCTCAGCCGTCATTATCTACAGCAAAGGCCGCATCTCTCCTCAAGCGCTTCGCATCCTCTGCCAGGCACCACACTCCAAAGACAGCATGATTTCCCTGACATGGACACCGCCCACGCGGGCCCTATCCATCCACGCCTCCCCAACCTCAACGAGGTTACCCACTCCATTGCGCGAGGCCTTGTCAACCGCGCCGGAGCTACTGGAGACGAGATGGACACCAGGGACAACCTGACTACCTTCAATGACCTCGTTAAGACCTTTTACCTCAGACGCCGAGTCTTTCCCCCACCTCACCCGAAGCTCAGCCGGGCACAGGCCACCACTTTGCGTCTACTACAAAAAACACGTATCCCTCCCCTGCCCGCCTCCACCTCATATTCCCGTACGTGTACACTGCCCCCAACTGCCGTTGCTGTGGCACTCACCCGGCTACGCTTTCGCATGTGCTGTGGGAGTGCTCGGCACAGCACAGACACACTAACACCACGACCCTTTCGTCGAGGCTGCGCGAGGCTCTGCGGAGCTCCGCCCTCGGCGAACAAACCTGGGCGACCCAGCACTAGTGCTTGAAAATATCCGCAAAACCGGTTATTCGGTTTAACCGGAGCAAAGCGAATCCGGTCTTGAAAGCCGGTTGTCCGGTTATCCGGATTTAAAGAAACGGATATTTCGCTTATCCGGTTTCAAGAAACGCGGAGCGGAATATTCGAATATTCGGAAACAAAATGTTTGGTGTCGCTAAAGGTCGAGTTCGTTGTTATCATGACGTGCGATTTCCTTCCTATTGGCATATGTTTCCTTCAAAATACATAATGTACAAAGGTGCAAACGTGCTCATCGTTTCTTAGCCACTTGACGCAATCCCTATGTGACTCATAATAGCTCACTGAAATGCTACTAAGCACATCATCACTATAGTGACTCACATTACACCAAACCGTTTCTCATTCACGCATGCACATCGCTTACCTCCTGACATTAAGGTGGAACAAAATTTCTTCCTCAGAGTAATAAATGGCGCCACTACCACTCAGTCAAATCAGTCAAATAGCGTGATCACTAGTGACTCATTCGACGTCATCACGCTCCTTAACTACGCATTTTCGAAATATCCCGACACGTATATCAAACGATCTGTCTTTCAAAGGTCAATAATCCAATCACTAGCACAATGCAAAGTGACGCTGTCACAAGTGACTCATGTGACGTCACCACTCTTCAGAACCATGAATGCACTATCGCAACCTGACGACATGCATATCGAATGAAATGTATTTGAAGCGGTAATAACCTGATCGATACTACTATGGTAAGTGACGCTATCACTAGTGACTCACATGACGCCACCACTCTTCCCAACCATGAGTGTACTATCGCAGCCTGCTGACATGCATATCAAACGAAATGTCTTTCAAGGGGTAAGAAGCTGATCACTAGCAATAGGTCAAGTGACATTCGCACTAGTGACTCACGTGACGTCACCACCATTGACAACAACGAATCCACTATCGCAACCTGCCGACATGCATATCAAACGAAATGTTATTCGAAGGGTAATAATCAGATCGCTGTTACTATGTCAAGTGACGCTATCACTAGTCACTCACATGAAGTCATCACTTTTCACAATCGTGAATGCACTTTCGCAACCTGCCGACATGCATATCAAACGAAATGTATTGCGAAGGGTAATAACATGATCGCTATTACGATGTCAAGTGACGTATCACTAGTGACTCACATGAAGTCATCACTTTTCACAATCGTGAATGCACTTTCGCAACCTGCCGACATGCATATCAAACGAAATTTCTTTCGAAGGGTAATAACCAGATCGCTATTACGATGTCAAGTGACGCTATCACTAGTGACTTACATGAAGTCGTCACTTTTCACAATCGTGAATGCACTTCGCAACCTTCTGACATGCATATCAAACGAAATATCTTTCGAAGGGTAATAACCTGATCGCTATTGCGATGTCAAGTGAAGCTATCTATCACTAGTGACTCACATGAAGTCATCACTTTTCACAATCGTGAATGCACTTTCGCAACCTGCCGACATGCATATCAAACGAAATGTTTTTTCAAGGGATAATAACACGAGCGACTTCCAGTTCCTTTGTAATAGCAGAGACACGCCAATCTCCCTTCACAGTCATGAGAAGTATAGAAACATGTCGGCATTTTTTTCGCCTTCAGACGCAACATAAAAACCACCCATTGGCTCTAGAGATATTGCAAAGGAATAGAAGCCATGTTCATAAAGAAATCAAGGAAAGAGCCAGTATATTGCCAAGAAATGAATTTTTTAACTCTGACGTTGACTATCCTCCATGGCTACTTAAGCTACCAAAGGTCGAAGTGTCAGTGGACGGCATAATCACAAAAAAATGAAATGTTCATTCTAGCCGCCCAACAACTAGCGCTCTACCAGATACATATGCGATATCCGGACTACATACATTTCTCTACAGATGGCTCCAGTTTACCAAAATCTTCAACTTCAGCATTTATTATACCGCACCTCAGGGTACAAGATTCATTTAAATTATCTCGCGTTACATCGTCTACAACAGCTGAACTATTCGCTATTCTAAGTGCTATAACATTTATCAATTCTGTAAAAGATGCTCAGAAATTTGTAATTTTCAGTGATTCGCAGGCGGCACTAACGTCACTCTGTAGCACAAAAGCAGAAACAATTAATAATAGTCTGATCTACGAGACACTTAAAGAGCTCACCAAGGCCGATCAAAAGCATCATGAAAAAAATTGGCCGCGTATCTGCGTGCTTCGCTGCAAATGTCGTCTAAAGACGATAGAAGAGGTGCTGCGTGAGATATGGACGCCATCTGGCAATACGCCGGGAAACACGAGTGCTGTGTTGCGGGCTGGTAGTCCCGGCGCAGCAGCAGGCGAAGGCTGGCGGTGACCAACGCGACCGGCGAGGACGCCAGCCAGCCCGAACACGCGGTTTCGCGCGAAGCGCTGAAGCAGAAGAAACGTCCGCACTCAATGAGTACTCTCCACACACTCTTTTCTTTACACGTCGATTGGGTAAAACAGGAATGCCAGAGCGGCGCCCCATGGCATTCGTACAGTGCAATACAGAACCGAAACCGAAACACAACAATCAGCTCGTGCAGAGGGCACGGAGGAAGACAAGTTTTAGCGCAGTCGCATTTTCAGCGCAGCTTAAGAAACTAGGGTTTTTAGAATTACGTATGTATGCATTTTCTATTAAAGGAACACACCACATAATACTTACCTATTGTGATGTTGCGCCTCAGATATGCGTGATATTTACTTTTTGATCGACAAAGTTCACAAGTATGAACAGCCGTACCAGTTCAAGTTGGCTGGCCCTTGGGCAAGTGGTTCAACTTTGGCCGAGTTGCTGAATCGAGTGACGTGCCGACAAACAGAAAGACCGACAGACCAAAATTTCTCCGTTTAAGTATCCCAAGAAAGACTATCTTCTTTATTATTGTTCCAGTGGATACCGGGCCATTGCAACATTCCTGGCAATGCAGCAGCTGATGAAGCAGCATGACAAGCACGCCGCAAAAAAGATATCGTTTCTATCCCAATATTGAAATATGAATTGCGAAGCATTTTAAAGACACAATCTTTCAATATGTGTAGAAATGCGTGGTTCGATGAAAATTCTAAAAGCTTTGATTTATATAATGTAGATCCACTTATCGAATTTGAAATTCCGTTGTCTTTAGACAGAAGTGTGGAAACCCTTATTCACCGATTAAGGCTAGGAACTGCCTACACCAAGCATTTTTTACACAAAATTGGCCACGCTGAAACTCCTGAATCTGATTGTGGATTCGTAGATGAAGACATATATCACCTCTTTCTAGAATGCCCACAGCACGACGCACCAAGACGCCGACTTCAATCATCGTTAATAACATTAGACCGCAGACCACGAATGTTTAGGAAACTTTTGGGCCCGTGGCCAACAAGAGGCTTACAGAAGTGTGCTTTAAAAGCATTGAAAATATTTCTTGAAGAGAGTGGCATCCTTGGCCATTACTAGCGCATTTAAGCTTTGTTTTGTGTTAACGGCAGAGTGTATATTTATGTGTGTTGGCTATTTTTGTCTTGGATATGTTATGCAACAGTTGCTGTTCTTTTTTTAACCTCACCGTGTGTACACATGTATGTGATTGTTGAATATGTTGTTTTGACTGTTATGTTATGTCTTGACTGTTACGCTAAGTTGTATATTGTATGTACTACAGGTTAATTGTGATTGGAAATTTGGACACTAGGTACTTTATGATTATGAACCCTATGTACTCCAAGACCTAAGGAGTAGCCGGCGCCTTACTTGTGCGCCAACATCTCCTTACATTATGTCAATAATAAAAAAACACACTTGATCGCCATTACGATGTCAATGACGCTGTCACTAGTGACTCACATGAAGTCATCACTTTTCACAATCGTGAATGCACTTTCGCAACCTGCCGACATGCATATCAAACGAAATGTATTTCTAAGGGTAATAAGCTGATCGCTATTACGATGTCAAGTGACGCTGTCGCTGGTGACTCGCGTGGCGTCACCACTCTTCGTAACCATGAATGCACTGTGTCAAGTGACGTTAGCACTAGTGACTGCTGTGACATCCCCACGACTCTGAAGTACGCCTGCAATATTTCAACCTGCTGACATGCATATCAAACGAAATGTCTTTCCAGCATGGAGCAACTGGATGGTTTTGTAGCGTTAGCTACACTTGCCTGGCCGGAGCCGATTTCGCGTGGATCCTCATGAGCCGTGCTGCGCATGCGCGAGAATCAGTGATGTAACACAGCTGGCTCACCGGAGCCGGCATCTCACGCGCTCTCCGCCACCACCGCGCGCGGCTCGCCGCTGCTGGTCTGCGCGTTCGAGAGGAGTGGCGTCGTAGCCGCGGCAGACACACTGGCGCCGGCGCGCGCGCAGACTCCGCCACCGCCACGCGCGACTCGCCACTGCTGGTCTGGGCATTCGAGAGTAGTGACGTCGTAGCCATGGTATACACACTGGCTGCGGCGCGCGCGCAGCTATTCGCCTTCGCTGTGCAGTCGCCGTGTGACACCGCGCTGGAGCCGCTTGATAGCACCTCTGACCGGCGTTTGCAGGTGGGTAACGCCATGGAGAAGGAGAGCGCGAATGCTGCTCAACGGCGCAGAAGAGCCGAGAAGCTTATGTAATCGGATCCCGAAGCAGCTGCCTGACAATTAGCGGTTCAGCGTACGAAGAATGAACAGAAGAAGGCTAATAATCCTAGACAGTCTGGAAAGCTAAGAATAATCAGCTGAACCTTTGCTAACGCTACGTACATCCTGGCATAGCCGAGCTAAGCCACTGCAAATTTTTAAAGTTTTTTGGGAGACCAATGATTTACAGTGTGTTATCTCGCGCAAGCATGCACCCTAGTATTATGCCATCAACAGAAATTGTTTTCAAGCATCACAAATTGCAAAATATTTGTGACGTCTTGAGCATGCCATAATGACGTAACACAATGCCAAATACAATGTTTTGTAAGCAGTAAACTTTAACGTATTTGCAGGGAACGTTGCGGACTAAAAAGTCATCAAAGATTTACAAAACTGCAAAAAAATATTTGATTGCAAGCAATCAATTACACCAAAATTTGGCATCGTTCCTATGTGTCAAATATCATGTGCAGCGCGTGCGCGTCTTAACCTTCTCAGGTCTGATGACCGTCCACGCCATTCCGGCTCTTCAATCAATTTTCATAAACTAGTGGGATGTTCAGAGCATGAAAAATCCACTTTGTGTTTTGATATAGCAGACGCTAAAGTAGAACCCTCATTATGCAGGTGCAGAGCGTAGCACTCTTCCTTCTCATAAAATAATAAATTATACGCAAGTGACTTTGTAAGTTCACCTGTGCGTAAATTCACCTATGCATGAATTCAGCATATGTCGCCATAGGCTAGCATGTCTATGCGTGTTGCCGGTTTTTGTGACAACTGGACCAGAGGCGTAGCCAGGTGGTTGGGGGTTTCAAACCGCGTCGAAAATTCTCAGTTTTGCTTGCGTATATTAAACGCACACATACAAACGCACGCATGATCATGCACAAAATATGGTTGAACAACACCCCCCCCCCCCCCCGAAAAATATTTCTGGCTACGCCCCTGAACTCGACGCATGCAAAAGACACTGAACGGGCGCTTTTTGTCGGCTGTAACGATTCAATATTGGAGACCGAATTTATGCGAATTTTTGCTAAACCTGACAAAAATAACACGGTTAAACAATATTCAGTCCTATCCGCATGCAACATACACTTTATCGCCAACGGTAATTTACATACTCAATTCAGAGCTTACCGTCAAAAGCACTGAAACAAGGTACCCAAGTATTAGAACTGAAAACGAAAATCCTATGCCTGCCTTGTCGCTTCGGTGTTAATGATACGGAGTAAAATATACAGGACTACCGACTGAGATATTGATGGCAGTGTTCTCTTCCTGATACGGCGCAAACAGATTTGGCACTTGTACTGACTGCGACGCTGCGCAATTTAATATGCGCCAGCCGCATATTAAATTGACGCGTGCCTTTCAGTTAGGAGATTTGATCTGTTCGAGACAAGCAATGTATTTAACCTCGCAATTTTTATAACACAGCCAAAAACCAACAACTTGCTTTTCAGTGAGTGAGTTAGACGAAGCTGCGCTATTTTCTTGTCTATCTTCCATCTGCCCCTAACAGCAATGCAGGCAGACGACAGAAAATCTTCTACATTTGCACTTATGAACAGACGGGACAGACGACAGAAAAGGCGCAGACGACAGAACAGCTTCAAGTTGGAATCGGAGAGTGACACGAAGCTGCGTCAAGCCGGTGGCATGATGCAAGCTTCGCGTCCGGGCCTTCAGGTGTCGCCCCCATCGAAACGACGACAGCGCACCGCCGGCAGCGGTAATCGAAACGCCATCTAAGCCTTTTTTTCGCCGATCTTATTTGTAAGACTTCAGGTCAATATGCACAAAAAACCGTTTCTCATTTAATTTTATGTTGTCAGAAGCGTGTATAGCGCGAAGGCTAAAAATATTTGAAAGTGACGCACTTTTGTGGCAGCGCAAAGCAGAAAACAGAAGTCACGCCGCACTGGTGGCCGTGAAAGGGACGCGGATATGTTCACATCAGTTACAGATAGTTTGCTGTATACTGTGAACAAAGTGGTGCGACATCTTGAGCAGCAGAAGTGCAGGAACTTTAGCGGTATACCTTTCTTATACCAGCGAAGGCTTCGTGCAGTTGTATCTATTTATCATCCAACGCTGGACAACTTCTGTGCTCCGGACATCTGTGGCGGGGCTATGCGTAGTACGTACCTTCTTTGGATATAAACGCTTATGCATGCATGTTATTCGCTGGTATACATGCTAAAACGCCACTTACGTGTCCTTCATTTTGTGTAACCATCGATGCAGTCGCAATAAAATAATTTATTGCAGCAAGTTTGTGTGATCAGCGTTGTCATTTCGCTCGGCCTGTATGCGGCAGCACTGCCCTACTAAAGTAAGTATGCAAGATACTTGTGAGTACCTAATGAGTAATTGACTACAGTGTACATTACGGAAACGAGAAAAATTCAGATAGGGTGGAAAGGGGGCTGCCGGAGCGAGCGTGGGACAACGGCGACGCAGAAGCAGACGACGACGGCATCGTCTGCTATGCGGAACGCCAGCCGCCATATCAAAGTGCCCTTGTGCGTTTCAAACATATTTCATTTTATACACAGCTATAAAATCTACAAACAATATTCGTAGTTCTTAAAACTAAATTGCATGTGAAAAATAATAAAAGCTTTTTCTGTTGAGAGCAAGATAATATTTTTTAATGTTTTTGCAACTACCGTTAGAATCCAGACGGCGCTACCATCGCGTCCAAATTCGTCTCCATTGGCTCTATGGACATGTCACTCGCTTGGCTGCGTTGAGGTCCTGTCTGTCTGCCGTCTGCCCACATCGGACGTAGAAGGGACGCTTATCAAGCTGGCTTCTTGTTAGCGATTACTTTAGCGAGTGGTGCATTATATATGGTTCAAACAGTTTTATCAGCCTCGAAGGAAGGAAGAAGTGAAGGAGGAATAGCACTGGCGACAAAGCACAGTGGCGTGCGGCACCGTGTGGTCACCAGCGATGGGCAGATTGCGGAGCTGGGTATGGCAACATGCCGAAAGATCTTTGGACGGTAGCACGGCCAAATGTGCCGTTTGCAATGAGGAGTTTCACATCAATATGTCAACATCGTCTCTCGCTGTGCACCTTCTGAATGAACATGGACTTCAAAAGAAGCCATCCAAGCGCTGCTCGTAAGTAGCAAATTGTACTTGGGAAGCTGTTGAAGTGCGGTTTCAGGACATCTCCTATTGTTATTCGAGCACGCCTTGTAAAACCTTGAACGTTTCTTCAGTAATTCATATATTTCAATGAATTGCCACCTCACTTTAAAGAATTTTATCGTACTTCTGAAGACTCCGTTCGCAGATGGGAGGCATGTTTTAAATACCTGTATAGCACATGAAGCTTACACCGTTATCAAACGGTTATTTTTGATCGCGATCGGGTCTGATTAAAATATAATTTCTTGATCATGTTTGGCTTCATTATGCAACTTACTTAAAATGGAAAACTGAGCTAGTTGGTATCGATTCATGCTAAGGACTGTGCAGCTCTCACAAAAAGGACAAAGGACGGAAGAAGTGCACACGAGGTGCTTGGAGCTAAAAGGTGTTGAAAAATCTGATCAAGATGGGGCATAATCGCGACCAGCAGAGCACCATGTGACGCCGGCATTACCGAACAGAGCCCCTTGCGCGCCTGACTCTCTAGAACATAACAAAATAGATGTTATTTGACGCGAACGTCTCCCTGACGCCTTTAACAATACAAAGTTACTGTACGCAAGCCTTATATCAAACCGGGTCTGTTTTTTTTAACACGAAACTGTTTTATGCCGGGGTCCACCAAGACTTTCATGACGTATTTCCGTCACGGAAGTACGTCAGCAAAATGAATGGCATCAGATGGCAAAGAAAAAAACTATATAAGAAAAATTTTCATTTACGGGAGTCTAACCCATGACCTCTCGGTCCGCGGACGATGGCTGGCGGGCGCTTAACCCACTGAGCTACTGCCAAACTTTTTCTTTTTTTCCTTTCATGGTATTTATTCAACATACACATGGCACTTGAAAGCAATACAGACAAAGAACTAATATGTTGAATATGCTCTTATCGCGACACAATGACTAACAGACGGCGCTATTGAATTCGCAATCATCTCTATAGCGAGTACATCAAGTAACGCGACAGTAACGGCCTTTTCAATTATATGCTAGAACAGCGGTAAGGATAAGCACCTCACCAATCCCGGATACCACTCTGGCTGACTTTCGATTTGCTCGTATACATCTCTTAGCTGAGTGACCATCCCAATGAAGTGGGCTGTTGAGGAAATTATCGGCTCTGCGTTACTCTGCAACATGCGCGTCTTCCACAGGCTATGCATCCCAATGAGAAGAAGCATGTCGAATGGTACGTCATTACAACTCGCTGGCAAGAGATATCGCACGGATTGTGAATTTAGCGCGAAGTCTTTTTGAAGAGTTCGTTGGAGCACGTCCTAAAATAAGATTGCATCTCTGCAGCTTATAAAACAATGTTCCATTGTTTCTGGCACATCACACAGAGGACAATCAATGGACGACACAAAAATGTCTCTTGAACGAAGCCAAGTTCTGACAGGCAAGGTCTCTGAATGTAATTTCAAAAAGGACGTTTTTGCCGATGGTGTCAACGGCATTTTACGTACTCGATCTAAGACATCATGTCCTGGCAGTCCCAAGTATTTTGCACGATAAAGTGCTGGCGGAAACGGCATCGTTATTAAATCTCTGTAAAGATGTTTGCGTGATACACCGTACAAGTATTCATTTGAAAACAGTTAAAAAACTAACAGAGAAATAAACTTCTCGCGTAAATCCCCACAGACATGGTCGTGGAGATGAATCGGACGAAACTACTGGATCAGGTAGCACATTTACCAGGTTTACCTGCAAGAATGCTCCAATAATAGCATGAGAAACGTCGCGGAAAAAGGAGTAGCGAGATACAATTTGCCACACGTACAGGTGTACTAGACCAAGCCCACCTGCACTAACTGGTCTGAATAGATTGTTTCATCTCATGGATTCATATGTTGATGACCACATAAATGTTGCAAACTTACGGTGAGAGCTTTGAATATGCGATCTAGCACAATGCAGCACTTGTACTACATAGAAAAGGTTTGTAGCCAAAAACTTGTTGCACGTTTCCGCTTTGCCGAAAATTGAAAGGTTATGTGGAATAAAAGATTTAGCATAACGCTCAAGGCCTGCCACCCTATCTTTCCAGTATTCTTTCTCGCGGGTGGTCATGTGTTACTGAACCGGTATCGTTTTCAGACCATTGCTCGTCATTGCTCAACTAGGTAAAAATTCCAATGTAAAGTTCCGCCCTCGTTGGGCTCTTTGGAAATTTAATTCCGCCCTTTTAAGTGACAAATAATTTACTACCTTGACCACTTGCTTGCTATGACCACAAGCTTTAACGCTGATTTACCTTTATTTGCTGCTTGGGAGTTGTTCAAGCAAGAGGTGCGTGCACTCGCTATAGAGTAAAGTTCTGTAAAATTGTTATATAAGAAAAACGAAGAAAAGATGCCAGAGAATAGCCTCAGAAGCCTTTATGAGATAGAGTGTGAAGCGCCTGGTTCGTGTGCTGAAGAAATTGCTCGTATCAAATGTGAAATTCAACAGTTCAATGCAGAACGCTACAGAAGTGCGCGATTTCGCTCGTGCAATAATCGAGCTCTAAATTCCGAGAAACCAACCCGTCAGGCTCTGCTCGACGAACATCGTCACGCAATGTCAAAAAGGATATGGGAAGTGTACTCTAATGGTACTTTGGTGACCAATCCAGATGCTATCATGGCAGAGTTTGAGAATAGCTATCGAACATTGTTTAGTGCTAGTACTTCTGCTCAGAATGTTCAACTTCTCGATCAACTCGTGTCCCTCATTAAGCCATTAACAGATGAAGATTGTTCACTTGTAAGCGGTCCTGTTGCTCAGAAAGAGCTAGAAATTGCCATCGATCAACTACCTTTATCGAAAACACCAGGTTCTGATGGAATATCAGGTCAATTTTATAAGGCACTTAGGGGACGTCTATGTCCCATTCTAATGAAAATTTTCTCAAAGGCGTTAGAGATCGAGGCTCTTCCGCAGTCTTTCACCAAAAGTCACACAGTTTTGATTCCATAGAGTTCTGATAAAGAAATATTACGCTATGCTGATGGCTACAGGCCCATAACGTTATGTAACGTAGACTATAAGATGTTTGCCAAGATTTTAGCTAATAGGCTGCAGTTTGTTATGTCGATTGTTGTTGGACCCCATCAAACATGTAGACTGAAAGGCCGTTCTATACAGACTAAAATCCACATCGCTCGAACTATTCTAGATTTTTGCTCAAATTCTTTTGACCAACTTGCATTACTGCAAGTTGACCTCGCAAACGCATTTGATCGTGTCTCTCACTCGTTTCTGTTTTCCCTTTTACAGCAAGTTAATGTCGGCTCAACATTGTTAAAAGGTGTGAAACTTTGTTATAATCATTGTTCTACCCGCCTATTAGTGAACAGTCATCTCTTGCAGCCTCTATCTATCAGCTCTTCTGTTAAGCAGGGATGTCCTATGTCGCCGCCCCTTTTTTCTCTATACTTAGAACCGATGTGCCTGCATATTATTCAGTCTCAAAATATTCATGGCTTCAGACTGCTAGAAAATGAAGTTAAAGTTTTAGCATATGAACATGATATTGCCTTTTTTTGTACTGACAAACCCAGCATTGAAAGGATTGTTGATGTAGTAGAGCAATTTGGTAGCGTCTCAGGCGCACAGGTGAACTATTCTAAGAGTTCAGGTTTGTGTTTTGGGTCATGGGGATCTACACCTAATCAGTTTGCCGGTATTGAGTGGTCTGTGGTGCCACCAAAATATCTTGGTGTTCCACTAAGTGCACACAAGTCAAGCGCACACTACTGGAGCTACCGCCAAACATATTACGGAGGCTACATGAACGCGCCTTTTATCTTTCACACTTTCCACTCGGAGTGCTCTTGGATGGATGCTATGAGAGTCTTCTTTATAAAGGGTCGGTGACACGTGTGGCACCAGGAACGGAAAAAAAACGCACCGTTGCTACGACCTTCCCATTCGGCGCGTGTCCAATACAAGTTTAATTTCGTCAACGCTTTAACACACCGTCAGGTGGCGCCTTTAGCCCAAGCCTCGCTCATAGCATCTATCCATATCGAAAAATAGCTCTCCGACGCTCGCTTGGCTATCGCACCGCGTTCGGCGCTGGCCTGTGAGAAAGAAAAACTTTGTACTGGGCTAGTTGGTTGGACATGATCAACGTTTTTTGCACAAACTTTACAAAAGCGAACTGAAGACGGCGATGAAGGACGTACACGTTCATCTACGCATTAAACATTTGTTTGTTTGCGCTGATGTGTTTTGTACGTCCTTCATCGCCGTCTTCAGTTCGCTTTTGTAAAGTTTGCGCAAAAAACGTTGAGCCTGTGAGAAGTAACGGCCAGGCTTGAGAGAAGAAACGACGCGCGTAGCATTTCTCTTCGCATTTCACGACAGTTTGAAGGAATGCATATCGAGTATTAATGTTTATTATGTGCTTGTTGATGCCATCTTTACGCGGGATTCACCATATGCGGTGTCCACGTATATGTTAAGAACTTCAGCTACCGCGAGGATTAAATCATGATCATGGGCGTTTGTCGTCAGTACGGAGATGTGTCATTAGGTGTCAACATGAGTGCTATGCGTCCACATCATGCGGTGCTACATCTGTCCAACAACAGTTGACATTGTACAAGCTCTCATATACCAATGCACTATAAACAATAAACTACATCTGTGACGAGACGTTTCACTTTCGTGTTATACTGATTCCTATGATGGAGGGATCAGCCATCTTTTTTTTAATATAAAGAATTCTTCGGTCTTAAACACATTCATGCTTGAAAACTGCTAAGAACTACACGTAGGCTTGCTATATTAAAAAATATCGCACTTGTTTGCTAAGGAACTGTGCGATTGACGGAACACAAGAAGTAGCACGTTTTAATGTCATACCAACTAGCCCCCCAACGCACTTCGCTTGTTTGCTATTGCACTTAAGCTTAGGACAGAACAATGAATCGATAAAAATATTAATTTCGTGGGAAGAGTTCTGCATAAGTATGTAAATTTGCCTGCTTTTCTTTATTACCTATGAAACGTAGGTATTCGATGATGTCAGATAAATACTGCAATTTTTTAGTTAGACTTAGTAAATTTTAATTCAAAGTAAACAATTCAATAAATGTTGCGGTTCTTTTGGCATCACCGCCATAATTAATAGTGTTGCAAGGAACACACCCGCTGATATTTCTTTTTACAGATTGCCACCAACCTCGGATATAAGCGACACTGATGAATTTTCTGCTGATGACACGCCTGATGGTAACGAAACTCTCAGTCACGCAACTATACCTGGGACGTCAGCGGGACCTAAGCCGCGAAAACGACAGAAGAGGCGCGCTGAAAGACAGGAGAATATTGACCAGGCGCTAGCAAAAATGATCGCTATCAACCAGTTGCCTTTGGCATTCGCAACCATGGGATTTAGGCATTTCATGGACGTCGTGGAGCCAAGCTACAAGACACCTTCTAATGCTAAGCTGAAAAATCGAATTAAACTTCTGCATGATCACTTGAAACAGAAGGTAGCATCTCAGATTGACTCAGCTACAGCTGTCGCGCTCACCTCAGACTGCTGGACACCAAGGGCGCAAGATTCCTACATCACAGTGACTGCGCACACTTTGGACAGTGAGTGGAAGTCACAAGCGTTCACTTTAGCAACGGAGGCAATGCAAGAGCGGCGCACGGGAGAAAATATCATGCAGCGAATGCAAGAAGTCATCGCAGTGTGGAAGCTGGATGGCAAGGCGACGGCTGTTTCACTGATAACGCATCTAACGGCATTAAAGCAGTCAATGCACTGCGAGACATTTGATCGCCGAATGACGTGACCTGCTCTGCCCACAGTCTCCACCTGAGCATCAAGAAGGCACTGTCCGACAAGGAAATCGGTGGCCTCTGCCAGAAAAGCGGAAAACTGGTCGCCCACTTCAGGCATTCGACCATCGCCAGCGACCAGTTGACTAGGCGACAGGAGCTGCTCGGCTTACCAACAGAGCGCCTGACGCAAAGCTGTCCGACAAGATGGAGCTCTACTTACCTAATGCTCGCAAAGCTCATCAAGCACCGGCCTGCCATTCAAAGTGTTCTTGCTGACCGAGCAATGGTCACGGCAAATTCAGCGCAGAATCTTGAGATCAGTCAGCAAGAATGGAATGTGATCACTGAACTTTGTGAGGTGCTTGAGCCTCTTCAGCTTGCAACTAACATTCTCTGCAGCGACACAGTGTCCCCTGTCTCCATGGTTCGGCCAGTGATGAAAGCTTTAATAAAAAATCTAGAACCTCAGACCTCTGGCGACCATCTAGTCGAGAATTTCAAAGAAATAATTCGGCTGGAGATATCCCGCCGATTCTCCTTGGACTGGGACGCCCAACCGACATCGGTGTCTGCACGCCAGAGAGCATCTTTTCTCGATCCAAGGTACAGAAGCCTCCAGTATGAGGTACCAGGCGCCCGGGAGGCAATCCGTGCCAATGTTCGAGAAATGCTTGACGACTTGGCAACTTCGGATGACCAAAGCGGGACAGACACTACCCAGACCGAAGCAACAGCACTGGGCATATTGTTCGATGCACAGCCTCGCGTTAGTGGCCTGTCAACTCAGTTTGAAGCGTATCTCTCGGAGCCTCAGATAGGACATAACTCGGACGCACTGAAATGGTGGAAGGACCATGAGTCCAAATTTCCACGGCTTGCGGAACTTGCAAAAAAGTACATGTGCATCCCAGCCTCGTCCGCAAGTTCGGAGCGCGTATTTTCATCGGCTGGAAATATCATCACTGCCAAACGGAGCTCCCTTCTACCGGAAAATGTGAGCTCGCTGGTGTTCTTATACCAAAATAGGGCGTATTTAGATCTGTAAAAGCGAGCGAATTGGAACAAATAAATGTGCGTTTCTAAAGATGTCATAGAGTTTGCGAGTACTTTTCATCATGCCAATATTTGTATGTGGCAGGAAAGAACATAACCAGGCGGATTGCATATCGTGGAACATTTTTGTGCACTTCGCCACTTTGCTCGAGCTTCACATTTTACATCAAGAAATCTGAAAAAAATATTTTACGTACTTATGGCGTTCTAAAACGAAGTAATGCACCTTTCGTGATTCGATGGTAGCCGCATATTTCAGAAGAAAAAAAAACACTCATCGCTCGTTCGCTTTATCTCAAACCTTGTGCATCGTTGAGTCAAAAGGGTGTTATATCAGCGCCGCGTTACCACGCGGTAAATACGGTAATACCGTAGTATCTTGGTCACCACGCTGCTTTTTTAACAGCGGAGCTGTTTAAGCCGCCCGTATTCTGCCTGTCCCGAACCGAAAACTATCATCATCATGAACCGGCACGTGCTCTCTTCGTTCTCTTCTTCATCTTCTGCTTCGCTCGCAGAACACGTGCGCCGATTTCTACAGCGCGGGATGCAATAACTCTGATGGGCGAGACAACGAGTACATAGAGAAAGAGAACTCAAGAGAAATCAAGATAAAGACAGAGAGAAACTCTAGGGGGGAAAGTTTCTTCGCGAGGCGATTCGAACCCGCCTACTCACAATCCGAAGGCGAGCGTCTTACCGCTCGGCTATCCAGGCGCGCTAGCAGAGCACAGCATAACCTTGTATTGTATAGTATAGTAAGAGGGTGGGAAAATGAAGTGAAGGTGAGGAGAAGAGAGGTGATGGTGAGGAGGAATGAACGGAGGAGTGAAGAGAGTAAAGCAGAGCATATGAGGAGAGAGAACGAAAGGCAGAAGAAAAAAAGAGAAAGAGAGAAAACCAAAGAAAGAGAGAGCGAGAAATAGAAAGCGAGAGAAAGGGGGAGCGAAAAATACAGAAAGAGAGAGAAAGGAAATAAGGAAATAAAGACAGGAAGACCGAGAAAGAGAAAGAAATACATAGAAAATAACAGAGGCAAATGACGTACACAAACACAAAGAAAAAGAAACAGAGGGAGAAAGAAAGAAAAATTTCTAAAACTTAGGAAAACAACAACAGCCACGACTACCTATGTACCCATCAGCTCCACAGTCTCTTTAGCATTGCGCCTCCAGTGCAAGCTACGCTGTTTTTTTTTTTTGCTGTTTGCCAAACCTCTATTAGCCACTCTGATAATCTCATCTTGCTGCCGTACGCATCGTCTTGCCGTGCGCACAACTGCAACGTTTAAAACCAGCTACGTGCCGCCACGACGGTACGGAATTTCGTACTTACCGTACGGTAAACCAGCACTGCTAATACTCTAAATTCAGAAACAACATATCGGCTTAAAACGTAAAAACGTACTCATTAGGCATGTCCATTCACTTGGTACAATTAAATTGAAATGCCGTTTAGGCGATAAGCGGACTATCAACCATGGTCGTCTATGAGGCTCATTTCTAAATTTACATATGTTTAACAGAAATTCCATTGGTGTTTTATGTATACGTCTATCTTGCTGAAGAAACAGCAGTACACCAAGATGACAAATCGGTAAAGTGAAACACAATACGTAATGTCTGCATGTAGCCCAGCGGCGGTGGTCTACACTGTGCGAAATGACGAGTGGTATGACTAAACTGCTGCGGATAGGATTGATATCGGGAGGATATGTCGGCAGCTGCCAGAGTGACGCGTAGTTGAGAGTTGCGGTGACGTCCGTGAGTCATTAGTGACAACGCCACTTGACTTTATGAGATGACAGGTTTATGACTCCTTCAAATAGACTTCATTGATTGCCTCTCGGCAGGTTGCGAAAGATTGTTCATGGTTGTGAAGGTGATGATCACGTGAGTCACTAGTGATAACGTAACTTGACCAGTAATAGCACCCTGAAAGACATTTCGTTTGATATACAATCGGCAGTTACGATATGCATTCATTGTGTCTAGGGTGGTGACGTCACGTGCGTCACTATCGATAATGTCA